>NC_136631.1:930000-1530000 GCF_933228915.1 Telmatherina bonti | reverse complement strand
AGTAAATGTCAACAGACAATGGTAAACGTACGCAGTAAACGTAAACAGAAAATGGTAAACGTAAGCAGTAAACGTAAACAGCAAATGGTAAACGTAAACAGCAAATGCTAAATGTAAACAGTAAATGGTAAACGTAAACAGACAATGGTAAACGTAAGCAGTAAACGTAAACAGAAAATGGTAAACGTAAGCAGTAAACGTAAACAGTAAATGGTAAACATAAGCAGTAAACGTAAACAGCAAATGGTAAATGTAAACAGTAAATGGTGAACGTAAGCAGTAAATGGTAAACAGCAAATGGTAAACGTAAACAGTAAATGTAAACAGTAAATGGTGAACGTAAACAGTAAACGTAAACAGACAATGGTAAACATAAGCAGTAAACGTAAACAGAAAATGGTAAACGTAAGCAGTAAACGTAAACAGTAAATGGTAAACATAAGCAGTAAACGTAAACAGAAAATGGTAAACGTAAGCAGTAAACGTAAACAGTAAATGGTAAACATAAGCAGTAAACGTAAACAGCAAATGGTAAATGTAAACAATAAATGGTGAACGTAAGCAGTAAATGGTAAACAGCAAATAGTAAACGTAAACAGCAAATGGTAACCGTAAACAGTAAATGGTAAACATAAGCAATAAACGTAAACAGTAAATGGTAAACGTAAACAGTAAATGGTAAACACAAGCAGTAAACGTAAACAGTAAACGGTAAACATAAGCAGTAAACGTAAACAGTAAATGGTAAACGTAAACAGCAAATGGTAAACGTAAACAGCAAATGGTAAACATAAACAGTAAATTGTAAACGTAAACAGTAAATTGTAAACATAAGCAGTAAACGTAAACAGCAAATGGTAAATGTAAACAGACAATGGTAAACATAAGCAATAAATGTAAACAGACAATGGTAAAGGTAAGCAGTAAACGTAAACAGAAAATGGTAAACGTAAACAGTAAATGGTAAACATAAGCAGTAAACGTAAACAGCAAATGGTAAATGTAAACAGTAAATGGTGAACGTAAGCAGTAAATGGTAAACAGCAAATGGTGAACGTAAACAGTAAATGTAAACAGTAAATGGTGAACGTAAACAGTAAATGGTAAACGTAAACAGTCAATGGTAAACGTAAGCAGTAAACGTAAACAGACCATGGTAAATGTAAGCAGTAAATGTAAACAGACAATGGTAAACGTACGCAGTAAACGTAAACAGAAAATGGTAAACGTAAGCAGTAAACGTAAACAGTAAATGGTAAACGTAAGCAGTAAATGTAAACAGGCAATTGTAAACATAAGCAGTAAATGTAAACAGACAATGGTAAACGTAAGCAGTAAACGTAAACAGAAAATGGTAAACGTAAGCAGTAAACGTAAACAGTAAATGGTAAACATAAGCAGTAAACGTAAACAGAAAATGGTAAACGTAAGCAGTAAATGGTAAACAGCAAATGGTAAACGTAAACAGCAAATGGTAAACATAAACAGTAAATTGTAAACGTAAACAGTAAATTGTAAACATAAGCAGTAAACGTAAACAGCAGATGGTAAATGTAAACAGTAAATGGTAAACAGACAATGGTAAACATAAGCAATAAATGTAAACAGACAATGGTAAAGGTAAGCAGTAAACGTAAACAGAAAATGGTAAACGTAAGCAGTAAATGGTAAACAGCAAATGGTAAACGTAAACAGTAAATGTAAACAGTAAATGGTGAACGTAAACAGAAAATGGTAAACGTAAACAGTAAATGGTAAACACAAGCAGTAAACGTAAACAGTAAACGGTAAACATAAGCAGTAAACGTAAACAGTAAATGGTAAACGTAAACAGCAAATGGTAAACGTAAACAGCAAATGGTAAACATAAACAGTAAATGGTAAACGTAAACAGTAAATTGTAAACATAAGCAGTAAACGTAAACAGCAAATGGTAAATGTAAACAGTAAATGGTAAACAGACAATGGTAAACATAAGCAATAAATGTAAACAGACAATGGTAAAGGTAAGCAGTAAACGTAAACAGAAAATGGTAAACGTAAACAGTAAATGGTAAACATAAGCAGTAAACGTAAACAGCAAATGGTAAATGTAAACAGTAAATGGTGAACCTAAGCAGTAAATGGTAAACAGCAAATGGTAAACGTAAACAGTAAATGTAAACAGTAAATGGTGAACGTAAACAGTAAATGGTAAACGTAAACAGTAAGTGGTAAACGTAAGCAGTAAACGTAAACAGACCATGGTAAATGTAAGCAGTAAATGTCAACAGACAATGGTAAACGTACGCAGTAAACGTAAACAGAAAATGGTAAACGTAAGCAGTAAACGTAAACAGAAAATGGTAAACGTAAGCAGTAAATGGTAAACATAAGCAGTAAACGTAAACAGCAAATGGTAAATGTAAACAGTAAATGGTGAACCTAAGCAGTAAATGGTAAACAGCAAATGGTAAACGTAAACAGTAAATGTAAACAGTAAATGGTGAACGTAAACAGTAAATGGTAAACGTAAACAGTAAGTGGTAAACGTAAGCAGTAAACGTAAACAGACCATGGTAAATGTAAGCAGTAAATGTCAACAGACAATGGTAAACGTACGCAGTAAACGTAAACAGAAAATGGTAAACGTAAGCAGTAAACGTAAACAGAAAATGGTAAACGTAAGCAGTAAACGTAAACAGTAAATGGTAAACATAAGCAGTAAACGTAAACAGCAAATGGTAAATGTAAACAATAAATGGTGAACGTAAGCAGTAAATGGTAAACAGCAAATGGTAAACGTAAACAGCAAATGGGAAACGTAAACAGTAAATGGTAAACATAAGCAGTAAACGTAACCAGCAAATGGCAAACGTAAACAGTAAATGGTAAACGTAAACAGTAAATGGTAAACATAAGCAGTAAACGTAAACAGTAAATGGTAAACGTAAACAGTAAATGGTGAACGTAAACAGACAATGGTAAACGTAAGCAGTAAATGTAAAAAGACAATGGTAAACGTAAGCAGTAAACGTAAACAGAAAATGGTAAATGTAAGCAGTAAACGTAAAGAGTAAATGGTAAACGTAAGCAGTAAATATAAACAGTAAATGGTAAACGTAAGCAGTAAACGTAAACAGCAAATGGTAAACATAAACAGTAAATGGTAAACGTAAACAGTAAATTGTAAACATAAGCAGTAAACGTAAACAGCAAATTTTAAATGTAAACAGCAAATGGTAAATGTAAACAGTAAATGGTAAACGTAAGCAGTAAATGTAAACAGACAATGGTAAACATAAGCAGTAAATGTAAACAGACAATGGTAAAGGTAAGCAGTAAACGTAAACAGAAAATGGTAAATGTAAGCAGTAAACGTAAACAGTAAATGGTAAACATAAGCAGTAAACGTAAACAGCAAATGGTAAATGTAAACAATAAATGGTGAACGTAAGCAGTAAATGGTAAACAGCAAATGGTAAACGTAAACAGCAAATGGTAAAGGTAAACAGCAAATGGTAAACGTAAACAGTAAATGGTAAACGTAAACAGTAAATGGTAAACGTAACCAGTAAACGTAAACAGTAAATGGTGAATGTAAACAGTAAATGGTGAACACAAGCAGTAAACGTAAACAGTAAACGGTAAACATAAGCAGTAAACGTAAACAGTAAATGGTAAACGTAAACAGTAAATGGTAAACGTAAACAGCAAATTTTAAATGTAAACAGTAAATGGTAAACGTAAACAGACAATGGTAAACGTAAGCAGTAAATGTAAACAGACAATGGTAAACGTAAGCAGTAAATGTAAACAGAAAATGGTAAACGTAAGCAGTAAACGTAAACAGCAAATGGTAAACATAAACAGTAAATGGTAAACGTAAACAGTAAATTGTAAACATAAGCAGTAAACGTAAACAGCAAATTTTAAATGTAAACAGCAAATGGTAAATGTAAACAGTAAATGGTAAACGTAAGCAGTAAATGTAAACAGACAATGGTAAACATAAGCAGTAAATGTAAACAGACAATGGTAAAGGTAAGCAGTAAACGTAAACAGAAAATGGTAAATGTAAGCAGTAAACGTAAACAGTAAATGGTAAACATAAGCAGTAAACGTAAACAGCAAATGGTAAATGTAAACAATAAATGGTGAACGTAAGCAGTAAATGGTAAACAGCAAATGGTAAACGTAAACAGCAAATGGTAAAGGTAAACAGCAAATGGTAAACGTAAACAGTAAATGGTAAACGTAAACAGTAAATGGTAAACGTAACCAGTAAACGTAAACAGTAAATGGTGAATGTAAACAGTAAATGGTGAACACAAGCAGTAAACGTAAACAGTAAACGGTAAACATAAGCAGTAAACGTAAACAGTAAATGGTAAACGTAAACAGTAAATGGTAAACGTAAACAGCAAATTTTAAATGTAAACAGTAAATGGTAAACGTAAACAGACAATGGTAAACGTAAGCAGTAAATGTAAACAGACAATGGTAAACGTAAGCAGTAAATGTAAACAGAAAATGGTAAACGTAAGCAGTAAACGTAAACAGTAAATGGTAAACATAAGCAGTAAACGTAAACAGAAAATGGTAAACGTAAGCAGTAAACGTAAACAGTAAATGGTAAACATAAGCAGTAAACGTAAACAGCAAATGGTAAATGTAAACAATAAATGGTGAACGTAAGCAGTAAATGGTAAACAGCAAATGGTAAACGTAAACAGCAAATGGGAAACGTAAACAGTAAATGGTAAACATAAGCAGTAAACGTAACCAGCAAATGGCAAACGTAAACAGTAAATGGTAAACGTAAACAGTAAATGGTAAACATAAGCAGTAAACGTAAACAGTAAATGGTAAACGTAAACAGTAAATGGTGAACGTAAACAGACAATGGTAAACGTAAGCAGTAAATGTAAAAAGACAATGGTAAACGTAAGCAGTAAACGTAAACAGAAAATGGTAAATGTAAGCAGTAAACGTAAAGAGTAAATGGTAAACGTAAGCAGTAAATATAAACAGTAAATGGTAAACGTAAGCAGTAAACGTAAACAGCAAATGGTAAACATAAACAGTAAATGGTAAACGTAAACAGTAAATTGTAAACATAAGCAGTAAACGTAAACAGCAAATGGTAAATGTAAACAGTAAATGGTAAACGTAAGCAGTAAATGTAAACAGACAATGGTAAACATAAGCAGTAAATGTAAACAGACAATGGTAAAGGTAAGCAGTAAACGTAAACAGAAAATGGTAAACGTAAACAGTAAACCTAAACAGTAAATGGTAAACATAAGCAGTAAACGTAAACAGCAAATGGTAAATGTAAACAATAAATGGTGAACGTAAGCAGTAAATGGTAAACAGCAAATAGTAAACGTAAACAGAAAACTGTAAACGTAAACAGCAAATGGTAAACGTAAACAGTAAATGGTAAACATAAGCAGTAAACGTAAACAGTAAATGGTAAACGTAAACAGTAAATGGTAAACACAAGCAGTAAACGTAAACAGTAAACGGTAAACATAAGCAGTAAACGTAAACAGTAAATGGTAAACGTAAGCAGTAAATGTAAACAGACAATGGTAAACATAAGCAGTAAACGTAAACAGCAAATGGTAAATGTAAACAATAAATGGTGAACGTAAGCAGTAAATGGTAAACAGCAAATGGTAAACGTAAACAGCAAATGGTAAACGTAAACAGTAAATGGTAAACGTAAACAGTAAATGGTAAACGTAAACAGTAAATGGTAAACACAAGCAGTAAACGTAAACAGTAAATGGTAAACGTAAACAGTAAATGGTAAACACAAGCAGTAAACGTAACCAGCAAATGGCAAACGTAAACAGTAAATGGTAAACGTAAACAGTAAATGGTAAACGTAAACAGTAAATGGTAAACACAAGCAGTAAACGTAAACAGTAAATGGTAAACGTAAACAGTAAATGGTAAACACAAGCAGTAAACGTAAACAGTAAATGGTAAACGTAAACAGTAAATGGTAAACACAAGCAGTAAACGTAAACAGTAAATGGTAAACGTAAGCAGTAAACGTAAACAGTAAATGGTAAACGTAAACAGCAAATGGTAAACGTAAACAGTAAACGTAAACAGTAAATGGTAAACGTAAACAGTAAATGGTAAACGTAAACAGCAAATGGTAAACGTAAACAGTAAACGTAAACAGTAAATGGTAAACGTAAACAGTAAACGGTAAACATAAGCAGTAAACAGAAACAAAATGGTAAATGTAAGCAGTAAACGTGAACAGTAAATGGCAAAGGTAAGCAGTAAACGTAAACAGAAAATGGTAAACGTAAGCAGTAAACGTAAACAGTAAATGGTAAACATAAGCAGTAAACGTAAACAGCAAATGGTAAATGTAAACAGTAAATGGTGAACGTAAGCAGTAAATGGTAAACAGCAAATGGTAAACGTAAACAGTAAATGTAAACAGTAAATGGTGAACGTAAACAGAAAATGGTAAACGTAAACAGTAAATGGTAAACACAAGCAGTAAACGTAAACAGTAAACGGTAAACATAAGCAGTAAACGTAAACAGTAAATGGTAAACGTAAACAGCAAATGGTAAACGTAAACAGCAAATGGTAAACATAAACAGTAAATGGTAAACGTAAACAGTAAATTGTAAACATAAGCAGTAAACGTAAACAGCAAATGGTAAATGTAAACAGTAAATGGTAAACAGACAATGGTAAACATAAGCAATAAATGTAAACAGACAATGGTAAAGGTAAGCAGTAAACGTAAACAGAAAATGGTAAACGTAAACAGTAAATGGTAAACATAAGCAGTAAACGTAAACAGCAAATGGTAAATGTAAACAGTAAATGGTGAACCTAAGCAGTAAATGGTAAACAGCAAATGGTAAACGTAAACAGTAAATGTAAACAGTAAATGGTGAACGTAAACAGTAAATGGTAAACGTAAACAGTAAGTGGTAAACGTAAGCAGTAAACGTAAACAGACCATGGTAAATGTAAGCAGTAAATGTCAACAGACAATGGTAAACGTACGCAGTAAACGTAAACAGAAAATGGTAAACGTAAGCAGTAAACGTAAACAGCAAATGGTAAACGTAAACAGCAAATGCTAAATGTAAACAGTAAATGGTAAACGTAAACAGACAATGGTAAACGTAAGCAGTAAACGTAAACAGAAAATGGTAAACGTAAGCAGTAAACGTAAACAGTAAATGGTAAACATAAGCAGTAAACGTAAACAGCAAATGGTAAATGTAAACAGTAAATGGTGAACGTAAGCAGTAAATGGTAAACAGCAAATGGTAAACGTAAACAGTAAATGTAAACAGTAAATGGTGAACGTAAACAGTAAACGTAAACAGACAATGGTAAACATAAGCAGTAAACGTAAACAGAAAATGGTAAACGTAAGCAGTAAACGTAAACAGTAAATGGTAAACATAAGCAGTAAACGTAAACAGAAAATGGTAAACGTAAGCAGTAAACGTAAACAGTAAATGGTAAACATAAGCAGTAAACGTAAACAGCAAATGGTAAATGTAAACAATAAATGGTGAACGTAAGCAGTAAATGGTAAACAGCAAATAGTAAACGTAAACAGCAAATGGTAACCGTAAACAGTAAATGGTAAACATAAGCAATAAACGTAAACAGTAAATGGTAAACGTAAACAGTAAATGGTAAACACAAGCAGTAAACGTAAACAGTAAACGGTAAACATAAGCAGTAAACGTAAACAGTAAATGGTAAACGTAAACAGCAAATGGTAAACGTAAACAGCAAATGGTAAACATAAACAGTAAATTGTAAACGTAAACAGTAAATTGTAAACATAAGCAGTAAACGTAAACAGCAAATGGTAAATGTAAACAGACAATGGTAAACATAAGCAATAAATGTAAACAGACAATGGTAAAGGTAAGCAGTAAACGTAAACAGAAAATGGTAAACGTAAACAGTAAATGGTAAACATAAGCAGTAAACGTAAACAGCAAATGGTAAATGTAAACAGTAAATGGTGAACGTAAGCAGTAAATGGTAAACAGCAAATGGTGAACGTAAACAGTAAATGTAAACAGTAAATGGTGAACGTAAACAGTAAATGGTAAACGTAAACAGTCAATGGTAAACGTAAGCAGTAAACGTAAACAGACCATGGTAAATGTAAGCAGTAAATGTAAACAGACAATGGTAAACGTACGCAGTAAACGTAAACAGAAAATGGTAAACGTAAGCAGTAAACGTAAACAGTAAATGGTAAACGTAAGCAGTAAATGTAAACAGGCAATTGTAAACATAAGCAGTAAATGTAAACAGACAATGGTAAACGTAAGCAGTAAACGTAAACAGAAAATGGTAAACGTAAGCAGTAAACGTAAACAGTAAATGGTAAACATAAGCAGTAAACGTAAACAGAAAATGGTAAACGTAAGCAGTAAATGGTAAACAGCAAATGGTAAACGTAAACAGCAAATGGTAAACATAAACAGTAAATTGTAAACGTAAACAGTAAATTGTAAACATAAGCAGTAAACGTAAACAGCAAATGGTAAATGTAAACAGTAAATGGTAAACAGACAATGGTAAACATAAGCAATAAATGTAAACAGACAATGGTAAAGGTAAGCAGTAAACGTAAACAGAAAATGGTAAACGTAAGCAGTAAATGGTAAACAGCAAATGGTAAACGTAAACAGTAAATGTAAACAGTAAATGGTGAACGTAAACAGAAAATGGTAAACGTAAACAGTAAATGGTAAACACAAGCAGTAAACGTAAACAGTAAACGGTAAACATAAGCAGTAAACGTAAACAGTAAATGGTAAACGTAAACAGCAAATGGTAAACGTAAACAGCAAATGGTAAACATAAACAGTAAATGGTAAACGTAAACAGTAAATTGTAAACATAAGCAGTAAACGTAAACAGCAAATGGTAAATGTAAACAGTAAATGGTAAACAGACAATGGTAAACATAAGCAATAAATGTAAACAGACAATGGTAAAGGTAAGCAGTAAACGTAAACAGAAAATGGTAAACGTAAACAGTAAATGGTAAACATAAGCAGTAAACGTAAACAGCAAATGGTAAATGTAAACAGTAAATGGTGAACCTAAGCAGTAAATGGTAAACAGCAAATGGTAAACGTAAACAGTAAATGTAAACAGTAAATGGTGAACGTAAACAGTAAATGGTAAACGTAAACAGTAAGTGGTAAACGTAAGCAGTAAACGTAAACAGACCATGGTAAATGTAAGCAGTAAATGTCAACAGACAATGGTAAACGTACGCAGTAAACGTAAACAGAAAATGGTAAACGTAAGCAGTAAACGTAAACAGAAAATGGTAAACGTAAGCAGTAAATGGTAAACATAAGCAGTAAACGTAAACAGCAAATGGTAAATGTAAACAGTAAATGGTGAACCTAAGCAGTAAATGGTAAACAGCAAATGGTAAACGTAAACAGTAAATGTAAACAGTAAATGGTGAACGTAAACAGTAAATGGTAAACGTAAACAGTAAGTGGTAAACGTAAGCAGTAAACGTAAACAGACCATGGTAAATGTAAGCAGTAAATGTCAACAGACAATGGTAAACGTACGCAGTAAACGTAAACAGAAAATGGTAAACGTAAGCAGTAAACGTAAACAGAAAATGGTAAACGTAAGCAGTAAACGTAAACAGTAAATGGTAAACATAAGCAGTAAACGTAAACAGCAAATGGTAAATGTAATCAATAAATGGTGAACGTAAGCAGTAAATGGTAAACAGCAAATGGTAAACGTAAACAGCAAATGGGAAACGTAAACAGTAAATGGTAAACATAAGCAGTAAACGTAACCAGCAAATGGCAAACGTAAACAGTAAATGGTAAACGTAAACAGTAAATGGTAAACATAAGCAGTAAACGTAAACAGTAAATGGTAAACGTAAACAGTAAATGGTGAACGTAAACAGACAATGGTAAACGTAAGCAGTAAATGTAAAAAGACAATGGTAAACGTAAGCAGTAAACGTAAACAGAAAATGGTAAATGTAAGCAGTAAACGTAAAGAGTAAATGGTAAACGTAAGCAGTAAATATAAACAGTAAATGGTAAACGTAAGCAGTAAACGTAAACAGCAAATGGTAAACATAAACAGTAAATGGTAAACGTAAACAGTAAATTGTAAACATAAGCAGTAAACGTAAACAGCAAATTTTAAATGTAAACAGCAAATGGTAAATGTAAACAGTAAATGGTAAACGTAAGCAGTAAATGTAAACAGACAATGGTAAACATAAGCAGTAAATGTAAACAGACAATGGTAAAGGTAAGCAGTAAACGTAAACAGAAAATGGTAAATGTAAGCAGTAAACGTAAACAGTAAATGGTAAACATAAGCAGTAAACGTAAACAGCAAATGGTAAATGTAAACAATAAATGGTGAACGTAAGCAGTAAATGGTAAACAGCAAATGGTAAACGTAAACAGCAAATGGTAAAGGTAAACAGCAAATGGTAAACGTAAACAGTAAATGGTAAACGTAAACAGTAAATGGTAAACGTAACCAGTAAACGTAAACAGTAAATGGTGAATGTAAACAGTAAATGGTGAACACAAGCAGTAAACGTAAACAGTAAACGGTAAACATAAGCAGTAAACGTAAACAGTAAATGGTAAACGTAAACAGTAAATGGTAAACGTAAACAGCAAATTTTAAATGTAAACAGTAAATGGTAAACGTAAACAGACAATGGTAAACGTAAGCAGTAAATGTAAACAGACAATGGTAAACGTAAGCAGTAAATGTAAACAGAAAATGGTAAACGTAAGCAGTAAACGTAAACAGCAAATGGTAAACATAAACAGTAAATGGTAAACGTAAACAGTAAATTGTAAACATAAGCAGTAAACGTAAACAGCAAATTTTAAATGTAAACAGCAAATGGTAAATGTAAACAGTAAATGGTAAACGTAAGCAGTAAATGTAAACAGACAATGGTAAACATAAGCAGTAAATGTAAACAGACAATGGTAAAGGTAAGCAGTAAACGTAAACAGAAAATGGTAAATGTAAGCAGTAAACGTAAACAGTAAATGGTAAACATAAGCAGTAAACGTAAACAGCAAATGGTAAATGTAAACAATAAATGGTGAACGTAAGCAGTAAATGGTAAACAGCAAATGGTAAACGTAAACAGCAAATGGTAAAGGTAAACAGCAAATGGTAAACGTAAACAGTAAATGGTAAACGTAAACAGTAAATGGTAAACGTAACCAGTAAACGTAAACAGTAAATGGTGAATGTAAACAGTAAATGGTGAACACAAGCAGTAAACGTAAACAGTAAACGGTAAACATAAGCAGTAAACGTAAACAGTAAATGGTAAACGTAAACAGTAAATGGTAAACGTAAACAGCAAATTTTAAATGTAAACAGTAAATGGTAAACGTAAACAGACAATGGTAAACGTAAGCAGTAAATGTAAACAGACAATGGTAAACGTAAGCAGTAAATGTAAACAGAAAATGGTAAACGTAAGCAGTAAACGTAAACAGTAAATGGTAAACATAAGCAGTAAACGTAAACAGAAAATGGTAAACGTAAGCAGTAAACGTAAACAGTAAATGGTAAACATAAGCAGTAAACGTAAACAGCAAATGGTAAATGTAAACAATAAATGGTGAACGTAAGCAGTAAATGGTAAACAGCAAATGGTAAACGTAAACAGTAAATGTAAACAGTAAATGGTGAACGTAAACAGACAATGGTAAACGTAAGCAGTAAATGTAAAAAGACAATGGTAAACGTAAGCAGTAAACGTAAACAGAAAATGGTAAATGTAAGCAGTAAACGTAAAGAGTAAATGGTAAACGTAAGCAGTAAATATAAACAGTAAATGGTAAACGTAAGCAGTAAACGTAAACAGCAAATGGTAAACATAAACAGTAAATGGTAAACGTAAACAGTAAATTGTAAACATAAGCAGTAAACGTAAACAGCAAATGGTAAATGTAAACAGTAAATGGTAAACGTAAGCAGTAAATGTAAACAGACAATGGTAAACATAAGCAGTAAATGTAAACAGACAATGGTAAAGGTAAGCAGTAAACGTAAACAGAAAATGGTAAACGTAAACAGTAAACCTAAACAGTAAATGGTAAACATAAGCAGTAAACGTAAACAGCAAATGGTAAATGTAAACAATAAATGGTGAACGTAAGCAGTAAATGGTAAACAGCAAATAGTAAACGTAAACAGAAAACTGTAAACGTAAACAGCAAATGGTAAACGTAAACAGTAAATGGTAAACATAAGCAGTAAACGTAAACAGTAAATGGTAAACGTAAACAGTAAATGGTAAACACAAGCAGTAAACGTAAACAGTAAACGGTAAACATAAGCAGTAAACGTAAACAGTAAATGGTAAACGTAAGCAGTAAATGTAAACAGACAATGGTAAACATAAGCAGTAAACGTAAACAGCAAATGGTAAATGTAAACAATAAATGGTGAACGTAAGCAGTAAATGGTAAACAGCAAATGGTAAACGTAAACAGCAAATGGTAAACGTAAACAGTAAATGGTAAACATAAGCAGTAAACGTAACCAGCAAATGGCAAACGTAAACAGTAAATGGTAAACGTAAACAGTAAATGGTAAACGTAAACAGTAAATGGTAAACACAAGCAGTAAACGTAAACAGTAAATGGTAAACGTAAACAGTAAATGGTAAACACAAGCAGTAAACGTAAACAGTAAATGGTAAACGTAAGCAGTAAACGTAAACAGTAAATGGTAAACGTAAACAGCAAATGGTAAACGTAAACAGTAAACGTAAACAGTAAATGGTAAACGTAAACAGTAAATGGTAAACGTAAACAGCAAATGGTAAACGTAAACAGTAAACGTAAACAGTAAATGGTAAACGTAAACAGTAAACGGTAAACATAAGCAGTAAACAGAAACAAAATGGTAAATGTAAGCAGTAAACGTGAACAGTAAATGGCAAAGGTAAGCAGTAAACGTAAACAGAAAATGGTAAACGTAAGCAGTAAACGTAAACAGTAAATGGTAAACATAAGCAGTAAACGTAAACAGCAAATGGTAAATGTAAACAGTAAATGGTGAACGTAAGCAGTAAATGGTAAACAGCAAATGGTAAACGTAAACAGTAAATGTAAACAGTAAATGGTGAACGTAAACAGAAAATGGTAAACGTAAACAGTAAATGGTAAACACAAGCAGTAAACGTAAACAGTAAACGGTAAACATAAGCAGTAAACGTAAACAGTAAATGGTAAACGTAAACAGCAAATGGTAAACGTAAACAGCAAATGGTAAACATAAACAGTAAATGGTAAACGTAAACAGTAAATTGTAAACATAAGCAGTAAACGTAAACAGCAAATGGTAAATGTAAACAGTAAATGGTAAACAGACAATGGTAAACATAAGCAATAAATGTAAACAGACAATGGTAAAGGTAAGCAGTAAACGTAAACAGAAAATGGTAAACGTAAACAGTAAATGGTAAACATAAGCAGTAAACGTAAACAGCAAATGGTAAATGTAAACAGTAAATGGTGAACCTAAGCAGTAAATGGTAAACAGCAAATGGTAAACGTAAACAGTAAATGTAAACAGTAAATGGTGAACGTAAACAGTAAATGGTAAACGTAAACAGTAAGTGGTAAACGTAAGCAGTAAACGTAAACAGACCATGGTAAATGTAAGCAGTAAATGTCAACAGACAATGGTAAACGTACGCAGTAAACGTAAACAGAAAATGGTAAACGTAAGCAGTAAACGTAAACAGCAAATGGTAAACGTAAACAGCAAATGCTAAATGTAAACAGTAAATGGTAAACGTAAACAGACAATGGTAAACGTAAGCAGTAAACGTAAACAGAAAATGGTAAACGTAAGCAGTAAACGTAAACAGTAAATGGTAAACATAAGCAGTAAACGTAAACAGCAAATGGTAAATGTAAACAGTAAATGGTGAACGTAAGCAGTAAATGGTAAACAGCAAATGGTAAACGTAAACAGTAAATGTAAACAGTAAATGGTGAACGTAAACAGTAAACGTAAACAGACAATGGTAAACATAAGCAGTAAACGTAAACAGAAAATGGTAAACGTAAGCAGTAAACGTAAACAGTAAATGGTAAACATAAGCAGTAAACGTAAACAGAAAATGGTAAACGTAAGCAGTAAACGTAAACAGCAAATGGTAAATGTAAACAATAAATGGTGAACGTAAGCAGTAAATGGTAAACAGCAAATAGTAAACGTAAACAGCAAATGGTAACCGTAAACAGTAAATGGTAAACATAAGCAATAAACGTAAACAGTAAATGGTAAACGTAAACAGTAAATGGTAAACACAAGCAGTAAACGTAAACAGTAAACGGTAAACATAAGCAGTAAACGTAAACAGTAAATGGTAAACGTAAACAGCAAATGGTAAACGTAAACAGCAAATGGTAAACATAAACAGTAAATTGTAAACGTAAACAGTAAATTGTAAACATAAGCAGTAAACGTAAACAGCAAATGGTAAATGTAAACAGTAAATGGTAAACAGACAATGGTAAACATAAGCAATAAATGTAAACAGACAATGGTAAAGGTAAGCAGTAAACGTAAACAGAAAATGGTAAACGTAAACAGTAAATGGTAAACATAAGCAGTAAACGTAAACAGCAAATGGTAAATGTAAACAGTAAATGGTGAACGTAAGCAGTAAATGGTAAACAGCAAATGGTGAACGTAAACAGTAAATGTAAACAGTAAATGGTGAACGTAAACAGTAAATGGTAAACGTAAACAGTCAATGGTAAATGTAAGCAGTAAACGTAAACAGACCATGGTAAATGTAAGCAGTAAATGTAAACAGAAAATGGTAAACGTAAGCAGTAAACGTAAACAGTAAATGGTAAACGTAAACAGTAAATGGTAAACACAAGCAGTAAACGTAAACAGTAAATGGTAAACGTAAGCAGTAAACCTAAACAGTAAATGGTAAAAGTAAACAGCAAATGGTAAACGTAAACAGTAAACGTAAACAGTAAATGGTAAACATAAGCAGTAAACGTAAACAGCAAATGGTAAATGTAAACAATAAATGGTGAACGTAAGCAGTAAATGGTAAACAGCAAATAGTAAACGTAAACAGAAAACTGTAAACGTAAACAGCAAATGGTAAACGTAAACAGTAAATGGTAAACATAAGCAGTAAACGTAAACAGTAAATGGTAAACGTAAACAGTAAATGGTAAACACAAGCAGTAAACGTAAACAGTAAACGGTAAACATAAGCAGTAAACGTAAACAGTAAATGGTAAACGTAAGCAGTAAATGTAAACAGACAATGGTAAACATAAGCAGTAAACGTAAACAGCAAATGGTAAATGTAAACAATAAATGGTGAACGTAAGCAGTAAATGGTAAACAGCAAATGGTAAACGTAAACAGCAAATGGTAAACGTAAACAGTAAATGGTAAACATAAGCAGTAAACGTAACCAGCAAATGGCAAACGTAAACAGTAAATGGTAAACGTAAACAGTAAATGGTAAACGTAAACAGTAAATGGTAAACACAAGCAGTAAACGTAAACAGTAAATGGTAAACGTAAACAGTAAATGGTAAACACAAGCAGTAAACGTAAACAGTAAATGGTAAACGTAAGCAGTAAACGTAAACAGTAAATGGTAAACGTAAACAGCAAATGGTAAATGTAAACAGTAAACGTAAACAGTAAATGGTAAACGTAAACAGTAAATGGTAAACGTAAACAGCAAATGGTAAACGTAAACAGTAAACGTAAACAGTAAATGGTAAACGTAAACAGTAAACGGTAAACATAAGCAGTAAACAGAAACAAAATGGTAAATGTAAGCAGTAAACGTGAACAGTAAATGGCAAAGGTAAGCAGTAAACGTAAACAGAAAATGGTAAACGTAAGCAGTAAACGTAAACAGTAAATGGTAAACATAAGCAGTAAACGTAAACAGCAAATGGTAAATGTAAACAGTAAATGGTGAACGTAAGCAGTAAATGGTAAACAGCAAATGGTAAACGTAAACAGTAAATGTAAACAGTAAATGGTGAACGTAAACAGAAAATGGTAAACGTAAACAGTAAATGGTAAACACAAGCAGTAAACGTAAACAGTAAACGGTAAACATAAGCAGTAAACGTAAACAGTAAATGGTAAACGTAAACAGCAAATGGTAAACGTAAACAGCAAATGGTAAACATAAACAGTAAATGGTAAACGTAAACAGTAAATTGTAAACATAAGCAGTAAACGTAAACAGCAAATGGTAAATGTAAACAGTAAATGGTAAACAGACAATGGTAAACATAAGCAATAAATGTAAACAGACAATGGTAAAGGTAAGCAGTAAACGTAAACAGAAAATGGTAAACGTAAACAGTAAATGGTAAACATAAGCAGTAAACGTAAACAGCAAATGGTAAATGTAAACAGTAAATGGTGAACCTAAGCAGTAAATGGTAAACAGCAAATGGTAAACGTAAACAGTAAATGTAAACAGTAAATGGTGAACGTAAACAGTAAATGGTAAACGTAAACAGTAAGTGGTAAACGTAAGCAGTAAACGTAAACAGACCATGGTAAATGTAAGCAGTAAATGTCAACAGACAATGGTAAACGTACGCAGTAAACGTAAACAGAAAATGGTAAACGTAAGCAGTAAACGTAAACAGCAAATGGTAAACGTAAACAGCAAATGCTAAATGTAAACAGTAAATGGTAAACGTAAACAGACAATGGTAAACGTAAGCAGTAAACGTAAACAGAAAATGGTAAACGTAAGCAGTAAACGTAAACAGTAAATGGTAAACATAAGCAGTAAACGTAAACAGCAAATGGTAAATGTAAACAGTAAATGGTGAACGTAAGCAGTAAATGGTAAACAGCAAATGGTAAACGTAAACAGTAAATGTAAACAGTAAATGGTGAACGTAAACAGTAAACGTAAACAGACAATGGTAAACATAAGCAGTAAACGTAAACAGAAAATGGTAAACGTAAGCAGTAAACGTAAACAGAAAATGGTAAACGTAAGCAGTAAACGTAAACAGCAAATGGTAAATGTAAACAATAAATGGTGAACGTAAGCAGTAAATGGTAAACAGCAAATAGTAAACGTAAACAGCAAATGGTAACCGTAAACAGTAAATGGTAAACATAAGCAATAAACGTAAACAGTAAATGGTAAACGTAAACAGTAAATGGTAAACACAAGCAGTAAACGTAAACAGTAAACGGTAAACATAAGCAGTAAACGTAAACAGTAAATGGTAAACGTAAACAGCAAATGGTAAACGTAAACAGCAAATGGTAAACATAAACAGTAAATTGTAAACGTAAACAGTAAATTGTAAACATAAGCAGTAAACGTAAACAGCAAATGGTAAATGTAAACAGTAAATGGTAAACAGACAATGGTAAACATAAGCAATAAATGTAAACAGACAATGGTAAAGGTAAGCAGTAAACGTAAACAGAAAATGGTAAACGTAAACAGTAAATGGTAAACATAAGCAGTAAACGTAAACAGCAAATGGTAAATGTAAACAGTAAATGGTGAACGTAAGCAGTAAATGGTAAACAGCAAATGGTGAACGTAAACAGTAAATGTAAACAGTAAATGGTGAACGTAAACAGTAAATGGTAAACGTAAACAGTCAATGGTAAACGTAAGCAGTAAACGTAAACAGACCATGGTAAATGTAAGCAGTAAATGTAAACAGACAATGGTAAACGTACGCAGTAAACGTAAACAGAAAATGGTAAACGTAAGCAGTAAACGTAAACAGTAAATGGTAAACGTAAGCAGTAAATGTAAACAGGCAATTGTAAACATAAGCAGTAAATGTAAACAGACAATGGTAAACGTAAGCAGTAAACGTAAACAGAAAATGGTAAACGTAAGCAGTAAACGTAAACAGTAAATGGTAAACATAAGCAGTAAACGTAAACAGAAAATGGTAAACGTAAGCAGTAAATGGTAAACAGCAAATGGTAAACGTAAACAGCAAATGGTAAACATAAACAGTAAATTGTAAACGTAAACAGTAAATTGTAAACATAAGCAGTAAACGTAAACAGCAAATGGTAAATGTAAACAGTAAATGGTAAACAGACAATGGTAAACATAAGCAATAAATGTAAACAGACAATGGTAAAGGTAAGCAGTAAACGTAAACAGAAAATGGTAAACGTAAGCAGTAAATGGTAAACAGCAAATGGTAAACGTAAACAGTAAATGTAAACAGTAAATGGTGAACGTAAACAGAAAATGGTAAACGTAAACAGTAAATGGTAAACACAAGCAGTAAACGTAAACAGTAAACGGTAAACATAAGCAGTAAACGTAAACAGTAAATGGTAAACGTAAACAGCAAATGGTAAACGTAAACAGCAAATGGTAAACATAAACAGTAAATGGTAAACGTAAACAGTAAATTGTAAACATAAGCAGTAAACGTAAACAGCAAATGGTAAATGTAAACAGTAAATGGTAAACAGACAATGGTAAACATAAGCAATAAATGTAAACAGACAATGGTAAAGGTAAGCAGTAAACGTAAACAGAAAATGGTAAACGTAAACAGTAAATGGTAAACATAAGCAGTAAACGTAAACAGCAAATGGTAAATGTAAACAGTAAATGGTGAACCTAAGCAGTAAATGGTAAACAGCAAATGGTAAACGTAAACAGTAAATGTAAACAGTAAATGGTGAACGTAAACAGTAAATGGTAAACGTAAACAGTAAGTGGTAAACGTAAACAGACCATGGTAAATGTAAGCAGTAAATGTCAACAGACAATGGTAAACGTACGCAGTAAACGTAAACAGAAAATGGTAAACGTAAGCAGTAAACGTAAACAGCAAATGGTAAACGTAAACAGCAAATGCTAAATGTAAACAGTAAATGGTAAACGTAAACAGACAATGGTAAACGTAAGCAGTAAACGTAAACAGAAAATGGTAAACGTAAGCAGTAAACGTAAACAGTAAATGGTAAACATAAGCAGTAAACGTAAACAGCAAATGGTAAATGTAAACAGTAAATGGTGAACGTAAGCAGTAAATGGTAAACAGCAAATGGTAAACGTAAACAGTAAATGTAAACAGTAAATGGTGAACGTAAACAGTAAACGTAAACAGACAATGGTAAACATAAGCAGTAAACGTAAACAGAAAATGGTAAACGTAAGCAGTAAACGTAAACAGTAAATGGTAAACATAAGCAGTAAACGTAAACAGAAAATGGTAAACGTAAGCAGTAAACGTAAACAGTAAATGGTAAACATAAGCAGTAAACGTAAACAGCAAATGGTAAATGTAAACAATAAATGGTGAACGTAAGCAGTAAATGGTAAACAGCAAATAGTAAACGTAAACAGCAAATAGTAACCGTAAACAGTAAATGGTAAACATAAGCAATAAACGTAAACAGTAAATGGTAAACGTAAACAGTAAATGGTAAACACAAGCAGTAAACGTAAACAGTAAACGGTAAACATAAGCAGTAAACGTAAACAGTAAATGGTAAACGTAAACAGCAAATGGTAAACGTAAACAGCAAATGGTAAACATAAACAGTAAATTGTAAACGTAAACAGTAAATTGTAAACATAAGCAGTAAACGTAAACAGCAAATGGTAAATGTAAACAGTAAATGGTAAACAGACAATGGTAAACATAAGCAATAAATGTAAACAGACAATGGTAAAGGTAAGCAGTAAACGTAAACAGAAAATGGTAAACGTAAACAGTAAATGGTAAACATAAGCAGTAAACGTAAACAGCAAATGGTAAATGTAAACAGTAAATGGTGAACGTAAGCAGTAAATGGTAAACAGCAAATGGTGAACGTAAACAGTAAATGTAAACAGTAAATGGTGAACGTAAACAGTAAATGGTAAACGTAAACAGTCAATGGTAAACGTAAGCAGTAAACGTAAACAGACCATGGTAAATGTAAGCAGTAAATGTAAACAGACAATGGTAAACGTACGCAGTAAACGTAAACAGAAAATGGTAAACGTAAGCAGTAAACGTAAACAGTAAATGGTAAACGTAAGCAGTAAATGTAAACAGGCAATTGTAAACATAAGCAGTAAATGTAAACAGACAATGGTAAACGTAAGCAGTAAACGTAAACAGAAAATGGTAAACGTAAGCAGTAAACGTAAACAGTAAATGGTAAACATAAGCAGTAAACGTAAACAGAAAATGGTAAACGTAAGCAGTAAATGGTAAACAGCAAATGGTAAACGTAAACAGCAAATGGTAAACATAAACAGTAAATTGTAAACGTAAACAGTAAATTGTAAACATAAGCAGTAAACGTAAACAGCAAATGCTAAATGTAAACAGTAAATGGTAAACAGACAATGGTAAACATAAGCAATAAATGTAAACAGACAATGGTAAAGGTAAGCAGTAAACGTAAACAGAAAATGGTAAACGTAAACAGTAAATGGTAAACATAAGCAGTAAACGTAAACAGCAAATGGTAAATGTAAACAGTAAATGGTGAACGTAAGCAGTAAATGGTAAACAGCAAATGGTGAACGTAAACAGTAAATGTAAACAGTAAATGTTGAACGTAAACAGTAAATGGTAAACGTAAACAGTCAATGGTAAACGTAAGCAGTAAACGTAAACAGACCATGGTAAATGTAAGCAGTAAATGTAAACAGACAATGGTAAACGTACGCAGTAAACGTAAACAGAAAATGGTAAACGTAAGCAGTAAACGTAAACAGTAAATGGTAAACGTAAGCAGTAAATGTAAACAGGCAATTGTAAACATAAGCAGTAAATGTAAACAGACAATGGTAAACGTAAGCAGTAAACGTAAACAGAAAATGGTAAACGTAAGCAGTAAACGTAAACAGTAAATGGTAAACATAAGCAGTAAACGTAAACAGAAAATGGTAAACGTAAGCAGTAAACGTAAACAGTAAATGGTAAACATAAGCAGTAAACGTAAACAGCAAATGGTAAATGTCAACAATAAATGGTGAACGTAAGCAGTAAATGGTAAACAGCAAATGGTAAACGTAAACAGCAAATGGTAAACGTAAACAGTAAATGGTAAACATAAGCAGTAAACGTAACCAGCAAATGGCAAACGTAAACAGTAAATGGTAAACATAAGCAGTAAACGTAAACAGTAAATGGTAAACGTAAACAGTAAATGGTAAACACAAGCAGTAAACGTAAACAGTAAATGGTAAACGTAAGCAGTAAACGTAAACAGTAAATGGTAAAAGTAAACAGCAAATGGTAAACGTAAACAGCAAATGGTAAACGTAAACAGTAAATGGTAAAGGTAAGCAGTAAACGTAAACAGAAAATGGTAAACATAAGCAGTAAACGTAAACAGCAAATGGTAAATGTAAACAGTAAATGGTGAACGTAAGCAGTAAATGGTAAACAGCAAATGGTAAACGTAAACAGTAAATGTAAACAGTAAATGGTGAACGTAAACAGTAAATGGTAAACGTAAACAGTAAATGGTAAACGTAAGCAGTAAACGTAAACAGACCATGGTAAATGTAAGCAGTAAATGTAAACAGACAATGGTAAACGTACGCAGTAAACGTAAACAGAAAATGGTAAACGTAAGCAGTAAACGTAAACAGTAAATGGTAAACGTAAGCAGTAAATGTAAACAGGCAATTGTAAACATAAGCAGTAAATGTAAACAGACAATGGTAAACGTAAGCAGTAAACGTAAACAGAAAATGGTAAACGTAAGCAGTAAACGTAAACAGTAAATGGTAAACATAAGCAGTAAACGTAAACAGAAAATGGTAAACGTAAGCAGTAAATGGTAAACAGCAAATGGTAAACGTAAACAGCAAATGGTAAACATAAACAGTAAATTGTAAACGTAAACAGTAAATTGTAAACATAAGCAGTAAACGTAAACAGCAAATGGTAAATGTAAACAGTAAATGGTAAACAGACAATGGTAAACATAAGCAATAAATGTAAACAGACAATGGTAAAGGTAAGCAGTAAACGTAAACAGAAAATGGTAAACGTAAACAGTAAATGGTAAACATAAGCAGTAAACGTAAACAGCAAATGGTAAATGTAAACAGTAAATGGTGAACGTAAGCAGTAAATGGTAAACAGCAAATGGTGAACGTAAACAGTAAATGTAAACAGTAAATGTTGAACGTAAACAGTAAATGGTAAACGTAAACAGTCAATGGTAAACGTAAGCAGTAAACGTAAACAGACCATGGTAAATGTAAGCAGTAAATGTAAACAGACAATGGTAAACGTACGCAGTAAACGTAAACAGAAAATGGTAAACGTAAGCAGTAAACGTAAACAGTAAATGGTAAACGTAAGCAGTAAATGTAAACAGGCAATTGTAAACATAAGCAGTAAATGTAAACAGACAATGGTAAACGTAAGCAGTAAACGTAAACAGAAAATGGTAAACGTAAGCAGTAAACGTAAACAGTAAATGGTAAACATAAGCAGTAAACGTAAACAGAAAATGGTAAACGTAAGCAGTAAACGTAAACAGTAAATGGTAAACATAAGCAGTAAACGTAAACAGCAAATGGTAAATGTCAACAATAAATGGTGAACGTAAGCAGTAAATGGTAAACAGCAAATGGTAAACGTAAACAGCAAATGGTAAACGTAAACAGTAAATGGTAAACATAAGCAGTAAACGTAACCAGCAAATGGCAAACGTAAACAGTAAATGGTAAACATAAGCAGTAAACGTAAACAGTAAATGGTAAACGTAAACAGTAAATGGTAAACACAAGCAGTAAACGTAAACAGTAAATGGTAAACGTAAGCAGTAAACGTAAACAGTAAATGGTAAAAGTAAACAGCAAATGGTAAACGTAAACAGCAAATGGTAAACGTAAACAGTAAATGGTAAAGGTAAGCAGTAAACGTAAACAGAAAATGGTAAACATAAGCAGTAAACGTAAACAGCAAATGGTAAATGTAAACAGTAAATGGTGAACGTAAGCAGTAAATGGTAAACAGCAAATGGTAAACGTAAACAGTAAATGTAAACAGTAAATGGTGAACGTAAACAGTAAATGGTAAACGTAAACAGTAAATGGTAAACGTAAGCAGTAAACGTAAACAGACCATGGTAAATGTAAGCAGTAAATGTAAACAGACAATGGTAAACATAAGCAGTAAATGTATACAGACAATGGTAAACGTAAGCAGTAAATGTAAACAGGCAATTGTAAACATAAGCAGTAAATGTAAACAGACAATGGTAAACGTAAGCAGTAAACGTAAACAGAAAATGGTAAACGTAAGCAGTAAACGTAAACAGTAAATGGTAAACATAAGCAGTAAACGTAAACAGAAAATGGTAAACGTAAGCAGTAAACGTAAACAGTAAATGGTAAACATAAGCAGTAAACGTAAACAGCAAATGGTAAATGTCAACAATAAATGGTGAACGTAAGCAGTAAATGGTAAACAGCAAATGGTAAACGTAAACAGCAAATGGTAAACGTAAACAGTAAATGGTAAACATAAGCAGTAAACGTAACCAGCAAATGGCAAACGTAAACAGTAAATGGTAAACACAAGCAGTAAACGTAAACAGTAAATGGTAAACGTAAGCAGTAAACGTAAACAGTAAATGGTAAAAGTAAACAGCAAATGGTAAACGTAAACAGCAAATGGTAAACGTAAACAGTAAATGGTAAAGGTAAGCAGTAAACGTAAACAGAAAATGGTAAACATAAGCAGTAAACGTAAACAGCAAATGGTAAATGTAAACAGTAAATGGTGAACGTAAGCAGTAAATGGTAAACAGCAAATGGTAAACGTAAACAGTAAATGTAAACAGTAAATGGTGAACGTAAACAGTAAATGGTAAACGTAAACAGTAAATGGTAAACGTAAGCAGTAAACGTAAACAGACCATGGTAAATGTAAGCAGTAAATGTAAACAGACAATGGTAAACATAAGCAGTAAATGTATACAGACAATGGTAAACGTAAGCAGTAAACGTAAACAGAAAATGGTAAACGTAAGCAGTAAACGTAAACAGTAAATGGTAAACACAAGCAGTAAACGTAAACAGTAAATGGTAAACGTCAGCAGTAAACGTAAACAGTAAATGGTAAAAGTAAACAGCAAATGGTAAACGTAAACAGCAAATGGTAAACGTAAACAGTAAATGGTAAACGTAAACAGTAAATAGTAAACGTAAACGGTAAACATAAGCAGTAAACAGAAACAGAAAATGGTAAATGTAAGCAGTAAACGTAAACAGTAAATGGCAAAGGTAAGGAGTAAACGTAAACAGTAAATGGTAAACGTAAACAGTAAATGGTGAACACAAGCAGTAAACGTAATCAGTAAATGGTAAATGTAAGCAGTAAACGTAAACAGTAAATGGTAAACGTAAACAGCAAATGGTAAACGTAAACAGTAAACGTAAACAGTAAATGGTAAACGTAAACAGTAAATGGTAAACGTAAGCAGTAAATGTAAACAGACAATGGTAAACATAAGCAGTAAATGTAAACAGCAAATGGTAAATGTAAACAATAAATGGTGAACGTAAGCAGTAAATGGTAAACAGCAAATGGTAAACGTAAACAGTAAATGGTAAACATAAGCAGTAAACGTAACCAGCAAATGGCAAACGTAAACAGTAAATTGTAAACGTAAACAGTAAATGGTAAACGTAAGCAGTAAATGTCAACAGACAATGATAAACATAAGCAGTAAACGTAAACAGAAAATGGTAAACGTAAGCAGTAAACGTAAACAGTAAATGGTAAACATAAGCAGTAAACGTAAACAGAAAATGGTAAACGTAAGCAGTAAACGTAAACAGTAAATGGTAAACATAAGCAGTAAACGTAAACAGCAAATGGTAAATGTCAACAATAAATGGTGAACGTAAGCAGTAAATGGTAAACAGCAAATGGTAAACGTAAACAGCAAATGGAAAACGTAAACAGCAAATGGTAAACGTAAACAGTAAATGGTAAACTTAAGCAGTAAACGTAAACAGCAAATGGCAAACGTAAACAGTAAATGGTAAACGTAAACAGTAAATGGTAAACGTAAGCAGTAAACGTAAACAGTAAATGTAAACAGTAAATGGTAAACGTAAACAGTAAATGTAAACAGTAAATGGTGAACGTAAACAGAAAATGGTAAACGTAAACAGTAAATGGTAAACACAAGCAGTAAACGTAAACAGTAAACGGTAAACATAAGCAGTAAACGTAAACAGTAAATGGTAAACGTAAACAGCAAATGGTAAACGTAAACAGCAAATGGTAAACATAAACAGTAAATGGTAAACGTAAACAGTAAATTGTAAACATAAGCAGTAAACGTAAACAGCAAATGGTAAATGTAAACAGTAAATGGTAAACAGACAATGGTAAACATAAGCAATAAATGTAAACAGACAATGGTAAAGGTAAGCAGTAAACGTAAACAGAAAATGGTAAACGTAAACAGTAAATGGTAAACATAAGCAGTAAACGTAAACAGCAAATGGTAAATGTAAACAGTAAATGGTGAACCTAAGCAGTAAATGGTAAACAGCAAATGGTAAACGTAAACAGTAAATGTAAACAGTAAATGGTGAACGTAAACAGTAAATGGTAAACGTAAACAGTAAGTGGTAAACGTAAGCAGTAAACGTAAACAGACCATGGTAAATGTAAGCAGTAAATGTCAACAGACAATGGTAAACGTACGCAGTAAACGTAAACAGAAAATGGTAAACGTAAGCAGTAAACGTAAACAGCAAATGGTAAACGTAAACAGCAAATGCTAAATGTAAACAGTAAATGGTAAACGTAAACAGACAATGGTAAACGTAAGCAGTAAATGGTAAACAGCAAATGGTAAACGTAAACAGCAAATGGTAAACATAAACAGTAAATTGTAAACGTAAACAGTAAATTGTAAACATAAGCAGTAAACGTAAACAGCAAATGGTAAATGTAAACAGTAAATGGTAAACAGACAATGGTAAACATAAGCAATAAATGTAAACAGACAATGGTAAAGGTAAGCAGTAAACGTAAACAGAAAATGGTAAACGTAAACAGTAAATGGTAAACATAAGCAGTAAACGTAAACAGCAAATGGTAAACGTAAGCAGTAAACGTAAACAGCAAATGGTAAACGTAAACAGCAAATGCTAAATGTAAACAGTAAATGGTAAACGTAAACAGACAATGGTAAACGTAAGCAGTAAACGTAAACAGAAAATGGTAAACGTAAGCAGTAAACGTAAACAGTAAATGGTAAACATAAGCAGTAAACGTAAACAGCAAATGGTAAATGTAAACAGTAAATGGTGAACGTAAGCAGTAAATGGTAAACAGCAAATGGTAAACGTAAACAGTAAATGTAAACAGTAAATGGTGAACGTAAACAGTAAACGTAAACAGACAATGGTAAACATAAGCAGTAAACGTAAACAGAAAATGGTAAACGTAAGCAGTAAACGTAAACAGTAAATGGTAAACATAAGCAGTAAACGTAAACAGAAAATGGTAAACGTAAGCAGTAAACGTAAACAGCAAATGGTAAATGTAAACAATAAATGGTGAACGTAAGCAGTAAATGGTAAACAGCAAATAGTAAACGTAAACAGCAAATGGTAACCGTAAACAGTAAATGGTAAACATAAGCAATAAACGTAAACAGTAAATGGTAAACGTAAACAGTAAATGGTAAACACAAGCAGTAAACGTAAACAGTAAACGGTAAACATAAGCAGTAAACGTAAACAGTAAATGGTAAACGTAAACAGCAAATGGTAAACGTAAACAGCAAATGGTAAACATAAACAGTAAATTGTAAACGTAAACAGTAAATTGTAAACATAAGCAGTAAACGTAAACAGCAAATGGTAAATGTAAACAGTAAATGGTAAACAGACAATGGTAAACATAAGCAATAAATGTAAACAGACAATGGTAAAGGTAAGCAGTAAACGTAAACAGAAAATGGTAAACGTAAACAGTAAATGGTAAACATAAGCAGTAAACGTAAACAGCAAATGGTAAATGTAAACAGTAAATGGTGAACGTAAGCAGTAAATGGTAAACAGCAAATGGTGAACGTAAACAGTAAATGTAAACAGTAAATGGTGAACGTAAACAGTAAATGGTAAACGTAAACAGTCAATGGTAAACGTAAGCAGTAAACGTAAACAGACCATGGTAAATGTAAGCAGTAAATGTAAACAGACAATGGTAAACGTACGCAGTAAACGTAAACAGCAAATGGTAAACGTAAACAGTAAACGTAAACAGTAAATGGTAAACGTAAACAGTAAACGGTAAACATAAGCAGTAAACAGAAACAAAATGGTAAATGTAAGCAGTAAACGTGAACAGTAAATGGCAAAGGTAAGCAGTAAACGTAAACAGAAAATGGTAAACGTAAGCAGTAAACGTAAACAGTAAATGGTAAACATAAGCAGTAAACGTAAACAGCAAATGGTAAATGTAAACAGTAAATGGTGAACGTAAGCAGTAAATGGTAAACAGCAAATGGTAAACGTAAACAGTAAATGTAAACAGTAAATGGTGAACGTAAACAGAAAATGGTAAACGTAAACAGTAAATGGTAAACACAAGCAGTAAACGTAAACAGTAAACGGTAAACATAAGCAGTAAACGTAAACAGTAAATGGTAAACGTAAACAGCAAATGGTAAACGTAAACAGCAAATGGTAAACATAAACAGTAAATGGTAAACGTAAACAGTAAATTGTAAACATAAGCAGTAAACGTAAACAGCAAATGGTAAATGTAAACAGTAAATGGTAAACAGACAATGGTAAACATAAGCAATAAATGTAAACAGACAATGGTAAAGGTAAGCAGTAAACGTAAACAGAAAATGGTAAACGTAAACAGTAAATGGTAAACATAAGCAGTAAACGTAAACAGCAAATGGTAAATGTAAACAGTAAATGGTGAACCTAAGCAGTAAATGGTAAACAGCAAATGGTAAACGTAAACAGTAAATGTAAACAGTAAATGGTGAACGTAAACAGTAAATGGTAAACGTAAACAGTAAGTGGTAAACGTAAGCAGTAAACGTAAACAGACCATGGTAAATGTAAGCAGTAAATGTCAACAGACAATGGTAAACGTACGCAGTAAACGTAAACAGAAAATGGTAAACGTAAGCAGTAAACGTAAACAGCAAATGGTAAACGTAAACAGCAAATGCTAAATGTAAACAGTAAATGGTAAACGTAAACAGACAATGGTAAACGTAAGCAGTAAACGTAAACAGAAAATGGTAAACGTAAGCAGTAAACGTAAACAGTAAATGGTAAACATAAGCAGTAAACGTAAACAGCAAATGGTAAATGTAAACAGTAAATGGTGAACGTAAGCAGTAAATGGTAAACAGCAAATGGTAAACGTAAACAGTAAATGTAAACAGTAAATGGTGAACGTAAACAGTAAACGTAAACAGACAATGGTAAACATAAGCAGTAAACGTAAACAGAAAATGGTAAACGTAAGCAGTAAACGTAAACAGAAAATGGTAAACGTAAGCAGTAAACGTAAACAGCAAATGGTAAATGTAAACAATAAATGGTGAACGTAAGCAGTAAATGGTAAACAGCAAATAGTAAACGTAAACAGCAAATGGTAACCGTAAACAGTAAATGGTAAACATAAGCAATAAACGTAAACAGTAAATGGTAAACGTAAACAGTAAATGGTAAACACAAGCAGTAAACGTAAACAGTAAACGGTAAACATAAGCAGTAAACGTAAACAGTAAATGGTAAACGTAAACAGCAAATGGTAAACGTAAACAGCAAATGGTAAACATAAACAGTAAATTGTAAACGTAAACAGTAAATTGTAAACATAAGCAGTAAACGTAAACAGCAAATGGTAAATGTAAACAGTAAATGGTAAACAGACAATGGTAAACATAAGCAATAAATGTAAACAGACAATGGTAAAGGTAAGCAGTAAACGTAAACAGAAAATGGTAAACGTAAACAGTAAATGGTAAACATAAGCAGTAAACGTAAACAGCAAATGGTAAATGTAAACAGTAAATGGTGAACGTAAGCAGTAAATGGTAAACAGCAAATGGTGAACGTAAACAGTAAATGTAAACAGTAAATGGTGAACGTAAACAGTAAATGGTAAACGTAAACAGTCAATGGTAAACGTAAGCAGTAAACGTAAACAGACCATGGTAAATGTAAGCAGTAAATGTAAACAGACAATGGTAAACGTACGCAGTAAACGTAAACAGAAAATGGTAAACGTAAGCAGTAAACGTAAACAGTAAATGGTAAACGTAAGCAGTAAATGTAAACAGGCAATTGTAAACATAAGCAGTAAATGTAAACAGACAATGGTAAACGTAAGCAGTAAACGTAAACAGAAAATGGTAAACGTAAGCAGTAAACGTAAACAGTAAATGGTAAACATAAGCAGTAAACGTAAACAGAAAATGGTAAACGTAAGCAGTAAATGGTAAACAGCAAATGGTAAACGTAAACAGCAAATGGTAAACATAAACAGTAAATTGTAAACGTAAACAGTAAATTGTAAACATAAGCAGTAAACGTAAACAGCAAATGGTAAATGTAAACAGTAAATGGTAAACAGACAATGGTAAACATAAGCAATAAATGTAAACAGACAATGGTAAAGGTAAGCAGTAAACGTAAACAGAAAATGGTAAACGTAAGCAGTAAATGGTAAACAGCAAATGGTAAACGTAAACAGTAAATGTAAACAGTAAATGGTGAACGTAAACAGAAAATGGTAAACGTAAACAGTAAATGGTAAACACAAGCAGTAAACGTAAACAGTAAACGGTAAACATAAGCAGTAAACGTAAACAGTAAATGGTAAACGTAAACAGCAAATGGTAAACGTAAACAGCAAATGGTAAACATAAACAGTAAATGGTAAACGTAAACAGTAAATTGTAAACATAAGCAGTAAACGTAAACAGCAAATGGTAAATGTAAACAGTAAATGGTAAACAGACAATGGTAAACATAAGCAATAAATGTAAACAGACAATGGTAAAGGTAAGCAGTAAACGTAAACAGAAAATGGTAAACGTAAACAGTAAATGGTAAACATAAGCAGTAAACGTAAACAGCAAATGGTAAATGTAAACAGTAAATGGTGAACCTAAGCAGTAAATGGTAAACAGCAAATGGTAAACGTAAACAGTAAATGTAAACAGTAAATGGTGAACGTAAACAGTAAATGGTAAACGTAAACAGTAAGTGGTAAACGTAAACAGACCATGGTAAATGTAAGCAGTAAATGTCAACAGACAATGGTAAACGTACGCAGTAAACGTAAACAGAAAATGGTAAACGTAAGCAGTAAACGTAAACAGCAAATGGTAAACGTAAACAGCAAATGCTAAATGTAAACAGTAAATGGTAAACGTAAACAGACAATGGTAAACGTAAGCAGTAAACGTAAACAGAAAATGGTAAACGTAAGCAGTAAACGTAAACAGTAAATGGTAAACATAAGCAGTAAACGTAAACAGCAAATGGTAAATGTAAACAGTAAATGGTGAACGTAAGCAGTAAATGGTAAACAGCAAATGGTAAACGTAAACAGTAAATGTAAACAGTAAATGGTGAACGTAAACAGTAAACGTAAACAGACAATGGTAAACATAAGCAGTAAACGTAAACAGAAAATGGTAAACGTAAGCAGTAAACGTAAACAGTAAATGGTAAACATAAGCAGTAAACGTAAACAGAAAATGGTAAACGTAAGCAGTAAACGTAAACAGTAAATGGTAAACATAAGCAGTAAACGTAAACAGCAAATGGTAAATGTAAACAATAAATGGTGAACGTAAGCAGTAAATGGTAAACAGCAAATAGTAAACGTAAACAGCAAATAGTAACCGTAAACAGTAAATGGTAAACATAAGCAATAAACGTAAACAGTAAATGGTAAACGTAAACAGTAAATGGTAAACACAAGCAGTAAACGTAAACAGTAAACGGTAAACATAAGCAGTAAACGTAAACAGTAAATGGTAAACGTAAACAGCAAATGGTAAACGTAAACAGCAAATGGTAAACATAAACAGTAAATTGTAAACGTAAACAGTAAATTGTAAACATAAGCAGTAAACGTAAACAGCAAATGGTAAATGTAAACAGTAAATGGTAAACAGACAATGGTAAACATAAGCAATAAATGTAAACAGACAATGGTAAAGGTAAGCAGTAAACGTAAACAGAAAATGGTAAACGTAAACAGTAAATGGTAAACATAAGCAGTAAACGTAAACAGCAAATGGTAAATGTAAACAGTAAATGGTGAACGTAAGCAGTAAATGGTAAACAGCAAATGGTGAACGTAAACAGTAAATGTAAACAGTAAATGGTGAACGTAAACAGTAAATGGTAAACGTAAACAGTCAATGGTAAACGTAAGCAGTAAACGTAAACAGACCATGGTAAATGTAAGCAGTAAATGTAAACAGACAATGGTAAACGTACGCAGTAAACGTAAACAGAAAATGGTAAACGTAAGCAGTAAACGTAAACAGTAAATGGTAAACGTAAGCAGTAAATGTAAACAGGCAATTGTAAACATAAGCAGTAAATGTAAACAGACAATGGTAAACGTAAGCAGTAAACGTAAACAGAAAATGGTAAACGTAAGCAGTAAACGTAAACAGTAAATGGTAAACATAAGCAGTAAACGTAAACAGAAAATGGTAAACGTAAGCAGTAAATGGTAAACAGCAAATGGTAAACGTAAACAGCAAATGGTAAACATAAACAGTAAATTGTAAACGTAAACAGTAAATTGTAAACATAAGCAGTAAACGTAAACAGCAAATGCTAAATGTAAACAGTAAATGGTAAACAGACAATGGTAAACATAAGCAATAAATGTAAACAGACAATGGTAAAGGTAAGCAGTAAACGTAAACAGAAAATGGTAAACGTAAACAGTAAATGGTAAACATAAGCAGTAAACGTAAACAGCAAATGGTAAATGTAAACAGTAAATGGTGAACGTAAGCAGTAAATGGTAAACAGCAAATGGTGAACGTAAACAGTAAATGTAAACAGTAAATGTTGAACGTAAACAGTAAATGGTAAACGTAAACAGTCAATGGTAAACGTAAGCAGTAAACGTAAACAGACCATGGTAAATGTAAGCAGTAAATGTAAACAGACAATGGTAAACGTACGCAGTAAACGTAAACAGAAAATGGTAAACGTAAGCAGTAAACGTAAACAGTAAATGGTAAACGTAAGCAGTAAATGTAAACAGGCAATTGTAAACATAAGCAGTAAATGTAAACAGACAATGGTAAACGTAAGCAGTAAACGTAAACAGAAAATGGTAAACGTAAGCAGTAAACGTAAACAGTAAATGGTAAACATAAGCAGTAAACGTAAACAGAAAATGGTAAACGTAAGCAGTAAACGTAAACAGTAAATGGTAAACATAAGCAGTAAACGTAAACAGCAAATGGTAAATGTCAACAATAAATGGTGAACGTAAGCAGTAAATGGTAAACAGCAAATGGTAAACGTAAACAGCAAATGGTAAACGTAAACAGTAAATGGTAAACATAAGCAGTAAACGTAACCAGCAAATGGCAAACGTAAACAGTAAATGGTAAACATAAGCAGTAAACGTAAACAGTAAATGGTAAACGTAAACAGTAAATGGTAAACACAAGCAGTAAACGTAAACAGTAAATGGTAAACGTAAGCAGTAAACGTAAACAGTAAATGGTAAAAGTAAACAGCAAATGGTAAACGTAAACAGCAAATGGTAAACGTAAACAGTAAATGGTAAAGGTAAGCAGTAAACGTAAACAGAAAATGGTAAACATAAGCAGTAAACGTAAACAGCAAATGGTAAATGTAAACAGTAAATGGTGAACGTAAGCAGTAAATGGTAAACAGCAAATGGTAAACGTAAACAGTAAATGTAAACAGTAAATGGTGAACGTAAACAGTAAATGGTAAACGTAAACAGTAAATGGTAAACGTAAGCAGTAAACGTAAACAGACCATGGTAAATGTAAGCAGTAAATGTAAACAGACAATGGTAAACGTACGCAGTAAACGTAAACAGAAAATGGTAAACGTAAGCAGTAAACGTAAACAGTAAATGGTAAACGTAAGCAGTAAATGTAAACAGGCAATTGTAAACATAAGCAGTAAATGTAAACAGACAATGGTAAACGTAAGCAGTAAACGTAAACAGAAAATGGTAAACGTAAGCAGTAAACGTAAACAGTAAATGGTAAACATAAGCAGTAAACGTAAACAGAAAATGGTAAACGTAAGCAGTAAATGGTAAACAGCAAATGGTAAACGTAAACAGCAAATGGTAAACATAAACAGTAAATTGTAAACGTAAACAGTAAATTGTAAACATAAGCAGTAAACGTAAACAGCAAATGGTAAATGTAAACAGTAAATGGTAAACAGACAATGGTAAACATAAGCAATAAATGTAAACAGACAATGGTAAAGGTAAGCAGTAAACGTAAACAGAAAATGGTAAACGTAAACAGTAAATGGTAAACATAAGCAGTAAACGTAAACAGCAAATGGTAAATGTAAACAGTAAATGGTGAACGTAAGCAGTAAATGGTAAACAGCAAATGGTGAACGTAAACAGTAAATGTAAACAGTAAATGTTGAACGTAAACAGTAAATGGTAAACGTAAACAGTCAATGGTAAACGTAAGCAGTAAACGTAAACAGACCATGGTAAATGTAAGCAGTAAATGTAAACAGACAATGGTAAACGTACGCAGTAAACGTAAACAGAAAATGGTAAACGTAAGCAGTAAACGTAAACAGTAAATGGTAAACGTAAGCAGTAAATGTAAACAGGCAATTGTAAACATAAGCAGTAAATGTAAACAGACAATGGTAAACGTAAGCAGTAAACGTAAACAGAAAATGGTAAACGTAAGCAGTAAACGTAAACAGTAAATGGTAAACATAAGCAGTAAACGTAAACAGAAAATGGTAAACGTAAGCAGTAAACGTAAACAGTAAATGGTAAACATAAGCAGTAAACGTAAACAGCAAATGGTAAATGTCAACAATAAATGGTGAACGTAAGCAGTAAATGGTAAACAGCAAATGGTAAACGTAAACAGCAAATGGTAAACGTAAACAGTAAATGGTAAACATAAGCAGTAAACGTAACCAGCAAATGGCAAACGTAAACAGTAAATGGTAAACATAAGCAGTAAACGTAAACAGTAAATGGTAAACGTAAACAGTAAATGGTAAACACAAGCAGTAAACGTAAACAGTAAATGGTAAACGTAAGCAGTAAACGTAAACAGTAAATGGTAAAAGTAAACAGCAAATGGTAAACGTAAACAGCAAATGGTAAACGTAAACAGTAAATGGTAAAGGTAAGCAGTAAACGTAAACAGAAAATGGTAAACATAAGCAGTAAACGTAAACAGCAAATGGTAAATGTAAACAGTAAATGGTGAACGTAAGCAGTAAATGGTAAACAGCAAATGGTAAACGTAAACAGTAAATGTAAACAGTAAATGGTGAACGTAAACAGTAAATGGTAAACGTAAACAGTAAATGGTAAACGTAAGCAGTAAACGTAAACAGACCATGGTAAATGTAAGCAGTAAATGTAAACAGACAATGGTAAACATAAGCAGTAAATGTATACAGACAATGGTAAACGTAAGCAGTAAATGTAAACAGGCAATTGTAAACATAAGCAGTAAATGTAAACAGACAATGGTAAACGTAAGCAGTAAACGTAAACAGAAAATGGTAAACGTAAGCAGTAAACGTAAACAGTAAATGGTAAACATAAGCAGTAAACGTAAACAGAAAATGGTAAACGTAAGCAGTAAACGTAAACAGTAAATGGTAAACATAAGCAGTAAACGTAAACAGCAAATGGTAAATGTCAACAATAAATGGTGAACGTAAGCAGTAAATGGTAAACAGCAAATGGTAAACGTAAACAGCAAATGGTAAACGTAAACAGTAAATGGTAAACATAAGCAGTAAACGTAACCAGCAAATGGCAAACGTAAACAGTAAATGGTAAACACAAGCAGTAAACGTAAACAGTAAATGGTAAACGTAAGCAGTAAACGTAAACAGTAAATGGTAAAAGTAAACAGCAAATGGTAAACGTAAACAGCAAATGGTAAACGTAAACAGTAAATGGTAAAGGTAAGCAGTAAACGTAAACAGAAAATGGTAAACATAAGCAGTAAACGTAAACAGCAAATGGTAAATGTAAACAGTAAATGGTGAACGTAAGCAGTAAATGGTAAACAGCAAATGGTAAACGTAAACAGTAAATGTAAACAGTAAATGGTGAACGTAAACAGTAAATGGTAAACGTAAACAGTAAATGGTAAACGTAAGCAGTAAACGTAAACAGACCATGGTAAATGTAAGCAGTAAATGTAAACAGACAATGGTAAACATAAGCAGTAAATGTATACAGACAATGGTAAACGTAAGCAGTAAACGTAAACAGAAAATGGTAAACGTAAGCAGTAAACGTAAACAGTAAATGGTAAACACAAGCAGTAAACGTAAACAGTAAATGGTAAACGTCAGCAGTAAACGTAAACAGTAAATGGTAAAAGTAAACAGCAAATGGTAAACGTAAACAGCAAATGGTAAACGTAAACAGTAAATGGTAAACGTAAACAGTAAATAGTAAACGTAAACGGTAAACATAAGCAGTAAACAGAAACAGAAAATGGTAAATGTAAGCAGTAAACGTAAACAGTAAATGGCAAAGGTAAGGAGTAAACGTAAACAGTAAATGGTAAACGTAAACAGTAAATGGTGAACACAAGCAGTAAACGTAATCAGTAAATGGTAAATGTAAGCAGTAAACGTAAACAGTAAATGGTAAACGTAAACAGCAAATGGTAAACGTAAACAGTAAACGTAAACAGTAAATGGTAAACGTAAACAGTAAATGGTAAACGTAAGCAGTAAATGTAAACAGACAATGGTAAACATAAGCAGTAAATGTAAACAGCAAATGGTAAATGTAAACAATAAATGGTGAACGTAAGCAGTAAATGGTAAACAGCAAATGGTAAACGTAAACAGTAAATGGTAAACATAAGCAGTAAACGTAACCAGCAAATGGCAAACGTAAACAGTAAATTGTAAACGTAAACAGTAAATGGTAAACGTAAGCAGTAAATGTCAACAGACAATGATAAACATAAGCAGTAAACGTAAACAGAAAATGGTAAACGTAAGCAGTAAACGTAAACAGTAAATGGTAAACATAAGCAGTAAACGTAAACAGAAAATGGTAAACGTAAGCAGTAAACGTAAACAGTAAATGGTAAACATAAGCAGTAAACGTAAACAGCAAATGGTAAATGTCAACAATAAATGGTGAACGTAAGCAGTAAATGGTAAACAGCAAATGGTAAACGTAAACAGCAAATGGAAAACGTAAACAGCAAATGGTAAACGTAAACAGTAAATGGTAAACTTAAGCAGTAAACGTAAACAGCAAATGGCAAACGTAAACAGTAAATGGTAAACGTAAACAGTAAATGGTAAACGTAAGCAGTAAACGTAAACAGTAAATGTAAACAGTAAATGGTAAACGTAAACAGTAAATGTAAACAGTAAATGGTGAACGTAAACAGAAAATGGTAAACGTAAACAGTAAATGGTAAACACAAGCAGTAAACGTAAACAGTAAACGGTAAACATAAGCAGTAAACGTAAACAGTAAATGGTAAACGTAAACAGCAAATGGTAAACGTAAACAGCAAATGGTAAACATAAACAGTAAATGGTAAACGTAAACAGTAAATTGTAAACATAAGCAGTAAACGTAAACAGCAAATGGTAAATGTAAACAGTAAATGGTAAACAGACAATGGTAAACATAAGCAATAAATGTAAACAGACAATGGTAAAGGTAAGCAGTAAACGTAAACAGAAAATGGTAAACGTAAACAGTAAATGGTAAACATAAGCAGTAAACGTAAACAGCAAATGGTAAATGTAAACAGTAAATGGTGAACCTAAGCAGTAAATGGTAAACAGCAAATGGTAAACGTAAACAGTAAATGTAAACAGTAAATGGTGAACGTAAACAGTAAATGGTAAACGTAAACAGTAAGTGGTAAACGTAAGCAGTAAACGTAAACAGACCATGGTAAATGTAAGCAGTAAATGTCAACAGACAATGGTAAACGTACGCAGTAAACGTAAACAGAAAATGGTAAACGTAAGCAGTAAACGTAAACAGCAAATGGTAAACGTAAACAGCAAATGCTAAATGTAAACAGTAAATGGTAAACGTAAACAGACAATGGTAAACGTAAGCAGTAAATGGTAAACAGCAAATGGTAAACGTAAACAGCAAATGGTAAACATAAACAGTAAATTGTAAACGTAAACAGTAAATTGTAAACATAAGCAGTAAACGTAAACAGCAAATGGTAAATGTAAACAGTAAATGGTAAACAGACAATGGTAAACATAAGCAATAAATGTAAACAGACAATGGTAAAGGTAAGCAGTAAACGTAAACAGAAAATGGTAAACGTAAACAGTAAATGGTAAACATAAGCAGTAAACGTAAACAGCAAATGGTAAACGTAAGCAGTAAACGTAAACAGCAAATGGTAAACGTAAACAGCAAATGCTAAATGTAAACAGTAAATGGTAAACGTAAACAGACAATGGTAAACGTAAGCAGTAAACGTAAACAGAAAATGGTAAACGTAAGCAGTAAACGTAAACAGTAAATGGTAAACATAAGCAGTAAACGTAAACAGCAAATGGTAAATGTAAACAGTAAATGGTGAACGTAAGCAGTAAATGGTAAACAGCAAATGGTAAACGTAAACAGTAAATGTAAACAGTAAATGGTGAACGTAAACAGTAAACGTAAACAGACAATGGTAAACATAAGCAGTAAACGTAAACAGAAAATGGTAAACGTAAGCAGTAAACGTAAACAGTAAATGGTAAACATAAGCAGTAAACGTAAACAGAAAATGGTAAACGTAAGCAGTAAACGTAAACAGCAAATGGTAAATGTAAACAATAAATGGTGAACGTAAGCAGTAAATGGTAAACAGCAAATAGTAAACGTAAACAGCAAATGGTAACCGTAAACAGTAAATGGTAAACATAAGCAATAAACGTAAACAGTAAATGGTAAACGTAAACAGTAAATGGTAAACACAAGCAGTAAACGTAAACAGTAAACGGTAAACATAAGCAGTAAACGTAAACAGTAAATGGTAAACGTAAACAGCAAATGGTAAACGTAAACAGCAAATGGTAAACATAAACAGTAAATTGTAAACGTAAACAGTAAATTGTAAACATAAGCAGTAAACGTAAACAGCAAATGGTAAATGTAAACAGTAAATGGTAAACAGACAATGGTAAACATAAGCAATAAATGTAAACAGACAATGGTAAAGGTAAGCAGTAAACGTAAACAGAAAATGGTAAACGTAAACAGTAAATGGTAAACATAAGCAGTAAACGTAAACAGCAAATGGTAAATGTAAACAGTAAATGGTGAACGTAAGCAGTAAATGGTAAACAGCAAATGGTGAACGTAAACAGTAAATGTAAACAGTAAATGGTGAACGTAAACAGTAAATGGTAAACGTAAACAGTCAATGGTAAACGTAAGCAGTAAACGTAAACAGACCATGGTAAATGTAAGCAGTAAATGTAAACAGACAATGGTAAACGTACGCAGTAAACGTAAACAGAAAATGGTAAACGTAAGCAGTAAACGTAAACAGTAAATGGTAAACGTAAGCAGTAAATGTAAACAGGCAATTGTAAACATAAGCAGTAAATGTAAACAGACAATGGTAAACGTAAGCAGTAAACGTAAACAGAAAATGGTAAACGTAAGCAGTAAACGTAAACAGTAAATGGTAAACATAAGCAGTAAACGTAAACAGAAAATGGTAAACGTAAGCAGTAAATGGTAAACAGCAAATGGTAAACGTAAACAGCAAATGGTAAACATAAACAGTAAATTGTAAACGTAAACAGTAAATTGTAAACATAAGCAGTAAACGTAAACAGCAAATGGTAAATGTAAACAGTAAATGGTAAACAGACAATGGTAAACATAAGCAATAAATGTAAACAGACAATGGTAAAGGTAAGCAGTAAACGTAAACAGAAAATGGTAAACGTAAGCAGTAAATGGTAAACAGCAAATGGTAAACGTAAACAGTAAATGTAAACAGTAAATGGTGAACGTAAACAGAAAATGGTAAACGTAAACAGTAAATGGTAAACACAAGCAGTAAACGTAAACAGTAAACGGTAAACATAAGCAGTAAACGTAAACAGTAAATGGTAAACGTAAACAGCAAATGGTAAACGTAAACAGCAAATGGTAAACATAAACAGTAAATGGTAAACGTAAACAGTAAATTGTAAACATAAGCAGTAAACGTAAACAGCAAATGGTAAATGTAAACAGTAAATGGTAAACAGACAATGGTAAACATAAGCAATAAATGTAAACAGACAATGGTAAAGGTAAGCAGTAAACGTAAACAGAAAATGGTAAACGTAAACAGTAAATGGTAAACATAAGCAGTAAACGTAAACAGCAAATGGTAAATGTAAACAGTAAATGGTGAACCTAAGCAGTAAATGGTAAACAGCAAATGGTAAACGTAAACAGTAAATGTAAACAGTAAATGGTGAACGTAAACAGTAAATGGTAAACGTAAACAGTAAGTGGTAAACGTAAACAGACCATGGTAAATGTAAGCAGTAAATGTCAACAGACAATGGTAAACGTACGCAGTAAACGTAAACAGAAAATGGTAAACGTAAGCAGTAAACGTAAACAGCAAATGGTAAACGTAAACAGCAAATGCTAAATGTAAACAGTAAATGGTAAACGTAAACAGACAATGGTAAACGTAAGCAGTAAACGTAAACAGAAAATGGTAAACGTAAGCAGTAAACGTAAACAGTAAATGGTAAACATAAGCAGTAAACGTAAACAGCAAATGGTAAATGTAAACAGTAAATGGTGAACGTAAGCAGTAAATGGTAAACAGCAAATGGTAAACGTAAACAGTAAATGTAAACAGTAAATGGTGAACGTAAACAGTAAACGTAAACAGACAATGGTAAACATAAGCAGTAAACGTAAACAGAAAATGGTAAACGTAAGCAGTAAACGTAAACAGTAAATGGTAAACATAAGCAGTAAACGTAAACAGAAAATGGTAAACGTAAGCAGTAAACGTAAACAGTAAATGGTAAACATAAGCAGTAAACGTAAACAGCAAATGGTAAATGTAAACAATAAATGGTGAACGTAAGCAGTAAATGGTAAACAGCAAATAGTAAACGTAAACAGCAAATAGTAACCGTAAACAGTAAATGGTAAACATAAGCAATAAACGTAAACAGTAAATGGTAAACGTAAACAGTAAATGGTAAACACAAGCAGTAAACGTAAACAGTAAACGGTAAACATAAGCAGTAAACGTAAACAGTAAATGGTAAACGTAAACAGCAAATGGTAAACGTAAACAGCAAATGGTAAACATAAACAGTAAATTGTAAACGTAAACAGTAAATTGTAAACATAAGCAGTAAACGTAAACAGCAAATGGTAAATGTAAACAGTAAATGGTAAACAGACAATGGTAAACATAAGCAATAAATGTAAACAGACAATGGTAAAGGTAAGCAGTAAACGTAAACAGAAAATGGTAAACGTAAACAGTAAATGGTAAACATAAGCAGTAAACGTAAACAGCAAATGGTAAATGTAAACAGTAAATGGTGAACGTAAGCAGTAAATGGTAAACAGCAAATGGTGAACGTAAACAGTAAATGTAAACAGTAAATGGTGAACGTAAACAGTAAATGGTAAACGTAAACAGTCAATGGTAAACGTAAGCAGTAAACGTAAACAGACCATGGTAAATGTAAGCAGTAAATGTAAACAGACAATGGTAAACGTACGCAGTAAACGTAAACAGAAAATGGTAAACGTAAGCAGTAAACGTAAACAGTAAATGGTAAACGTAAGCAGTAAATGTAAACAGGCAATTGTAAACATAAGCAGTAAATGTAAACAGACAATGGTAAACGTAAGCAGTAAACGTAAACAGAAAATGGTAAACGTAAGCAGTAAACGTAAACAGTAAATGGTAAACATAAGCAGTAAACGTAAACAGAAAATGGTAAACGTAAGCAGTAAATGGTAAACAGCAAATGGTAAACGTAAACAGCAAATGGTAAACATAAACAGTAAATTGTAAACGTAAACAGTACATTGTAAACATAAGCAGTAAACGTAAACAGCAAATGCTAAATGTAAACAGTAAATGGTAAACAGACAATGGTAAACATAAGCAATAAATGTAAACAGACAATGGTAAAGGTAAGCAGTAAACGTAAACAGAAAATGGTAAACGTAAACAGTAAATGGTAAACATAAGCAGTAAACGTAAACAGCAAATGGTAAATGTAAACAGTAAATGGTGAACGTAAGCAGTAAATGGTAAACAGCAAATGGTGAACGTAAACAGTAAATGTAAACAGTAAATGTTGAACGTAAACAGTAAATGGTAAACGTAAACAGTCAATGGTAAACGTAAGCAGTAAACGTAAACAGACCATGGTAAATGTAAGCAGTAAATGTAAACAGACAATGGTAAACGTACGCAGTAAACGTAAACAGAAAATGGTAAACGTAAGCAGTAAACGTAAACAGTAAATGGTAAACGTAAGCAGTAAATGTAAACAGGCAATTGTAAACATAAGCAGTAAATGTAAACAGACAATGGTAAACGTAAGCAGTAAACGTAAACAGAAAATGGTAAACGTAAGCAGTAAACGTAAACAGTAAATGGTAAACATAAGCAGTAAACGTAAACAGAAAATGGTAAACGTAAGCAGTAAACGTAAACAGTAAATGGTAAACATAAGCAGTAAACGTAAACAGCAAATGGTAAATGTCAACAATAAATGGTGAACGTAAGCAGTAAATGGTAAACAGCAAATGGTAAACGTAAACAGCAAATGGTAAACGTAAACAGTAAATGGTAAACATAAGCAGTAAACGTAACCAGCAAATGGCAAACGTAAACAGTAAATGGTAAACATAAGCAGTAAACGTAAACAGTAAATGGTAAACGTAAACAGTAAATGGTAAACACAAGCAGTAAACGTAAACAGTAAATGGTAAACGTAAGCAGTAAACGTAAACAGTAAATGGTAAAAGTAAACAGCAAATGGTAAACGTAAACAGCAAATGGTAAACGTAAACAGTAAATGGTAAAGGTAAGCAGTAAACGTAAACAGAAAATGGTAAACATAAGCAGTAAACGTAAACAGCAAATGGTAAATGTAAACAGTAAATGGTGAACGTAAGCAGTAAATGGTAAACAGCAAATGGTAAACGTAAACAGTAAATGTAAACAGTAAATGGTGAACGTAAACAGTAAATGGTAAACGTAAACAGTAAATGGTAAACGTAAGCAGTAAACGTAAACAGACCATGGTAAATGTAAGCAGTAAATGTAAACAGACAATGGTAAACGTACGCAGTAAACGTAAACAGAAAATGGTAAACGTAAGCAGTAAACGTAAACAGTAAATGGTAAACGTAAGCAGTAAATGTAAACAGGCAATTGTAAACATAAGCAGTAAATGTAAACAGACAATGGTAAACGTAAGCAGTAAACGTAAACAGAAAATGGTAAACGTAAGCAGTAAACGTAAACAGTAAATGGTAAACATAAGCAGTAAACGTAAACAGAAAATGGTAAACGTAAGCAGTAAATGGTAAACAGCAAATGGTAAACGTAAACAGCAAATGGTAAACATAAACAGTAAATTGTAAACGTAAACAGTAAATTGTAAACATAAGCAGTAAACGTAAACAGCAAATGGTAAATGTAAACAGTAAATGGTAAACAGACAATGGTAAACATAAGCAATAAATGTAAACAGACAATGGTAAAGGTAAGCAGTAAACGTAAACAGAAAATGGTAAACGTAAACAGTAAATGGTAAACATAAGCAGTAAACGTAAACAGCAAATGGTAAATGTAAACAGTAAATGGTGAACGTAAGCAGTAAATGGTAAACAGCAAATGGTGAACGTAAACAGTAAATGTAAACAGTAAATGTTGAACGTAAACAGTAAATGGTAAACGTAAACAGTCAATGGTAAACGTAAGCAGTAAACGTAAACAGACCATGGTAAATGTAAGCAGTAAATGTAAACAGACAATGGTAAACGTACGCAGTAAACGTAAACAGAAAATGGTAAACGTAAGCAGTAAACGTAAACAGTAAATGGTAAACGTAAGCAGTAAATGTAAACAGGCAATTGTAAACATAAGCAGTAAATGTAAACAGACAATGGTAAACGTAAGCAGTAAACGTAAACAGAAAATGGTAAACGTAAGCAGTAAACGTAAACAGTAAATGGTAAACATAAGCAGTAAACGTAAACAGAAAATGGTAAACGTAAGCAGTAAACGTAAACAGTAAATGGTAAACATAAGCAGTAAACGTAAACAGCAAATGGTAAATGTCAACAATAAATGGTGAACGTAAGCAGTAAATGGTAAACAGCAAATGGTAAACGTAAACAGCAAATGGTAAACGTAAACAGTAAATGGTAAACATAAGCAGTAAACGTAACCAGCAAATGGCAAACGTAAACAGTAAATGGTAAACATAAGCAGTAAACGTAAACAGTAAATGGTAAACGTAAACAGTAAATGGTAAACACAAGCAGTAAACGTAAACAGTAAATGGTAAACGTAAGCAGTAAACGTAAACAGTAAATGGTAAAAGTAAACAGCAAATGGTAAACGTAAACAGCAAATGGTAAACGTAAACAGTAAATGGTAAAGGTAAGCAGTAAACGTAAACAGAAAATGGTAAACATAAGCAGTAAACGTAAACAGCAAATGGTAAATGTAAACAGTAAATGGTGAACGTAAGCAGTAAATGGTAAACAGCAAATGGTAAACGTAAACAGTAAATGTAAACAGTAAATGGTGAACGTAAACAGTAAATGGTAAACGTAAACAGTAAATGGTAAACGTAAGCAGTAAACGTAAACAGACCATGGTAAATGTAAGCAGTAAATGTAAACAGACAATGGTAAACATAAGCAGTAAATGTATACAGACAATGGTAAACGTAAGCAGTAAATGTAAACAGGCAATTGTAAACATAAGCAGTAAATGTAAACAGACAATGGTAAACGTAAGCAGTAAACGTAAACAGAAAATGGTAAACGTAAGCAGTAAACGTAAACAGTAAATGGTAAACATAAGCAGTAAACGTAAACAGAAAATGGTAAACGTAAGCAGTAAACGTAAACAGTAAATGGTAAACATAAGCAGTAAACGTAAACAGCAAATGGTAAATGTCAACAATAAATGGTGAACGTAAGCAGTAAATGGTAAACAGCAAATGGTAAACGTAAACAGCAAATGGTAAACGTAAACAGTAAATGGTAAACATAAGCAGTAAACGTAACCAGCAAATGGCAAACGTAAACAGTAAATGGTAAACACAAGCAGTAAACGTAAACAGTAAATGGTAAACGTAAGCAGTAAACGTAAACAGTAAATGGTAAAAGTAAACAGCAAATGGAAAACGTAAACAGCAAATGGTAAACGTAAACAGTAAATGGTAAAGGTAAGCAGTAAACGTAAACAGAAAATGGTAAACATAAGCAGTAAACGTAAACAGCAAATGGTAAATGTAAACAGTAAATGGTGAACGTAAGCAGTAAATGGTAAACAGCAAATGGTAAACGTAAACAGTAAATGTAAACAGTAAATGGTGAACGTAAACAGTAAATGGTAAACGTAAACAGTAAATGGTAAACGTAAGCAGTAAACGTAAACAGACCATGGTAAATGTAAGCAGTAAATGTAAACAGACAATGGTAAACGTACGCAGTAAACGTAAACAGAAAATGGTAAACGTAAGCAGTAAACGTAAACAGCAAATGGTAAACGTAAACAGTAAATGGTAAACGTAAGCAGTAAACGTAAACAGACCATGGTAAATGTAAGCAGTAAATGTCAACAGACAATGGTAAACGTACGCAGTAAACGTAAACAGAAAATGGTAAACGTAAGCAGTAAACGTAAACAGCAAATGGTAAACGTAAACAGCAAATGCTAAATGTAAACAGTAAATGGTAAACGTAAACAGACAATGGTAAACGTAAGCAGTAAACGTAAACAGAAAATGGTAAACGTAAGCAGTAAACGTAAACAGTAAATGGTAAACATAAGCAGTAAACGTAAACAGCAAATGGTAAATGTAAACAATAAATGGTGAACGTAAGCAGTAAATGGTAAACAGCAAATAGTAAACGTAAACAGCAAATGGTAACCGTAAACAGTAAATGGTAAACATAAGCAATAAACGTAAACAGTAAATGGTAAACGTAAACAGTAAATGGTAAACACAAGCAGTAAACGTAAACAGTAAACGGTAAACATAAGCAGTAAACGTAAACAGTAAATGGTAAACGTAAACAGCAAATGGTAAACGTAAACAGCAAATGGTAAACATAAACAGTAAATTGTAAACGTAAACAGTAAATTGTAAACATAAGCAGTAAACGTAAACAGCAAATGGTAAATGTAAACAGTAAATGGTAAACAGACAATGGTAAACATAAGCAATAAATGTAAACAGACAATGGTAAAGGTAAGCAGTAAACGTAAACAGAAAATGGTAAACGTAAACAGTAAATGGTAAACATAAGCAGTAAACGTAAACAGCAAATGGTAAATGTAAACAGTAAATGGTGAACGTAAGCAGTAAATGGTAAACAGCAAATGGTGAACGTAAACAGTAAATGTAAACAGTAAATGGTGAACGTAAACAGTAAATGGTAAACGTAAACAGTCAATGGTAAACGTAAGCAGTAAACGTAAACAGACCATGGTAAATGTAAGCAGTAAATGTAAACAGACAATGGTAAACGTACGCAGTGAACGTAAACAGAAAATGGTAAACGTAAGCAGTAAACGTAAACAGTAAATGGTAAACGTAAGCAGTAAATGTAAACAGGCAATTGTAAACATAAGCAGTAAATGTAAACAGACAATGGTAAACGTAAGCAGTAAACGTAAACAGAAAATGGTAAACGTAAGCAGTAAACGTAAACAGTAAATGGTAAACATAAGCAGTAAACGTAAACAGAAAATGGTAAACGTAAGCAGTAAATGGTAAACAGCAAATGGTTAACGTAAACAGCAAATGGTAAACATAAACAGTAAATTGTAAACGTAAACAGTAAATTGTAAACATAAGCAGTAAACGTAAACAGCAAATGGTAAATGTAAACAGTAAATGGTAAACAGACAATGGTAAACATAAGCAATAAATGTAAACAGACAATGGTAAAGGTAAGCAGTAAACGTAAACAGAAAATGGTAAACGTAAGCAGTAAATGGTAAACAGCAAATGGTAAACGTAAACAGTAAATGTAAACAGTAAATGGTGAACGTAAACAGAAAATGGTAAACGTAAACAGTAAATGGTAAACACAAGCAGTAAACGTAAACAGTAAACGGTAAACATAAGCAGTAAACGTAAACAGTAAATGGTAAACGTAAACAGCAAATGGTAAACGTAAACAGCAAATGGTAAACATAAACAGTAAATGGTAAACGTAAACAGTAAATTGTAAACATAAGCAGTAAACGTAAACAGCAAATGGTAAATGTAAACAGTAAATGGTAAACAGACAATGGTAAACATAAGCAATAAATGTAAACAGACAATGGTAAAGGTAAGCAGTAAACGTAAACAGAAAATGGTAAACGTAAACAGTAAATGGTAAACATAAGCAGTAAACGTAAACAGCAAATGGTAAATGTAAACAGTAAATGGTGAACCTAAGCAGTAAATGGTAAACAGCAAATGGTAAACGTAAACAGTAAATGTAAACAGTAAATGGTGAACGTAAACAGTAAATGGTAAACGTAAACAGTAAGTGGTAAACGTAAACAGACCATGGTAAATGTAAGCAGTAAATGTCAACAGACAATGGTAAACGTACGCAGTAAACGTAAACAGAAAATGGTAAACGTAAGCAGTAAACGTAAACAGCAAATGGTAAACGTAAACAGCAAATGCTAAATGTAAACAGTAAATGGTAAACGTAAACAGACAATGGTAAACGTAAGCAGTAAACGTAAACAGAAAATGGTAAACGTAAGCAGTAAACGTAAACAGTAAATGGTAAACATAAGCAGTAAACGTAAACAGCAAATGGTAAATGTAAACAGTAAATGGTGAACGTAAGCAGTAAATGGTAAACAGCAAATGGTAAACGTAAACAGTAAATGTAAACAGTAAATGGTGAACGTAAACAGTAAACGTAAACAGACAATGGTAAACATAAGCAGTAAACGTAAACAGAAAATGGTAAACGTAAGCAGTAAACGTAAACAGTAAATGGTAAACATAAGCAGTAAACGTAAACAGAAAATGGTAAACGTAAGCAGTAAACGTAAACAGTAAATGGTAAACATAAGCAGTAAACGTAAACAGCAAATGGTAAATGTAAACAATAAATGGTGAACGTAAGCAGTAAATGGTAAACAGCAAATAGTAAACGTAAACAGCAAATAGTAACCGTAAACAGTAAATGGTAAACATAAGCAATAAACGTAAACAGTAAATGGTAAACGTAAACAGTAAATGGTAAACACAAGCAGTAAACGTAAACAGTAAACGGTAAACATAAGCAGTAAACGTAAACAGTAAATGGTAAACGTAAACAGCAAATGGTAAACGTAAACAGCAAATGGTAAACATAAACAGTAAATTGTAAACGTAAACAGTAAATTGTAAACATAAGCAGTAAACGTAAACAGCAAATGGTAAATGTAAACAGTAAATGGTAAACAGACAATGGTAAACATAAGCAATAAATGTAAACAGACAATGGTAAAGGTAAGCAGTAAACGTAAACAGAAAATGGTAAACGTAAACAGTAAATGGTAAACATAAGCAGTAAACGTAAACAGCAAATGGTAAATGTAAACAGTAAATGGTGAACGTAAGCAGTAAATGGTAAACAGCAAATGGTGAACGTAAACAGTAAATGTAAACAGTAAATGGTGAACGTAAACAGTAAATGGTAAACGTAAACAGTCAATGGTAAACGTAAGCAGTAAACGTAAACAGACCATGGTAAATGTAAGCAGTAAATGTAAACAGACAATGGTAAACGTACGCAGTAAACGTAAACAGAAAATGGTAAACGTAAGCAGTAAACGTAAACAGTAAATGGTAAACGTAAGCAGTAAATGTAAACAGGCAATTGTAAACATAAGCAGTAAATGTAAACAGACAATGGTAAACGTAAGCAGTAAACGTAAACAGAAAATGGTAAACGTAAGCAGTAAACGTAAACAGTAAATGGTAAACATAAGCAGTAAACGTAAACAGAAAATGGTAAACGTAAGCAGTAAATGGTAAACAGCAAATGGTAAACGTAAACAGCAAATGGTAAACATAAACAGTAAATTGTAAACGTAAACAGTACATTGTAAACATAAGCAGTAAACGTAAACAGCAAATGCTAAATGTAAACAGTAAATGGTAAACAGACAATGGTAAACATAAGCAATAAATGTAAACAGACAATGGTAAAGGTAAGCAGTAAACGTAAACAGAAAATGGTAAACGTAAACAGTAAATGGTAAACATAAGCAGTAAACGTAAACAGCAAATGGTAAATGTAAACAGTAAATGGTGAACGTAAGCAGTAAATGGTAAACAGCAAATGGTGAACGTAAACAGTAAATGTAAACAGTAAATGTTGAACGTAAACAGTAAATGGTAAACGTAAACAGTCAATGGTAAACGTAAGCAGTAAACGTAAACAGACCATGGTAAATGTAAGCAGTAAATGTAAACAGACAATGGTAAACGTACGCAGTAAACGTAAACAGAAAATGGTAAACGTAAGCAGTAAACGTAAACAGTAAATGGTAAACGTAAGCAGTAAATGTAAACAGGCAATTGTAAACATAAGCAGTAAATGTAAACAGACAATGGTAAACGTAAGCAGTAAACGTAAACAGAAAATGGTAAACGTAAGCAGTAAACGTAAACAGTAAATGGTAAACATAAGCAGTAAACGTAAACAGAAAATGGTAAACGTAAGCAGTAAACGTAAACAGTAAATGGTAAACATAAGCAGTAAACGTAAACAGCAAATGGTAAATGTCAACAATAAATGGTGAACGTAAGCAGTAAATGGTAAACAGCAAATGGTAAACGTAAACAGCAAATGGTAAACGTAAACAGTAAATGGTAAACATAAGCAGTAAACGTAACCAGCAAATGGCAAACGTAAACAGTAAATGGTAAACATAAGCAGTAAACGTAAACAGTAAATGGTAAACGTAAACAGTAAATGGTAAACACAAGCAGTAAACGTAAACAGTAAATGGTAAACGTAAGCAGTAAACGTAAACAGTAAATGGTAAAAGTAAACAGCAAATGGTAAACGTAAACAGCAAATGGTAAACGTAAACAGTAAATGGTAAAGGTAAGCAGTAAACGTAAACAGAAAATGGTAAACATAAGCAGTAAACGTAAACAGCAAATGGTAAATGTAAACAGTAAATGGTGAACGTAAGCAGTAAATGGTAAACAGCAAATGGTAAACGTAAACAGTAAATGTAAACAGTAAATGGTGAACGTAAACAGTAAATGGTAAACGTAAACAGTAAATGGTAAACGTAAGCAGTAAACGTAAACAGACCATGGTAAATGTAAGCAGTAAATGTAAACAGACAATGGTAAACGTACGCAGTAAACGTAAACAGAAAATGGTAAACGTAAGCAGTAAACGTAAACAGTAAATGGTAAACGTAAGCAGTAAATGTAAACAGGCAATTGTAAACATAAGCAGTAAATGTAAACAGACAATGGTAAACGTAAGCAGTAAACGTAAACAGAAAATGGTAAACGTAAGCAGTAAACGTAAACAGTAAATGGTAAACATAAGCAGTAAACGTAAACAGAAAATGGTAAACGTAAGCAGTAAATGGTAAACAGCAAATGGTAAACGTAAACAGCAAATGGTAAACATAAACAGTAAATTGTAAACGTAAACAGTAAATTGTAAACATAAGCAGTAAACGTAAACAGCAAATGGTAAATGTAAACAGTAAATGGTAAACAGACAATGGTAAACATAAGCAATAAATGTAAACAGACAATGGTAAAGGTAAGCAGTAAACGTAAACAGAAAATGGTAAACGTAAACAGTAAATGGTAAACATAAGCAGTAAACGTAAACAGCAAATGGTAAATGTAAACAGTAAATGGTGAACGTAAGCAGTAAATGGTAAACAGCAAATGGTGAACGTAAACAGTAAATGTAAACAGTAAATGTTGAACGTAAACAGTAAATGGTAAACGTAAACAGTCAATGGTAAACGTAAGCAGTAAACGTAAACAGACCATGGTAAATGTAAGCAGTAAATGTAAACAGACAATGGTAAACGTACGCAGTAAACGTAAACAGAAAATGGTAAACGTAAGCAGTAAACGTAAACAGTAAATGGTAAACGTAAGCAGTAAATGTAAACAGGCAATTGTAAACATAAGCAGTAAATGTAAACAGACAATGGTAAACGTAAGCAGTAAACGTAAACAGAAAATGGTAAACGTAAGCAGTAAACGTAAACAGTAAATGGTAAACATAAGCAGTAAACGTAAACAGAAAATGGTAAACGTAAGCAGTAAACGTAAACAGTAAATGGTAAACATAAGCAGTAAACGTAAACAGCAAATGGTAAATGTCAACAATAAATGGTGAACGTAAGCAGTAAATGGTAAACAGCAAATGGTAAACGTAAACAGCAAATGGTAAACGTAAACAGTAAATGGTAAACATAAGCAGTAAACGTAACCAGCAAATGGCAAACGTAAACAGTAAATGGTAAACATAAGCAGTAAACGTAAACAGTAAATGGTAAACGTAAACAGTAAATGGTAAACACAAGCAGTAAACGTAAACAGTAAATGGTAAACGTAAGCAGTAAACGTAAACAGTAAATGGTAAAAGTAAACAGCAAATGGTAAACGTAAACAGCAAATGGTAAACGTAAACAGTAAATGGTAAAGGTAAGCAGTAAACGTAAACAGAAAATGGTAAACATAAGCAGTAAACGTAAACAGCAAATGGTAAATGTAAACAGTAAATGGTGAACGTAAGCAGTAAATGGTAAACAGCAAATGGTAAACGTAAACAGTAAATGTAAACAGTAAATGGTGAACGTAAACAGTAAATGGTAAACGTAAACAGTAAATGGTAAACGTAAGCAGTAAACGTAAACAGACCATGGTAAATGTAAGCAGTAAATGTAAACAGACAATGGTAAACATAAGCAGTAAATGTATACAGACAATGGTAAACGTAAGCAGTAAATGTAAACAGGCAATTGTAAACATAAGCAGTAAATGTAAACAGACAATGGTAAACGTAAGCAGTAAACGTAAACAGAAAATGGTAAACGTAAGCAGTAAACGTAAACAGTAAATGGTAAACATAAGCAGTAAACGTAAACAGAAAATGGTAAACGTAAGCAGTAAACGTAAACAGTAAATGGTAAACATAAGCAGTAAACGTAAACAGCAAATGGTAAATGTCAACAATAAATGGTGAACGTAAGCAGTAAATGGTAAACAGCAAATGGTAAACGTAAACAGCAAATGGTAAACGTAAACAGTAAATGGTAAACATAAGCAGTAAACGTAACCAGCAAATGGCAAACGTAAACAGTAAATGGTAAACACAAGCAGTAAACGTAAACAGTAAATGGTAAACGTAAGCAGTAAACGTAAACAGTAAATGGTAAAAGTAAACAGCAAATGGAAAACGTAAACAGCAAATGGTAAACGTAAACAGTAAATGGTAAAGGTAAGCAGTAAACGTAAACAGAAAATGGTAAACATAAGCAGTAAACGTAAACAGCAAATGGTAAATGTAAACAGTAAATGGTGAACGTAAGCAGTAAATGGTAAACAGCAAATGGTAAACGTAAACAGTAAATGTAAACAGTAAATGGTGAACGTAAACAGTAAATGGTAAACGTAAACAGTAAATGGTAAACGTAAGCAGTAAACGTAAACAGACCATGGTAAATGTAAGCAGTAAATGTAAACAGACAATGGTAAACATAAGCAGTAAATGTATACAGACAATGGTAAACGTAAGCAGTAAACGTAAACAGAAAATGGTAAACGTAAGCAGTAAACGTAAACAGTAAATGGTAAACACAAGCAGTAAACGTAAACAGTAAATGGTAAACGTCAGCAGTAAACGTAAACAGTAAATGGTAAAAGTAAACAGCAAATGGTAAACGTAAACAGCAAATGGTAAACGTAAACAGTAAATGGTAAACGTAAACAGTAAATAGTAAACGTAAACGGTAAACATAAGCAGTAAACAGAAACAGAAAATGGTAAATGTAAGCAGTAAACGTAAACAGTAAATGGCAAAGGTAAGGAGTAAACGTAAACAGTAAATGGTAAACGTAAACAGTAAATGGTGAACACAAGCAGTAAACGTAATCAGTAAATGGTAAATGTAAGCAGTAAACGTAAACAGTAAATGGTAAACGTAAACAGCAAATGGTAAACGTAAACAGTAAACGTAAACAGTAAATGGTAAACGTAAACAGTAAATGGTAAACGTAAGCAGTAAATGTAAACAGACAATGGTAAACATAAGCAGTAAATGTAAACAGCAAATGGTAAATGTAAACAATAAATGGTGAACGTAAGCAGTAAATGGTAAACAGCAAATGGTAAACGTAAACAGTAAATGGTAAACATAAGCAGTAAACGTAACCAGCAAATGGCAAACGTAAACAGTAAATTGTAAACGTAAACAGTAAATGGTAAACACAAGCAGTAAACGTAAACAGTAAACGGTAAACATAAGCAGTAAACGTAAACAGTAAATGGTAAACGTAAACAGTAAATGGTAAACGTAAACAGTAAATGGTAAACGTAAGCAGTAAATGTCAACAGACAATGATAAACATAAGCAGTAAACGTAAACAGAAAATGGTAAACGTAAGCAGTAAACGTAAACAGTAAATGGTAAACATAAGCAGTAAACGTAAACAGAAAATGGTAAACGTAAGCAGTAAACGTAAACAGTAAATGGTAAACATAAGCAGTAAACGTAAACAGCAAATGGTAAATGTCAACAATAAATGGTGAACGTAAGCAGTAAATGGTAAACAGCAAATGGTAAACGTAAACAGCAAATGGAAAACGTAAACAGCAAATGGTAAACGTAAACAGTAAATGGTAAACTTAAGCAGTAAACGTAAACAGCAAATGGCAAACGTAAACAGTAAATGGTAAACGTAAACAGTAAATGGTAAACGTAAGCAGTAAACGTAAACAGTAAATGTAAACAGTAAATGGTAAACGTAAACAGTAAATGTAAACAGTAAATGGTGAACGTAAACAGAAAATGGTAAACGTAAACAGTAAATGGTAAACACAAGCAGTAAACGTAAACATTAAACGGTAAACATAAGCAGTAAACGTAAACAGTAAATGGTAAACGTAAACAGCAAATGGTAAACGTAAACAGCAAATGGTAAACATAAACAGTAAATGGTAAACGTAAACAGTAAATTGTAAACATAAGCAGTAAACGTAAACAGCAAATGGTAAATGTAAACAGTAAATGGTAAACAGACAATGGTAAACATAAGCAATAAATGTAAACAGACAATGGTAAAGGTAAGCAGTAAACGTAAACAGAAAATGGTAAACGTAAACAGTAAATGGTAAACATAAGCAGTAAACGTAAACAGCAAATGGTAAATGTAAACAGTAAATGGTGAACCTAAGCAGTAAATGGTAAACAGCAAATTGTAAACGTAAACAGTAAATGTAAACAGTAAATGGTGAACGTAAACAGTAAATGGTAAACGTAAACAGTAAGTGGTAAACGTAAGCAGTAAACGTAAACAGACCATGGTAAATGTAAGCAGTAAATGTCAACAGACAATGGTAAACGTACGCAGTAAACGTAAACAGAAAATGGTAAACGTAAGCAGTAAACGTAAACAGCAAATGGTAAACGTAAACAGCAAATGCTAAATGTAAACAGTAAATGGTAAACGTAAACAGACAATGGTAAACGTAAGCAGTAAACGTAAACAGAAAATGGTAAACGTAAGCAGTAAACGTAAACAGTAAATGGTAAACATAAGCAGTAAACGTAAACAGCAAATGGTAAATGTAAACAGTAAATGGTGAACGTAAGCAGTAAATGGTAAACAGCAAATGGTAAACGTAAACAGTAAATGTAAACAGTAAATGGTGAACGTAAACAGTAAACGTAAACAGACAATGGTAAACATAAGCAGTAAACGTAAACAGAAAATGGTAAACGTAAGCAGTAAACGTAAACAGTAAATGGTAAACATAAGCAGTAAACGTAAACAGAAAATGGTAAACGTAAGCAGTAAACGTAAACAGTAAATGGTAAACATAAGCAGTAAACGTAAACAGCAAATGGTAAATGTAAACAATAAATGGTGAACGTAAGCAGTAAATGGTAAACAGCAAATAGTAAACGTAAACAGCAAATGGTAACCGTAAACAGTAAATGGTAAACATAAGCAATAAACGTAAACAGTAAATGGTAAACGTAAACAGTAAATGGTAAACACAAGCAGTAAACGTAAACAGTAAACGGTAAACATAAGCAGTAAACGTAAACAGTAAATGGTAAACGTAAACAGCAAATGGTAAACGTAAACAGCAAATGGTAAACATAAACAGTAAATTGTAAACGTAAACAGTAAATTGTAAACATAAGCAGTAAACGTAAACAGCAAATGGTAAATGTAAACAGTAAATGGTAAACAGACAATGGTAAACATAAGCAATAAATGTAAACAGACAATGGTAAAGGTAAGCAGTAAACGTAAACAGAAAATGGTAAACGTAAACAGTAAATGGTAAACATAAGCAGTAAACGTAAACAGCAAATGGTAAATGTAAACAGTAAATGGTGAACGTAAGCAGTAAATGGTAAACAGCAAATGGTGAACGTAAACAGTAAATGTAAACAGTAAATGGTGAACGTAAACAGTAAATGGTAAACGTAAACAGTCAATGGTAAACGTAAGCAGTAAACGTAAACAGACCATGGTAAATGTAAGCAGTAAATGTAAACAGACAATGGTAAACGTACGCAGTGAACGTAAACAGAAAATGGTAAACGTAAGCAGTAAACGTAAACAGTAAATGGTAAACGTAAGCAGTAAATGTAAACAGGCAATTGTAAACATAAGCAGTAAATGTAAACAGACAATGGTAAACGTAAGCAGTAAACGTAAACAGAAAATGGTAAACGTAAGCAGTAAACGTAAACAGTAAATGGTAAACATAAGCAGTAAACGTAAACAGAAAATGGTAAACGTAAGCAGTAAATGGTAAACAGCAAATGGTTAACGTAAACAGCAAATGGTAAACATAAACAGTAAATTGTAAACGTAAACAGTAAATTGTAAACATAAGCAGTAAACGTAAACAGCAAATGGTAAATGTAAACAGTAAATGGTAAACAGACAATGGTAAACATAAGCAATAAATGTAAACAGACAATGGTAAAGGTAAGCAGTAAACGTAAACAGAAAATGGTAAACGTAAGCAGTAAATGGTAAACAGCAAATGGTAAACGTAAACAGTAAATGTAAACAGTAAATGGTGAACGTAAACAGAAAATGGTAAACGTAAACAGTAAATGGTAAACACAAGCAGTAAACGTAAACAGTAAACGGTAAACATAAGCAGTAAACGTAAACAGTAAATGGTAAACGTAAACAGCAAATGGTAAACGTAAACAGCAAATGGTAAACATAAACAGTAAATGGTAAACGTAAACAGTAAATTGTAAACATAAGCAGTAAACGTAAACAGCAAATGGTAAATGTAAACAGTAAATGGTAAACAGACAATGGTAAACATAAGCAATAAATGTAAACAGACAATGGTAAAGGTAAGCAGTAAACGTAAACAGAAAATGGTTAACGTAAACAGTAAATGGTAAACATAAGCAGTAAACGTAAACAGCAAATGGTAAATGTAAACAGTAAATGGTGAACCTAAGCAGTAAATGGTAAACAGCAAATGGTAAACGTAAACAGTAAATGTAAACAGTAAATGGTGAACGTAAACAGTAAATGGTAAACGTAAACAGTAAGTGGTAAACGTAAGCAGTAAACGTAAACAGACCATGGTAAATGTAAGCAGTAAATGTCAACAGACAATGGTAAACGTACGCAGTAAACGTAAACAGAAAATGGTAAACGTAAGCAGTAAACGTAAACAGCAAATGGTAAACGTAAACAGCAAATGCTAAATGTAAACAGTAAATGGTAAACGTAAACAGACAATGGTAAACGTAAGCAGTAAACGTAAACAGAAAATGGTAAACGTAAGCAGTAAACGTAAACAGTAAATGGTAAACATAAGCAGTAAACGTAAACAGCAAATGGTAAATGTAAACAGTAAATGGTGAACGTAAGCAGTAAATGGTAAACAGCAAATGGTAAACGTAAACAGTAAATGTAAACAGTAAATGGTGAACGTAAACAGTAAACGTAAACAGACAATGGTAAACATAAGCAGTAAACGTAAACAGAAAATGGTAAACGTAAGCAGTAAACGTAAACAGTAAATGGTAAACATAAGCAGTAAACGTAAACAGAAAATGGTAAACGTAAGCAGTAAACGTAAACAGTAAATGGTAAACATAAGCAGTAAACGTAAACAGCAAATGGTAAATGTAAACAATAAATGGTGAACGTAAGCAGTAAATGGTAAACAGCAAATAGTAAACGTAAACAGCAAATGGTAACCGTAAACAGTAAATGGTAAACATAAGCAATAAACGTAAACAGTAAATGGTAAACGTAAACAGTAAATGGTAAACACAAGCAGTAAACGTAAACAGTAAACGGTAAACATAAGCAGTAAACGTAAACAGTAAATGGTAAACGTAAACAGCAAATGGTAAACGTAAACAGCAAATGGTAAACATAAACAGTAAATTGTAAACGTAAACAGTAAATTGTAAACATAAGCAGTAAACGTAAACAGCAAATGGTAAATGTAAATAGTAAATGGTAAACAGACAATGGTAAACATAAGCAATAAATGTAAACAGACAATGGTAAAGGTAAGCAGTAAACGTAAACAGAAAATGGTAAACGTAAACAGTAAATGGTAAACATAAGCAGTAAACGTAAACAGCAAATGGTAAATGTAAACAGTAAATGGTGAACGTAAGCAGTAAATGGTAAACAGCAAATGGTGAACGTAAACAGTAAATGTAAACAGTAAATGGTGAACGTAAACAGTAAATGGTAAACGTAAACAGTCAATGGTAAACGTAAGCAGTAAACGTAAACAGACCATGGTAAATGTAAGCAGTAAATGTAAACAGACAATGGTAAACGTACGCAGTAAACGTAAACAGAAAATGGTAAACGTAAGCAGTAAACGTAAACAGTAAATGGTAAACGTAAGCAGTAAATGTAAACAGGCAATTGTAAACATAAGCAGTAAATGTAAACAGACAATGGTAAACGTAAGCAGTAAACGTAAACAGAAAATGGTAAACGTAAGCAGTAAACGTAAACAGTAAATGGTAAACATAAGCAGTAAACGTAAACAGAAAATGGTAAACGTAAGCAGTAAATGGTAAACAGCAAATGGTAAACGTAAACAGCAAATGGTAAACATAAACAGTAAATTGTAAACGTAAACAGTAAATTGTAAACATAAGCAGTAAACGTAAACAGCAAATGGTAAATATAAACAGTAAATGGTAAACAGACAATGGTAAACATAAGCAATAAATGTAAACAGACAATGGTAAAGGTAAGCAGTAAACGTAAACAGAAAATGGTAAACGTAAACAGTAAATGGTAAACATAAGCAGTAAACGTAAACAGCAAATGGTAAATGTAAACAGTAAATGGTGAACGTAAGCAGTAAATGGTAAACAGCAAATGGTGAACGTAAACAGTAAATGTAAACAGTAAATGGTGAACGTAAACAGTAAATGGTAAACGTAAACAGTCAATGGTAAACGTAAGCAGTAAACGTAAACAGACCATGGTAAATGTAAGCAGTAAATGTAAACAGACAATGGTAAACGTACGCAGTAAACGTAAACAGAAAATGGTAAACGTAAGCAGTAAACGTAAACAGTAAATGGTAAACGTAAGCAGTAAATGTAAACAGGCAATTGTAAACATAAGCAGTAAATGTAAACAGACAATGGTAAACGTAAGCAGTAAACATAAACAGAAAATGGTAAACGTAAGCAGTAAACGTAAACAGTAAATGGTAAACATAAGCAGTAAACGTAAACAGAAAATGGTAAACGTAAGCAGTAAACGTAAACAGTAAATGGTAAACATAAGCAGTAAACGTAAACAGCAAATGGTAAATGTCAACAATAAATGGTGAACGTAAGCAGTAAATGGTAAACAGCAAATGGTAAACGTAAACAGCAAATGGTAAACGTAAACAGTAAATGGTAAACATAAGCAGTAAACGTAACCAGCAAATGGCAAACGTAAACAGTAAATGGTAAACATAAGCAGTAAACGTAAACAGTAAATGGTAAACGTAAACAGTAAATGGTAAACACAAGCAGTAAACGTAAACAGTAAATGGTAAACGTAAGCAGTAAACGTAAACAGTAAATGGTAAAAGTAAACAGCAAATGGTAAACGTAAACAGCAAATGGTAAACGTAAACAGTAAATGGTAAAGGTAAGCAGTAAACGTAAACAGAAAATGGTAAACATAAGCAGTAAACGTAAACAGCAAATGGTAAATGTAAACAGTAAATGGTGAACGTAAGCAGTAAATGGTAAACAGCTAATGGTAAACGTAAACAGTAAATGTAAACAGTAAATGGTGAACGTAAACAGTAAATGGTAAACGTAAACAGTAAATGGTAAACGTAAGCAGTAAACGTAAACAGACCATGGTAAATGTAAGCAGTAAATGTAAACAGACAATGGTAAACATAAGCAGTAAATGTATACAGACAATGGTAAACGTAAGCAGTAAATGTAAACAGGCAATTGTAAACATAAGCAGTAAATGTAAACAGACAATGGTAAACGTAAGCAGTAAACGTAAACAGAAAATGGTAAACGTAAGCAGTAAACGTAAACAGTAAATGGTAAACATAAGCAGTAAACGTAAACAGAAAATGGTAAACGTAAGCAGTAAACGTAAACAGTAAATGGTAAACATAAGCAGTAAACGTAAACAGCAAATGGTAAATGTCAACAATAAATGGTGAACGTAAGCAGTAAATGGTAAACAGCAAATGGTAAACGTAAACAGCAAATGGTAAACGTAAACAGTAAATGGTAAACGTAAGCAGTAAACGTAACCAGCAAATGGCAAACGTAAACAGTAAATGGTAAACACAAGCAGTAAACGTAAACAGTAAATGGTAAACGTAAGCAGTAAACGTAAACAGTAAATGGTAAAAGTAAACAGCAAATGGTAAACGTAAACAGCAAATGGTAAACGTAAACAGTAAATGGTAAAGGTAAGCAGTAAACGTAAACAGAAAATGGTAAACATAAGCAGTAAACGTAAACAGCAAATGGTAAATGTAAACAGTAAATGGTGAACGTAAGCAGTAAATGGTAAACAGCAAATGGTAAACGTAAACAGTAAATGTAAACAGTAAATGGTGAACGTAAACAGTAAATGGTAAACGTAAACAGTAAATGGTAAACGTCAGCAGTAAACGTAAACAGTAAATGGTAAAAGTAAACAGCAAATGGTAAACGTAAACAGCAAATGGTAAACGTAAACAGTAAATGGTAAACGTAAACAGTAAATAGTAAACGTAAACGGTAAACATAAGCAGTAAACAGAAACAGAAAATGGTAAATGTAAGCAGTAAACGTAAACAGTAAATGGCAAAGGTAAGGAGTAAACGTAAACAGTAAATGGTAAACGTAAACAGTAAATGGTGAACACAAGCAGTAAACGTAATCAGTAAATGGTAAATGTAAGCAGTAAACGTAAACAGTAAATGGTAAACGTAAACAGCAAATGGTAAACGTAAACAGTAAACGTAAACAGTAAATGGTAAACGTAAACAGTAAATGGTAAACGTAAGCAGTAAATGTAAACAGACAATGGTAAACATAAGCAGTAAATGTAAACAGCAAATGGTAAATGTAAACAATAAATGGTGAACGTAAGCAGTAAATGGTAAACAGCAAATGGTAAACGTAAACAGTAAATGGTAAACATAAGCAGTAAACGTAACCAGCAAATGGCAAACGTAAACAGTAAATTGTAAACGTAAACAGTAAATGGTAAACACAAGCAGTAAACGTAAACAGTAAACGGTAAACATAAGCAGTAAACGTAAACAGTAAATGGTAAACGTAAACAGTAAATGGTAAACGTAAACAGTAAATGGTAAACGTAAGCAGTAAATGTCAACAGACAATGATAAACATAAGCAGTAAACGTAAACAGAAAATGGTAAACGTAAGCAGTAAACGTAAACAGTAAATGGTAAACATAAGCAGTAAACGTAAACAGAAAATGGTAAACGTAAGCAGTAAACGTAAACAGTAAATGGTAAACATAAGCAGTAAACGTAAACAGCAAATGGTAAATGTCAACAATAAATGGTGAACGTAAGCAGTAAATGGTAAACAGCAAATGGTAAACGTAAACAGCAAATGGAAAACGTAAACAGCAAATGGTAAACGTAAACAGTAAATGGTAAACTTAAGCAGTAAACGTAAACAGCAAATGGCAAACGTAAACAGTAAATGGTAAACGTAAACAGTAAATGGTAAACGTAAGCAGTAAACGTAAACAGTAAATGGTGAACGTAAACAGTAAATGGTAAACGTAAACAGTAAATGGTAAACACAAGCAGTAAACGTAAACAGTAAACGGTAAACATAAGCAGTAAACGTAAACAGTAAATGGTAAACGTAAACAGCAAATGGTAAACGTAAACAGCAAATGGTAAACATAAACAGTAAATTGTAAACGTAAACAGTAAATTGTAAACATAAGCAGTAAACGTAAACAGCAAATGGTAAATGTAAACAGTAAATGGTAAACAGACAATGGTAAACATAAGCAATAAATGTAAACAGACAATGGTAAAGGTAAGCAGTAAACGTAAACAGAAAATGGTAAACGTAAACAGTAAATGGTAAACATAAGCAGTAAACGTAAACAGCAAATGGTAAATGTAAACAGTAAATGGTGAACCTAAGCAGTAAATGGTAAACAGCAAATGGTAAACGTAAACAGTAAATGTAAACAGTAAATGGTGAACGTAAACAGTAAATGGTAAACGTAAACAGTAAATGGTAAACGTAAGCAGTAAACGTAAACAGACCATGGTAAATGTAAGCAGTAAATGTAAACAGACAATGGTAAACGTACGCAGTAAACGTAAACAGAAAATGGTAAACGTAAGCAGTAAACGTAAACAGCAAATGGTAAACGTAAACAGCAAATGGTAAATGTAAACAGTAAATGGTAAACGTAAACAGACAATGGTAAACGTAAGCAGTAAATGTCAACAGACAATGGTAAACGTAAGCAGTAAACGTAAACAGTAAATGGTAAACATAAGCAGTAAACGTAAACAGCAAATGGTAAATGTAAACAGTAAATGGTGAACGTAAGCAGTAAATGGTAAACAGCAAATGGTAAACGTAAACAGTAAATGTAAACAGTAAATGGTGAACGTAAACAGTAAATGGTAAACGTAAACAGTAAATGGTAAACGTAAGCAGTAAACGTAAACAGACCATGGTAAATGTAAGCAGTAAATGTAAACAGACAATGGTAAACGTACGCAGTAAACGTAAACAGAAAATGGTAAACGTAAGCAGTAAACGTAAACAGTAAATGGTAAACGTAAGCAGTAAATGTAAACAGGCAATTGTAAACATAAGCAGTAAATGTAAACAGACAATGGTAAACGTAAGCAGTAAACGTAAACAGAAAATGGTAAACGTAAGCAGTAAACGTAAACAGTAAATGGTAAACATAAGCAGTAAACGTAAACAGAAAATGGTAAATGTAAACAGTAAATGGTAAACATAAGCAGTAAACGTAAACAGTAAATGGTAAACGTAAACAGTAAATGGTAAACATAAGCAGTAAATGTAAACAGTAAATGGTAAACGTAAACAGTAAATGGTAAACATAAGCAGTAAACGTAAACAGTAAATGGTAAACGTAAACAGTAAATGGTAAACACAAGCAGTAAACGTAAACAGTGAATGGTAAACGTAAGCAGTAAACGTAAACAGTAAATGGTAAAAGTAAACAGCAAATGGTAAACGTAAACAGTAAATGGTAACGGTAAGCAGTAAACGTAAACAGAAAATGGTAAACGTAAGCAGTAAACGTAAACAGTAAATGGTAAACATAAGCAGTAAACGTAAACAGCAAATGGTAAATGTAAACAGTAAATGGTGAACGTAAGCAGTAAATGGTAAACAGCAAATGGTAAACGTAAACAGTAAATGTAAACAGTAAATGGTGATCGTAAACAGTAAATGGTAAACGTAAACAGTAAATGGTAAACGTAAGCAGTAAACGTAAACAGACCATGGTAAATGTAAGCAGTAAATGTAAACAGACAATGGTAAACATAAGCAGTAAATGTATACAGACAATGGTAAACGTAAGCAGTAAACGTAAACAGAAAATGGTAAACGTAAGCAGTAAACGTAAACAGTAAATGGTAAACACAAGCAGTAAACGTAAACAGTAAATGGCAAAGGTAAGGAGTAAACGTAAACAGTAAATGGTAAACGTAAGCAGTAAATGTAAACAGACAATGGTAAACATAAGCAGTAAATGTAAACAGACAATGGTAAACGTAAGCAGTAAACGTAAACAGAAAATGGTAAACGTAAGCAGTAAACGTAAACAGTAAATGGTAAACATAAGCAGTAAACGTAAACAGAAAATGGTAAACGTAAGCAGTAAACGTAAACAGTAAATGGTAAACATAAGCAGTAAACGTAAACGGCAAATGGTAAATGTAAACAATAAATGGTGAACGTAAGCAGTAAATGGTAAACAGCAAATAGTAAACGTAAACAGCAAACTGTAAACGTAAACAGCAAATGGTAACCGTAAACAGTAAATGGTAAACATAAGCAGTAAACGTAAACAGTAAATGGTAAACGTAAACAGTAAATGGTAAACATAAGCAGTAAACGTAAACAGTAAATGGTAAACGTAAACAGCAAATGGTAAACGTAAACAGCAAATGGTAAACATAAACAGTAAATGGTAAACGTAAACAGTAAATTGTAAACATAAGCAGTAAACGTAAACAGCAAATGGTAAATGTAAACAGTAAATGGTAAACAGACAATGGTAAACATAAGCAATAAATGTAAACAGACAATGGTAAAGGTAAGCAGTAAACGTAAACAGTAAATGGTAAACATAAGCAGTAAACGTAAACAGCAAATGGTAAATGTAAACAGTAAATAGTGAACCTAAGCAGTAAATGGTAAACAGCAAATGGTAAACGTAAACAGTAAATGTAAACAGTAAATGGTGAACGTAAACAGTAAATGGTAAACGTAAACAGTAAATGGTAAACGTAAGCAGTAAACGTAAACAGACCATGGTAAATGTAAGCAGTAAATGTAAACAGACAATGGTAAACGTACGCAGTAAACGTAAACAGAAAATGGTAAACGTAAACAGCAAATGGTAAACGTAAACAGCAAATGGTAAATGTAAACAGTAAATGGTAAACGTAAACAGACAATGGTAAACGTAAGCAGTAAATGTCAACAGACAATGGTAAACGTAAGCAGTAAACGTAAACAGAAAATGGTAAACGTAAGCAGTAAACGTAAACAGTAAATGGTAAACATAAGCAGTAAACGTAAACAGCAAATGGTAAATGTAAACAGTAAATGGTGAACGTAAGCAGTAAATGGTAAACAGCAAATGGTAAACGTAAACAGTAAATGTAAACAGTAAATGGTGAACGTAAACAGTAAATGGTAAACGTAAACAGTAAATGGTAAACGTAAGCAGTAAACGTAAACAGACCATGGTAAATGTAAGCAGTAAATGTAAACAGACAATGGTAAACATAAGCAGTAAATGTAAACAGACAATGGTAAACATACGCAGTAAACGTAAACAGAAAATGGTAAACGTAAGCAGTAAACGTAAACAGCAAATGGTAAACGTAAACAGCAAATGGTAAATGTAAACAGTAAATGGTAAACGTAAACAGACAATGGTAAACGTAAGCAGTAAATGTCAACAGACAATGGTAAACGTAAGCAGTAAACGTAAACAGTAAATGGTAAACATAAGCAGTAAACGTAAACAGCAAATGGTAAATGTAAACAGTAAATGGTGAACGTAAGCAGTAAATGGTAAACAGCAAATGGTAAACGTAAACAGTAAATGTAAACAGTAAATGGTGAACGTAAACAGTAAATGGTAAACGTAAACAGTAAATGGTAAACGTAAGCAGTAAACGTAAACAGACCATGGTAAATGTAAGCAGTAAATGTAAACAGACAATGGTAAACGTACGCAGTAAACGTAAACAGAAAATGGTAAACGTAAGCAGTAAACGTAAACAGTAAATGGTAAACGTAAGCAGTAAATGTAAACAGGCAATTGTAAACATAAGCAGTAAATGTAAACAGACAATGGTAAACGTAAGCAGTAAACGTAAACAGAAAATGGTAAACGTAAGCAGTAAACGTAAACAGTAAATGGTAAACATAAGCAGTAAACGTAAACAGAAAATGGTAAATGTAAACAGTAAATGGTAAACATAAGCAGTAAACGTAAACAGTAAATGGTAAACGTAAACAGTAAATGGTAAACATAAGCAGTAAATGTAAACAGTAAATGGTAAACGTAAACAGTAAATGGTAAACATAAGCAGTAAACGTAAACAGTAAATGGTAAACGTAAACAGTAAATGGTAAACACAAGCAGTAAACGTAAACAGTGAATGGTAAACGTAAGCAGTAAACGTAAACAGTAAATGGTAAAAGTAAACAGCAAATGGTAAACGTAAACAGTAAATGGTAACGGTAAGCAGTAAACGTAAACAGAAAATGGTAAACGTAAGCAGTAAACGTAAACAGTAAATGGTAAACATAAGCAGTAAACGTAAACAGCAAATGGTAAATGTAAACAGTAAATGGTGAACGTAAGCAGTAAATGGTAAACAGCAAATGGTAAACGTAAACAGTAAATGTAAACAGTAAATGGTGATCGTAAACAGTAAATGGTAAACGTAAACAGTAAATGGTAAACGTAAGCAGTAAACGTAAACAGACCATGGTAAATGTAAGCAGTAAATGTAAACAGACAATGGTAAACATAAGCAGTAAATGTATACAGACAATGGTAAACGTAAGCAGTAAACGTAAACAGAAAATGGTAAACGTAAGCAGTAAACGTAAACAGTAAATGGTAAACACAAGCAGTAAACGTAAACAGTAAATGGCAAAGGTAAGGAGTAAACGTAAACAGTAAATGGTAAACGTAAGCAGTAAATGTAAACAGACAATGGTAAACATAAGCAGTAAATGTAAACAGACAATGGTAAACGTAAGCAGTAAACGTAAACAGAAAATGGTAAACGTAAGCAGTAAACGTAAACAGTAAATGGTAAACATAAGCAGTAAACGTAAACAGAAAATGGTAAACGTAAGCAGTAAACGTAAACAGTAAATGGTAAACATAAGCAGTAAACGTAAACGGCAAATGGTAAATGTAAACAATAAATGGTGAACGTAAGCAGTAAATGGTAAACAGCAAATAGTAAACGTAAACAGCAAACTGTAAACGTAAACAGCAAATGGTAACCGTAAACAGTAAATGGTAAACATAAGCAGTAAACGTAAACAGTAAATGGTAAACGTAAACAGTAAATGGTAAACATAAGCAGTAAACGTAAACAGTAAATGGTAAACGTAAACAGCAAATGGTAAACGTAAACAGCAAATGGTAAACATAAACAGTAAATGGTAAACGTAAACAGTAAATTGTAAACATAAGCAGTAAACGTAAACAGCAAATGGTAAATGTAAACAGTAAATGGTGAACGTAAGCAGTAAATGGTAAACAGCAAATGGTAAACGTAAACAGTAAATGTAAACAGTAAATGGTAAACGTAAGCAGTAAATGTAAACAGGCAATTGTAAACATAAGCAGTAAATGTAAACAGACAATGGTAAACGTAAGCAGTAAACGTAAACAGAAAATGGTAAACGTAAGCAGTAAACGTAAACAGTAAATGGTAAACATAAGCAGTAAACGTAAACAGAAAATGGTAAATGTAAACAGTAAATGGTAAACATAAGCAGTAAACGTAAACAGTAAATGGTAAACGTAAACAGTAAATGGTAAACATAAGCAGTAAATGTAAACAGTAAATGGTAAACGTAAACAGTAAATGGTAAACATAAGCAGTAAACGTAAACAGTAAATGGTAAACGTAAACAGTAAATGGTAAACACAAGCAGTAAACGTAAACAGTGAATGGTAAACGTAAGCAGTAAACGTAAACAGTAAATGGTAAAAGTAAACAGCAAATGGTAAACGTAAACAGTAAATGGTAACGGTAAGCAGTAAACGTAAACAGAAAATGGTAAACGTAAGCAGTAAACGTAAACAGTAAATGGTAAACATAAGCAGTAAACGTAAACAGCAAATGGTAAATGTAAACAGTAAATGGTGAACGTAAGCAGTAAATGGTAAACAGCAAATGGTAAACGTAAACAGTAAATGTAAACAGTAAATGGTGATCGTAAACAGTAAATGGTAAACGTAAACAGTAAATGGTAAACGTAAGCAGTAAACGTAAACAGACCATGGTAAATGTAAGCAGTAAATGTAAACAGACAATGGTAAACATAAGCAGTAAATGTATACAGACAATGGTAAACGTAAGCAGTAAACGTAAACAGAAAATGGTAAACGTAAGCAGTAAACGTAAACAGTAAATGGTAAACACAAGCAGTAAACGTAAACAGTAAATGGCAAAGGTAAGGAGTAAACGTAAACAGTAAATGGTAAACGTAAGCAGTAAATGTAAACAGACAATGGTAAACATAAGCAGTAAATGTAAACAGACAATGGTAAACGTAAGCAGTAAACGTAAACAGAAAATGGTAAACGTAAGCAGTAAACGTAAACAGTAAATGGTAAACATAAGCAGTAAACGTAAACAGAAAATGGTAAACGTAAGCAGTAAACGTAAACAGTAAATGGTAAACATAAGCAGTAAACGTAAACGGCAAATGGTAAATGTAAACAATAAATGGTGAACGTAAGCAGTAAATGGTAAACAGCAAATAGTAAACGTAAACAGCAAACTGTAAACGTAAACAGCAAATGGTAACCGTAAACAGTAAATGGTAAACATAAGCAGTAAACGTAAACAGTAAATGGTAAACGTAAACAGTAAATGGTAAACATAAGCAGTAAACGTAAACAGTAAATGGTAAACGTAAACAGCAAATGGTAAACGTAAACAGCAAATGGTAAACATAAACAGTAAATGGTAAACGTAAACAGTAAATTGTAAACATAAGCAGTAAACGTAAACAGCAAATGGTAAATGTAAACAGTAAATGGTAAACAGACAATGGTAAACATAAGCAATAAATGTAAACAGACAATGGTAAAGGTAAGCAGTAAACGTAAACAGTAAATGGTAAACATAAGCAGTAAACGTAAACAGCAAATGGTAAATGTAAACAGTAAATAGTGAACCTAAGCAGTAAATGGTAAACAGCAAATGGTAAACGTAAACAGTAAATGTAAACAGTAAATGGTGAACGTAAACAGTAAATGGTAAACGTAAACAGTAAATGGTAAACGTAAGCAGTAAACGTAAACAGACCATGGTAAATGTAAGCAGTAAATGTAAACAGACAATGGTAAACGTACGCAGTAAACGTAAACAGAAAATGGTAAACGTAAACAGCAAATGGTAAACGTAAACAGCAAATGGTAAATGTAAACAGTAAATGGTAAACGTAAACAGACAATGGTAAACGTAAGCAGTAAATGTCAACAGACAATGGTAAACGTAAGCAGTAAACGTAAACAGAAAATGGTAAACGTAAGCAGTAAACGTAAACAGTAAATGGTAAACATAAGCAGTAAACGTAAACAGCAAATGGTAAATGTAAACAGTAAATGGTGAACGTAAGCAGTAAATGGTAAACAGCAAATGGTAAACGTAAACAGTAAATGTAAACAGTAAATGGTGAACGTAAACAGTAAATGGTAAACGTAAACAGTAAATGGTAAACGTAAGCAGTAAACGTAAACAGACCATGGTAAATGTAAGCAGTAAATGTAAACAGACAATGGTAAACATAAGCAGTAAATGTAAACAGACAATGGTAAACATACGCAGTAAACGTAAACAGAAAATGGTAAACGTAAGCAGTAAACGTAAACAGCAAATGGTAAACGTAAACAGCAAATGGTAAATGTAAACAGTAAATGGTAAACGTAAACAGACAATGGTAAACGTAAGCAGTAAATGTCAACAGACAATGGTAAACGTAAGCAGTAAACGTAAACAGTAAATGGTAAACATAAGCAGTAAACGTAAACAGCAAATGGTAAATGTAAACAGTAAATGGTGAACGTAAGCAGTAAATGGTAAACAGCAAATGGTAAACGTAAACAGTAAATGTAAACAGTAAATGGTGAACGTAAACAGTAAATGGTAAACGTAAACAGTAAATGGTAAACGTAAGCAGTAAACGTAAACAGACCATGGTAAATGTAAGCAGTAAATGTAAACAGACAATGGTAAACGTACGCAGTAAACGTAAACAGAAAATGGTAAACGTAAGCAGTAAACGTAAACAGTAAATGGTAAACGTAAGCAGTAAATGTAAACAGGCAATTGTAAACATAAGCAGTAAATGTAAACAGACAATGGTAAACGTAAGCAGTAAACGTAAACAGAAAATGGTAAACGTAAGCAGTAAACGTAAACAGTAAATGGTAAACATAAGCAGTAAACGTAAACAGAAAATGGTAAATGTAAACAGTAAATGGTAAACATAAGCAGTAAACGTAAACAGTAAATGGTAAACGTAAACAGTAAATGGTAAACATAAGCAGTAAATGTAAACAGTAAATGGTAAACGTAAACAGTAAATGGTAAACATAAGCAGTAAACGTAAACAGTAAATGGTAAACGTAAACAGTAAATGGTAAACACAAGCAGTAAACGTAAACAGTGAATGGTAAACGTAAGCAGTAAACGTAAACAGTAAATGGTAAAAGTAAACAGCAAATGGTAAACGTAAACAGTAAATGGTAACGGTAAGCAGTAAACGTAAACAGAAAATGGTAAACGTAAGCAGTAAACGTAAACAGTAAATGGTAAACATAAGCAGTAAACGTAAACAGCAAATGGTAAATGTAAACAGTAAATGGTGAACGTAAGCAGTAAATGGTAAACAGCAAATGGTAAACGTAAACAGTAAATGTAAACAGTAAATGGTGATCGTAAACAGTAAATGGTAAACGTAAACAGTAAATGGTAAACGTAAGCAGTAAACGTAAACAGACCATGGTAAATGTAAGCAGTAAATGTAAACAGACAATGGTAAACATAAGCAGTAAATGTATACAGACAATGGTAAACGTAAGCAGTAAACGTAAACAGAAAATGGTAAACGTAAGCAGTAAACGTAAACAGTAAATGGTAAACACAAGCAGTAAACGTAAACAGTAAATGGCAAAGGTAAGGAGTAAACGTAAACAGTAAATGGTAAACGTAAGCAGTAAATGTAAACAGACAATGGTAAACATAAGCAGTAAATGTAAACAGACAATGGTAAACGTAAGCAGTAAACGTAAACAGAAAATGGTAAACGTAAGCAGTAAACGTAAACAGTAAATGGTAAACATAAGCAGTAAACGTAAACAGAAAATGGTAAACGTAAGCAGTAAACGTAAACAGTAAATGGTAAACATAAGCAGTAAACGTAAACGGCAAATGGTAAATGTAAACAATAAATGGTGAACGTAAGCAGTAAATGGTAAACAGCAAATAGTAAACGTAAACAGCAAACTGTAAACGTAAACAGCAAATGGTAACCGTAAACAGTAAATGGTAAACATAAGCAGTAAACGTAAACAGTAAATGGTAAACGTAAACAGTAAATGGTAAACATAAGCAGTAAACGTAAACAGTAAATGGTAAACGTAAACAGCAAATGGTAAACGTAAACAGCAAATGGTAAACATAAACAGTAAATGGTAAACGTAAACAGTAAATTGTAAACATAAGCAGTAAACGTAAACAGCAAATGGTAAATGTAAACAGTAAATGGTGAACGTAAGCAGTAAATGGTAAACAGCAAATGGTAAACGTAAACAGTAAATGTAAACAGTAAATGGTGATCGTAAACAGTAAATGGTAAACGTAAACAGTAAATGGTAAACGTAAGCAGTAAACGTAAACAGACCATGGTAAATGTAAGCAGTAAATGTAAACAGACAATGGTAAACATAAGCAGTAAATGTATACAGACAATGGTAAACGTAAGCAGTAAACGTAAACAGAAAATGGTAAACGTAAGCAGTAAACGTAAACAGTAAATGGTAAACACAAGCAGTAAACGTAAACAGTAAATGGCAAAGGTAAGGAGTAAACGTAAACAGTAAATGGTAAACGTAAGCAGTAAATGTAAACAGACAATGGTAAACATAAGCAGTAAATGTAAACAGACAATGGTAAACGTAAGCAGTAAACGTAAACAGAAAATGGTAAACGTAAGCAGTAAACGTAAACAGTAAATGGTAAACATAAGCAGTAAACGTAAACAGAAAATGGTAAACGTAAGCAGTAAACGTAAACAGTAAATGGTAAACATAAGCAGTAAACGTAAACGGCAAATGGTAAATGTAAACAATAAATGGTGAACGTAAGCAGTAAATGGTAAACAGCAAATAGTAAACGTAAACAGCAAACTGTAAACGTAAACAGCAAATGGTAACCGTAAACAGTAAATGGTAAACATAAGCAGTAAACGTAAACAGTAAATGGTAAACGTAAACAGTAAATGGTAAACATAAGCAGTAAACGTAAACAGTAAATGGTAAACGTAAACAGCAAATGGTAAACGTAAACAGCAAATGGTAAACATAAACAGTAAATGGTAAACGTAAACAGTAAATTGTAAACATAAGCAGTAAACGTAAACAGCAAATGGTAAATGTAAACAGTAAATGGTAAACAGACAATGGTAAACATAAGCAATAAATGTAAACAGACAATGGTAAAGGTAAGCAGTAAACGTAAACAGTAAATGGTAAACATAAGCAGTAAACGTAAACAGCAAATGGTAAATGTAAACAGTAAATAGTGAACCTAAGCAGTAAATGGTAAACAGCAAATGGTAAACGTAAACAGTAAATGTAAACAGTAAATGGTGAACGTAAACAGTAAATGGTAAACGTAAACAGTAAATGGTAAACGTAAGCAGTAAACGTAAACAGACCATGGTAAATGTAAGCAGTAAATGTAAACAGACAATGGTAAACGTACGCAGTAAACGTAAACAGAAAATGGTAAACGTAAACAGCAAATGGTAAACGTAAACAGCAAATGGTAAATGTAAACAGTAAATGGTAAACGTAAACAGACAATGGTAAACGTAAGCAGTAAATGTCAACAGACAATGGTAAACGTAAGCAGTAAACGTAAACAGAAAATGGTAAACGTAAGCAGTAAACGTAAACAGTAAATGGTAAACATAAGCAGTAAACGTAAACAGCAAATGGTAAATGTAAACAGTAAATGGTGAACGTAAGCAGTAAATGGTAAACAGCAAATGGTAAACGTAAACAGTAAATGTAAACAGTAAATGGTGAACGTAAACAGTAAATGGTAAACGTAAACAGTAAATGGTAAACGTAAGCAGTAAACGTAAACAGACCATGGTAAATGTAAGCAGTAAATGTAAACAGACAATGGTAAACATAAGCAGTAAATGTAAACAGACAATGGTAAACGTACGCAGTAAACGTAAACAGAAAATGGTAAACGTAAGCAGTAAACGTAAACAGCAAATGGTAAACGTAAACAGCAAATGGTAAATGTAAACAGTAAATGGTAAACGTAAACAGACAATGGTAAACGTAAGCAGTAAATGTCAACAGACAATGGTAAACGTAAGCAGTAAACGTAAACAGTAAATGGTAAACATAAGCAGTAAACGTAAACAGCAAATGGTAAATGTAAACAGTAAATGGTGAACGTAAGCAGTAAATGGTAAACAGCAAATGGTAAACGTAAACAGTAAATGTAAACAGTAAATGGTGAACGTAAACAGTAAATGGTAAACGTAAACAGTAAATGGTAAACGTAAGCAGTAAACGTAAACAGACCATGGTAAATGTAAGCAGTAAATGTAAACAGACAATGGTAAACGTACGCAGTAAACGTAAACAGAAAATGGTAAACGTAAGCAGTAAACGTAAACAGTAAATGGTAAACGTAAGCAGTAAATGTAAACAGGCAATTGTAAACATAAGCAGTAAATGTAAACAGACAATGGTAAACGTAAGCAGTAAACGTAAACAGAAAATGGTAAACGTAAGCAGTAAACGTAAACAGTAAATGGTAAACATAAGCAGTAAACGTAAACAGAAAATGGTAAATGTAAACAGTAAATGGTAAACATAAGCAGTAAACGTAAACAGTAAATGGTAAACGTAAACAGTAAATGGTAAACATAAGCAGTAAATGTAAACAGTAAATGGTAAACGTAAACAGTAAATGGTAAACATAAGCAGTAAACGTAAACAGTAAATGGTAAACGTAAACAGTAAATGGTAAACACAAGCAGTAAACGTAAACAGTGAATGGTAAACGTAAGCAGTAAACGTAAACAGTAAATGGTAAAAGTAAACAGCAAATGGTAAACGTAAACAGTAAATGGTAACGGTAAGCAGTAAACGTAAACAGAAAATGGTAAACGTAAGCAGTAAACGTAAACAGTAAATGGTAAACATAAGCAGTAAACGTAAACAGCAAATGGTAAATGTAAACAGTAAATGGTGAACGTAAGCAGTAAATGGTAAACAGCAAATGGTAAACGTAAACAGTAAATGTAAACAGTAAATGGTGAACGTAAACAGTAAATGGTAAACGTAAACAGTAAATGGTAAACGTAAGCAGTAAACGTAAACAGACCATGGTAAATGTAAGCAGTAAATGTAAACAGACAATGGTAAACATAAGCAGTAAATGTAAACAGACAATGGTAAACGTACGCAGTAAACGTAAACAGAAAATGGTAAACGTAAGCAGTAAACGTAAACAGCAAATGGTAAACGTAAACAGCAAATGGTAAATGTAAACAGTAAATGGTAAACGTAAACAGACAATGGTAAACGTAAGCAGTAAATGTCAACAGACAATGGTAAACGTAAGCAGTAAACGTAAACAGTAAATGGTAAACATAAGCAGTAAACGTAAACAGCAAATGGTAAATGTAAACAGTAAATGGTGAACGTAAGCAGTAAATGGTAAACAGCAAATGGTAAACGTAAACAGTAAATGTAAACAGTAAATGGTGAACGTAAACAGTAAATGGTAAACGTAAACAGTAAATGGTAAACGTAAGCAGTAAACGTAAACAGACCATGGTAAATGTAAGCAGTAAATGTAAACAGACAATGGTAAACGTACGCAGTAAACGTAAACAGAAAATGGTAAACGTAAGCAGTAAACGTAAACAGTAAATGGTAAACGTAAGCAGTAAATGTAAACAGGCAATTGTAAACATAAGCAGTAAATGTAAACAGACAATGGTAAACGTAAGCAGTAAACGTAAACAGAAAATGGTAAACGTAAGCAGTAAACGTAAACAGTAAATGGTAAACATAAGCAGTAAACGTAAACAGAAAATGGTAAATGTAAACAGTAAATGGTAAACATAAGCAGTAAACATAAACAGTAAATGGTAAACGTAAACAGTAAATGGTAAACATAAGCAGTAAATGTAAACAGTAAATGGTAAACGTAAACAGTAAATGGTAAACATAAGCAGTAAACGTAAACAGTAAATGGTAAACGTAAACAGTAAATGGTAAACACAAGCAGTAAACGTAAACAGTGAATGGTAAACGTAAGCAGTAAACGTAAACAGTAAATGGTAAAAGTAAACAGCAAATGGTAAACGTAAACAGTAAATGGTAACGGTAAGCAGTAAACGTAAACAGAAAATGGTAAACGTAAGCAGTAAACGTAAACAGTAAATGGTAAACATAAGCAGTAAACGTAAACAGCAAATGGTAAATGTAAACAGTAAATGGTGAACGTAAGCAGTAAATGGTAAACAGCAAATGGTAAACGTAAACAGTAAATGTAAACAGTAAATGGTGAACGTAAACAGTAAATGGTAAACGTAAACAGTAAATGGTAAACGTAAGCAGTAAACGTAAACAGACCATGGTAAATGTAAGCAGTAAATGTAAACAGACAATGGTAAACGTACGTAGTAAACGTAAACAGAAAATGGTAAACGTAAACAGCAAATGGTAAACGTAAACAGCAAATGGTAAATGTAAACAGTAAATGGTAAACGTAAACAGACAATGGTAAACGTAAGCAGTAAATGTCAACAGACAATGGTAAACGTAAGCAGTAAACGTAAACAGAAAATGGTAAACGTAAGCAGTAAACGTAAACAGTAAATGGTAAACATAAGCAGTAAACGTAAACAGCAAATGGTAAATGTAAACAGTAAATGGTGAACGTAAGCAGTAAATGGTAAACAGCAAATGGTAAACGTAAACAGTAAATGTAAACAGTAAATGGTGAACGTAAACAGTAAATGGTAAACGTAAACAGTAAATGGTAAACGTAAGCAGTAAACGTAAACAGACCATGGTAAATGTAAGCAGTAAATGTAAACAGACAATGGTAAACATAAGCAGTAAATGTAAACAGACAATGGTAAACGTACGCAGTAAACGTAAACAGAAAATGGTAAACGTAAGCAGTAAACGTAAACAGCAAATGGTAAACGTAAACAGCAAATGGTAAATGTAAACAGTAAATGGTAAACGTAAACAGACAATGGTAAACGTAAGCAGTAAATGTCAACAGACAATGGTAAACGTAAGCAGTAAACGTAAACAGTAAATGGTAAACATAAGCAGTAAACGTAAACAGCAAATGGTAAATGTAAACAGTAAATGGTGAACGTAAGCAGTAAATGGTAAACAGCAAATGGTAAACGTAAACAGTAAATGTAAACAGTAAATGGTGAACGTAAACAGTAAATGGTAAACGTAAACAGTAAATGGTAAACGTAAGCAGTAAACGTAAACAGACCATGGTAAATGTAAGCAGTAAATGTAAACAGACAATGGTAAACGTACGCAGTAAACGTAAACAGAAAATGGTAAACGTAAGCAGTAAACGTAAACAGTAAATGGTAAACGTAAGCAGTAAATGTAAACAGGCAATTGTAAACATAAGCAGTAAATGTAAACAGACAATGGTAAACGTAAGCAGTAAACGTAAACAGAAAATGGTAAACGTAAGCAGTAAACGTAAACAGTAAATGGTAAACATAAGCAGTAAACGTAAACAGAAAATGGTAAATGTAAACAGTAAATGGTAAACATAAGCAGTAAACGTAAACAGTAAATGGTAAACGTAAACAGTAAATGGTAAACATAAGCAGTAAATGTAAACAGTAAATGGTAAACGTAAACAGTAAATGGTAAACATAAGCAGTAAACGTAAACAGTAAATGGTAAACGTAAACAGTAAATGGTAAACACAAGCAGTAAACGTAAACAGTGAATGGTAAACGTAAGCAGTAAACGTAAACAGTAAATGGTAAAAGTAAACAGCAAATGGTAAACGTAAACAGTAAATGGTAACGGTAAGCAGTAAACGTAAACAGAAAATGGTAAACGTAAGCAGTAAACGTAAACAGTAAATGGTAAACATAAGCAGTAAACGTAAACAGCAAATGGTAAATGTAAACAGTAAATGGTGAACGTAAGCAGTAAATGGTAAACAGCAAATGGTAAACGTAAACAGTAAATGTAAACAGTAAATGGTGATCGTAAACAGTAAATGGTAAACGTAAACAGTAAATGGTAAACGTAAGCAGTAAACGTAAACAGACCATGGTAAATGTAAGCAGTAAATGTAAACAGACAATGGTAAACATAAGCAGTAAATGTAAACAGACAATGGTAAACGTAAGCAGTAAACGTAAACAGAAAATGGTAAACGTAAGCAGTAAACGTAAACAGTAAATGGTAAACACAAGCAGTAAACGTAAACAGTAAATGGCAAAGGTAAGGAGTAAACGTAAACAGTAAATGGTAAACGTAAGCAGTAAATGTAAACAGACAATGGTAAACATAAGCAGTAAATGTAAACAGACAATGGTAAACGTAAGCAGTAAACGTAAACAGAAAATGGTAAACGTAAGCAGTAAACGTAAACAGTAAATGGTAAACATAAGCAGTAAACGTAAACAGAAAATGGTAAACGTGAGCAGTAAACGTAAACAGTAAATGGTAAACATAAGCAGTAAACGTAAACAGTAAATGGTAAACGTAAACAGTAAATGGTAAACATAAGCAGTAAACGTAAACAGTAAATGGTAAACGTAAACAGCAAATGGTAAACGTAAACAGCAAATGGTAAACATAAACAGTAAATGGTAAACGTAAACAGTAAATTGTAAACATAAGCAGTAAACGTAAACAGCAAATGGTAAATGTAAACAGTAAATGGTAAACAGACAATGGTAAACATAAGCAATAAATGTAAACAGACAATGGTAAAGGTAAGCAGTAAACGTAAACAGTAAATGGTAAACATAAGCAGTAAACGTAAACAGCAAATGGTAAATGTAAACAGTAAATAGTGAACCTAAGCAGTAAATGGTAAACAGCAAATGGTAAACGTAAACAGTAAATGTAAACAGTAAATGGTGAACGTAAACAGTAAATGGTAAACGTAAACAGTAAATGGTAAACGTAAGCAGTAAACGTAAACAGACCATGGTAAATGTAAGCAGTAAATGTAAACAGACAATGGTAAACGTACGCAGTAAACATAAACAGAAAATGGTAAACGTAAACAGCAAATGGTAAACGTAAACAGCAAATGGTAAATGTAAACAGTAAATGGTAAACGTAAACAGACAATGGTAAACGTAAGCAGTAAATGTCAACAGACAATGGTAAACGTAAGCAGTAAACGTAAACAGAAAATGGTAAACGTAAGCAGTAAACGTAAACAGTAAATGGTAAACATAAGCAGTAAACGTAAACAGCAAATGGTAAATGTAAACAGTAAATGGTGAACGTAAGCAGTAAATGGTAAACAGCAAATGGTAAACGTAAACAGTAAATGTAAACAGTAAATGGTGAACGTAAACAGTAAATGGTAAACGTAAACAGTAAATGGTAAACGTAAGCAGTAAACGTAAACAGACCATGGTAAATGTAAGCAGTAAATGTAAACAGACAATGGTAAACGTACGCAGTAAACGTAAACAGAAAATGGTAAACGTAAGCAGTAAACGTAAACAGTAAATGGTAAACGTAAGCAGTAAATGTAAACAGGCAATTGTAAACATAAGCAGTAAATGTAAACAGACAATGGTAAACGTAAGCAGTAAACGTAAACAGAAAATGGTAAACGTAAGCAGTAAACGTAAACAGTAAATGGTAAACATAAGCAGTAAACGTAAACAGAAAATGGTAAACGTAAGCAGTAAACGTAAACAGTAAATGGTAAACATAAGCAGTAAACGTAAACAGCAAATGGTAAATGTCAACAATAAATGGTGAACGTAAGCAGTAAATGGTAAACAGCAAATGGTAAACGTAAACAGCAAATGGTAAACGTAAACAGCAAATGGTAAACGTAAACAGTAAATGGTAAACATAAGCAGTAAACGTAACCAGCAAATGGCAAACGTAAACAGTAAATGGTAAACATAAGCAGTAAACGTAAACAGTAAATGGTAAACGTAAACAGTAAATGGTAAACACAAGCAGTAAACGTAAACAGTAAATGGTAAACGTAAGCAGTAAACGTAAACAGTAAATGGTAAAAGTAAACAGCAAATGGTAAACGTAAACAGTAAACGTAAACAGTAAATGGTAACGGTAAGCAGTAAACGTAAACAGAAAATGGTAAACGTAAGCAGTAAACGTAAACAGTAAATGGTAAATGTAAACAGTAAATGGTGAACGTGAGCAGTAAATGGTAAACAGCAAATGGTAAACGTAAACAGTAAATGTAAACAGTAAATGGTGAACGTAAACAGTAAATGGTAAACAGCAAATGGTAAACGTAAACAGTAAATGTAAACAGTAAATGGTGAACGTAAACAGTAAATGGTAAACGTAAACAGTAAATGGTAAACGTAAGCAGTAAACGTAAACAGACCATGGTAAATGTAAGCAGTAAATGTAAACAGACAATGGTAAACGTACGCAGTAAACGTAAACAGAAAATGGTAAACGTAAACAGCAAATGGTAAACGTAAACAGCAAATGGTAAATGTAAACAGTAAATGGTAAACGTAAACAGACAATGGTAAACGTAAGCAGTAAATGTCAACAGACAATGGTAAACGTAAGCAGTAAACGTAAACAGAAAATGGTAAACGTAAGCAGTAAACGTAAACAGTAAATGGTAAACATAAGCAGTAAACGTAAACAGCAAATGGTAAATGTAAACAGTAAATGGTGAACGTAAGCAGTAAATGGTAAACAGCAAATGGTAAACGTAAACAGTAAATGTAAACAGTAAATGGTGAACGTAAACAGTAAATGGTAAACGTAAACAGTAAATGGTAAACGTAAGCAGTAAACGTAAACAGACCATGGTAAATGTAAGCAGTAAATGTAAACAGACAATGGTAAACGTACGCAGTAAACGTAAACAGAAAATGGTAAACGTAAGCAGTAAACGTAAACAGTAAATGGTAAACGTAAGCAGTAAATGTAAACAGGCAATTGTAAACATAAGCAGTAAATGTAAACAGACAATGGTAAACGTAAGCAGTAAACGTAAACAGAAAATGGTAAACGTAAGCAGTAAACGTAAACAGTAAATGGTAAACATAAGCAGTAAACGTAAACAGAAAATGGTAAACGTAAGCAGTAAACGTAAACAGTAAATGGTAAACATAAGCAGTAAACGTAAACAGCAAATGGTAAATGTCAACAATAAATGGTGAACGTAAGCAGTAAATGGTAAACAGCAAATGGTAAACGTAAACAGCAAATGGTAAACGTAAACAGCAAATGGTAAACGTAAACAGTAAATGGTAAACATAAGCAGTAAACGTAACCAGCAAATGGCAAACGTAAACAGTAAATGGTAAACATAAGCAGTAAACGTAAACAGTAAATGGTAAACGTAAACAGTAAATGGTAAACACAAGCAGTAAACGTAAACAGTAAATGGTAAACGTAAGCAGTAAACGTAAACAGTAAATGGTAAAAGTAAACAGCAAATGGTAAACGTAAACAGTAAACGTAAACAGTAAATGGTAACGGTAAGCAGTAAACGTAAACAGAAAATGGTAAACGTAAGCAGTAAACGTAAACAGTAAATGGTAAATGTAAACAGTAAATGGTGAACGTGAGCAGTAAATGGTAAACAGCAAATGGTAAACGTAAACAGTAAATGTAAACAGTAAATGGTGAACGTAAACAGTAAATGGTAAACGTAAACAGTAAATGGTAAACGTAAGCAGTAAACGTAAACAGACCATGGTAAATGTAAGCAGTAAATGTAAACAGACAATGGTAAACATAAGCAGTAAATGTATACAGACAATGGTAAACGTAAGCAGTAAACGTAAACAGAAAATGGTAAACGTAAGCAGTAAACGTAAACAGTAAATGGTAAACACAAGCAGTAAACGTAAACAGTAAATGGCAAAGGTAAGGAGTAAACGTAAACAGTAAATGGTAAACGTAAGCAGTAAATGTAAACAGACAATTGTAAACATAAGCAGTAAATGTAAACAGACAATGGTAAACGTAAGCAGTAAACGTAAACAGAAAATGGTAAACGTAAGCAGTAAACGTAAACAGTAAATGGTAAACATAAGCAGTAAACGTAAACAGAAAATGGTAAACGTAAGCAGTAAACGTAAACAGTAAATGGTAAATGTAAACAATAAATGGTGAACGTAAGCAGTAAATGGTAAACAGCAAATAGTAAACGTAAACAGCAAACTGTAAACGTAAACAGCAAATGGTAACCGTAAACAGTAAATGGTAAACATAAGCAGTAAACGTAAACAGTAAATGGTAAACGTAAACAGTAAATGGTAAACACAAGCAGTAAACGTAAACAGTAAACGGTAAACATAAGCAGTAAACGTAAACAGTAAATGGTAAACGTAAACAGCAAATGGTAAACGTAAACAGCAAATGGTAAACATAAACAGTAAATGGTAAACGTAAACAGTAAATTGTAAACATAAGCAGTAAACGTAAACAGCAAATGGTAAATGTAAACAGTAAATGGTAAACGTAAACAGAAAATGGTAAACATAAGCAATAAATGTAAACAGACAATGGTAAAGGTAAGCAGTAAACGTAAACAGAAAATGGTAAACGTAAACAGTAAATGGTGAACATAAGCAGTAAACGTAAACAGCAAATGGTAAATGTAAACAGTAAATGGTGAACGTAAGCAGTAAATGGTAAACAGCAAATGGTAAACATAAACAGTAAATGTAAACAGTAAATGGTGAACGTAAACAGTAAATGGTAAACGTAAACAGTAAATGGTAAACGTAAGCAGTAAACGTAAACAGACCATGGTAAATGTAAGCAGTAAATGTAAACAGACAATGGTAAACGTACGCAGTAAACGTAAACAGAAAATGGTAAACGTAAGCAGTAAACGTAAACAGTAAATGGTAAACGTAAGCAGTAAATGTAAACAGGCAATTGTAAACATAAGCAGTAAATGTAAACAGACAATGGTAAACGTAAGCAGTAAACGTAAACAGAAAATGGTAAACGTAAGCAGTAAACGTAAACAGTAAATGGTAAACATAAGCAGTAAACGTAAACAGAAAATGGTAAACGTAAGCAGTAAACGTAAACAGTAAATGGTAAACATAAGCAGTAAACGTAAACAGCAAATGGTAAATGTCAACAATAAATGGTGAACGTAAGCAGTAAATGGTAAACAGCAAATGGTAAACGTAAACAGCAAATGGTAAACGTAAACAGTAAATGGTAAACATAAGCAGTAAACGTAACCAGCAAATGGCAAACGTAAACAGTAAATGGTAAACATAAGCAGTAAACGTAAACAGTAAATGGTAAACGTAAACAGTAAATGGTAAACACCAGCAGTAAACGTAAACAGTAAATGGTAAACGTAAGCAGTAAACGTAAACAGTAAATGGTAAAAGTAAACAGCAAATGGTAAACGTAAACAGCAAATGGTAAACGTAAACAGTAAACGTAAACAGTAAATGGTAAAGGTAAACAGTAAATGGTGAACGTAAGCAGTAAATGGTAAACAGCAAATGGTAAACGTAAACAGTAAATGTAAACAGTAAATGGTGAACGTAAACAGTAAATGGTAAACGTAAACAGTAAATGGTAAACGTAAGCAGTAAACGTAAACAGACCATGGTAAATGTAAGCAGTAAATGTAAACAGACAATGGTAAACATAAGCAGTAAATGTATACAGACAATGGTAAACGTAAGCAGTAAACGTAAACAGAAAATGGTAAACGTAAGCAGTAAACGTAAACAGTAAATGGTAAACACAAGCAGTAAACGTAAACAGAAAATGGTAAACGTCAGCAGTAAACGTAAACAGTAAATGGTAAAAGTAAACAGCAAATGGTAAACGTAAACAGCAAATGGTAAACGTAAACAGTAAATGGTAAACGTAAACAGTAAATGGTAAACGTAAACAGTAAACGGTAAACATAAGCAGTAAACAGAAACAGAAAATGGTAAATGTAAGCAGTAAACGTAAACAGTAAATGGCAAAGGTAAGGAGTAAACGTAAACAGTAAATGGTAAACGTAAACAGTAAATGGTGAACACAAGCAGTAAACGTAAACAGTAAATGGTAAATGTAAGCAGTAAACGTAAACAGTAAATGGTAAACGTAAACAGCAAATGGTAAACGTAAACAGCAAATGGTAAACGTAAACAGTAAACGTAAACAGTAAATGGTAAACAGTAAACGGTAAACATAAGCAGTAAACAGAAACAGAAAATGGTAAATGTAAGCAGTAAACGTAAACAGTAAATGGCAAAGGTATGGAGTAAACGTAAACAGTAAATGGTAAACGTAAGCAGTAAATGTAAACAGACAATGGTAAACATAAGCAGTAAATGTAAACAGCAAATGGTAAATGTAAACAATAAATGGTGAACGTAAGCAGTAAATGGTAAACAGCAAATGGTAAACGTAAACAGCAAACTGTAAACGTAAACAGCAAATGGTAAACGTAAACAGTAACTTGTAAACGTAAACAGTAAATGGTAAACACAAGCAGTAAACGTAAACAGTAAACGGTAAACATAAGCAGTAAACGTAAACAGTAAATGGTAAACGTAAACAGTAAATGGTAAACGTAAACAGTAAATGGTAAACGTAAGCAGTAAATGTCAACAGACAATGGTAAACATAAGCAGTAAACGTAAACAGAAAATGGTAAACGTAAACAGCAAATGGTAAACGTAAACAGTAAATGGTAAACATAAGCAGTAAACGTAACCAGCAAATGGCAAACGTAAACAGTAAATGGTAAACATAAGCAGTAAACGTAAACAGTAAATGGTAAACGTAAACAGTAAATGGTAAACACCAGCAGTAAACGTAAACAGTAAATGGTAAACGTAAGCAGTAAACGTAAACAGTAAATGGTAAAAGTAAACAGCAAATGGTAAAAGTAAACAGCAAATGGTAAACGTAAACAGTAAACGTAAACAGTAAATGGTAAACGTAAACAGTAAATGTAAACAGTAAATGGTGAACGTAAACAGTAAATGGTAAACGTAAGCAGTAAACGTAAACAGACCATGGTAAATGTAAGCAGTAAATGTAAACAGACAATGGTAAACATAAGCAGTAAATGTATACAGACAATGGTAAACGTAAGCAGTAAACGTAAACAGAAAATGGTAAACGTAAGCAGTAAACGTAAACAGTAAATGGTAAACACAAGCAGTAAACGTAAACAGAAAATGGTAAACGTCAGCAGTAAACGTAAACAGTAAATGGTAAAAGTAAACAGCAAATGGTAAACGTAAACAGCAAATGGTAAACGTAAACAGTAAATGGTAAACGTAAACAGTAAATGGTAAACGTAAACAGTAAACGGTAAACATAAGCAGTAAACAGAAACAGAAAATGGTAAATGTAAGCAGTAAACGTAAACAGTAAATGGCAAAGGTAAGGAGTAAACGTAAACAGTAAATGGTAAACGTAAACAGTAAATGGTGAACACAAGCAGTAAACGTAAACAGTAAATGGTAAATGTAAGCAGTAAACGTAAACAGTAAATGGTAAACGTAAACAGCAAATGGTAAACGTAAACAGTAAACGTAAACAGTAAATGGTAAACAGTAAACGGTAAACATAAGCAGTAAACAGAAACAGAAAATGGTAAATGTAAGCAGTAAACGTAAACAGTAAATGGCAAAGGTATGGAGTAAACGTAAACAGTAAATGGTAAACGTAAGCAGTAAATGTAAACAGACAATGGTAAACATAAGCAGTAAATGTAAACAGCAAATGGTAAATGTAAACAATAAATGGTGAACGTAAGCAGTAAATGGTAAACAGCAAATGGTAAACGTAAACAGCAAACTGTAAACGTAAACAGCAAATGGTAAACGTAAACAGTAACTTGTAAACGTAAACAGTAAATGGTAAACACAAGCAGTAAACGTAAACAGTAAACGGTAAACATAAGCAGTAAACGTAAACAGTAAATGGTAAACGTAAATGGTAAACGTAAACAGTAAATGGTAAACGTAAGCAGTAAATGTCAACAGACAATGGTAAACATAAGCAGTAAACGTAAACAGAAAATGGTAAACGTAAGCAGTAAACGTAAACAGTAAATGGTAAACATAAGCAGTAAACGTAAACAGAAAATGGTAAACGTAAGCAGTAAACGTAAAGAGTAAATGGTAAACATAAGCAGTAAACGTAAACAGCAAATGGTAAATGTCAACAATAAATGGTGAACGTAAGCAGTAAATGGTAAACAGCAAATGGTAAACGTAAACAGCAAATGGAAAACGTAAACAGCAAATGGTAAACGTAAACAGTAAATGGTAAACGTAAGCAGTAAACGTAACCAGCAAATGGCAAACGTAAACAGTAAATGGTAAACGTAAACAGTAAATGGTAAACATAAGCAGTAAACGTAAACAGTAAATGGTAAACGTAAACAGTAAATGGTAAACACAAGCAGTAAACGTAAACAGTAAATGGTAAACGTAAGCAGCAAATGGTAAACGTAAACAGCAAATGGTAAACGTAAACAGTAAATGGTAAAGGTAAGCAGTAAACGTAAACAGAAAATGGTAAACGTAAGCAGTAAACGTAAACAGTAAATGGTAAACATAAGCAGTAAACGTAAACAGCAAATGGTAAATGTAAACAGTAAATGGTAAACGTAAACAGTAAATGGTAAACACCAGCAGTAAACGTAAACAGTAAATGGTAAACGTAAGCAGTAAACGTAAACAGTAAATGGTAAAAGTAAACAGCAAATGGTAAACGTAAACAGCAAATGGTAAACGTAAACAGTAAACGTAAACAGTAAATGGTAAAGGTAACCAGTAAATGGTGAACGTAAGCAGTAAATGGTAAACAGCAAATGGTAAACGTAAACAGTAAATGTAAACAGTAAATGGTGAACGTAAACAGTAAATGGTAAACGTAAACAGTAAATGGTAAACGTAAGCAGTAAACGTAAACAGACCATGGTAAATGTAAGCAGTAAATGTAAACAGACAATGGTAAACATAAGCAGTAAATGTATACAGACAATGGTAAACGTAAGCAGTAAACGTAAACAGAAAATGGTAAACGTAAGCAGTAAACGTAAACAGTAAATGGTAAACACAAGCAGTAAACGTAAACAGAAAATGGTAAACGTCAGCAGTAAACGTAAACAGTAAATGGTAAAAGTAAACAGCAAATGGTAAACGTAAACAGCAAATGGTAAACGTAAACAGTAAATGGTAAACGTAAACAGTAAATGGTAAACGTAAACAGTAAACGGTAAACATAAGCAGTAAACAGAAACAGAAAATGGTAAATGTAAGCAGTAAACGTAAACAGTAAATGGCAAAGGTAAGGAGTAAACGTAAACAGTAAATGGTAAACGTAAACAGTAAATGGTGAACACAAGCAGTAAACGTAAACAGTAAATGGTAAATGTAAGCAGTAAACGTAAACAGTAAATGGTAAACGTAAACAGCAAATGGTAAACGTAAACAGCAAATGGTAAACGTAAACAGTAAACGTAAACAGTAAATGGTAAACAGTAAACGGTAAACATAAGCAGTAAACAGAAACAGAAAATGGTAAATGTAAGCAGTAAACGTAAACAGTAAATGGCAAAGGTATGGAGTAAACGTAAACAGTAAATGGTAAACGTAAGCAGTAAATGTAAACAGACAATGGTAAACATAAGCAGTAAATGTAAACAGCAAATGGTAAATGTAAACAATAAATGGTGAACGTAAGCAGTAAATGGTAAACAGCAAATGGTAAACGTAAACAGCAAACTGTAAACGTAAACAGCAAATGGTAAACGTAAACAGTAACTTGTAAACGTAAACAGTAAATGGTAAACACAAGCAGTAAACGTAAACAGTAAACGGTAAACATAAGCAGTAAACGTAAACAGTAAATGGTAAACGTAAACAGTAAATGGTAAACGTAAACAGTAAATGGTAAACGTAAGCAGTAAATGTCAACAGACAATGGTAAACATAAGCAGTAAACGTAAACAGAAAATGCTAAACGTAAGCAGTAAACGTAAACAGTAAATGGTAAACATAAGCAGTAAACGTAAACAGAAAATGGTAAACGTAAGCAGTAAACGTAAAGAGTAAATGGTAAACATAAGCAGTAAACGTAAACAGCAAATGGTAAATGTCAACAATAAATGGTGAACGTAAGCAGTAAATGGTAAACAGCAAATGGTAAACGTAAACAGCAAATGGAAAACGTAAACAGCAAATGGTAAACGTAAACAGTAAATGGTAAACGTAAGCAGTAAACGTAACCAGCAAATGGCAAACGTAAACAGTAAATGGTAAACGTAAACAGTAAATGGTAAACATAAGCAGTAAACGTAAACAGTAAATGGTAAACGTAAACAGTAAATGGTAAACACAAGCAGTAAACGTAAACAGTAAATGGTAAACGTAAGCAGCAAATGGTAAACGTAAACAGCAAATGGTAAACGTAAACAGTAAATGGTAAAGGTAAGCAGTAAACGTAAACAGAAAATGGTAAACGTAAGCAGTAAACGTAAACAGTAAATGGTAAACATAAGCAGTAAACGTAAACAGCAAATGGTAAATGTAAACAGTAAATGGTGAACGTAAGCAGTAAATGGTAAACAGCAAATGGTAAACGTAAACAGTAAATGTAAACAGTAAATGGTGAACGTAAACAGTAAATGGTAAACGTAAACAGTAAATGGTAAACGTAAGCAGTAAACGTAAACAGACCATGGTAAATGTAAGCAGTAAATGTAAACAGACAATGGTAAAAATAAGCAGTAAATGTAAACAGACAATGGTAAACGTAAGCAGTAAACGTAAACAGAAAATGGTAAACGTAAGCAGTAAACGTAAACAGTAAATGGTAAACGTAAGCAGTAAACGTAAACAGTAAATGGTAAAAGTAAACAGCAAATGGTAAACGTAAACAGCAAATGGTAAACGTAAACAGTAAATGGTAAACGTAAACAGTAAATGGTAAACGTAAACAGTAAACGGTAAACATAAGCAGTAAACAGAAACAGAAAATGGTAAATGTAAGCAGTAAACGTAAACAGTAAATGGCAAAGGTAAGGAGTAAACCTAAACAGTAAACGGTAAACGTAAGCAGTAAATGTAAACAGACAATGGTAAACATAAGCAGTAAATGTAAACAGACAATGGTAAACGTAAGCAGTAAACGTAAACAGAAAATGGTAAACGTAAGCAGTAAACGTAAACAGTAAATAGTAAACATAAGCAGTAAACGTAAACAGAAAATCGTAAACGTAAGCAGTAAACGTAAACAGTAAATGGTAAACATAAGCAGTAAACGTAAACAGCAAATGGTAAATGTAAACAATAAATGGTGAACGTAAGCAGTAAATGGTAAACAGCAAATAGTAAACGTAAACAGCAAACTGTAAACGTAAACAGCAAATGGTAAACGTAAACAGTAAATGGTAAACATAAGCAGTAAACGTAAACAGTAAATGGTAAACGTAATCAGTAAATGGTAAACACAAGCAGTCAACGTAAACAGTAAACGGTAAACATAAGCAGTAAACGTAAACAGTAAATGGTAAACGTAAACAGTAAATGGTAAACGTACGCAGTAAATGTAAACAGACAATGGTAAACATAAGCAGTAAACGTAAACAGCAAATGGTAAATGTAAACAATAAATGGTGAACGTAAGCAGTAAATGGTAAACAGCAAATGGTGAACGTAAACAGCAAATGGTAAACGTAAACAGCAAATGGTAAACGTAAACAGTAAATGGTGAACATAGGCAGTAAACGTAACCAGCAAATGCCAAACGTAAACAGTAAATGGTAAACGTAAACAGTAAATGGTAAACATAAGCAGTAAACGTAAACAGTAAATGGTAAACGTAAACAGTAAATGGTAAACACAAGCAGTAAACGTAAACAGTAAATGGTAAACGTAAGCAGTAAACGTAAACAGTAAATGGTAAACGTAAACAGCAAATGGTAAACGTAAACAACAAATAGTAAACGTAAACAGTAAATGGTAAACGTAAACAGTAAATGGTAAACGTAAACAGTAAACAGAAACAGAAAATGGTAAATGTAAGCAGTAAACGTAAACAGTAAATGGCAAAGGTAAGGAGTAAACGTAAACAGTAAATGGTAAACGTAAGCAGTAAATGTAAACAGGCAATGGTAAACATAAGCAGTAAATGTAAACAGACAATGGTAAACGTAAGCAGTAAACGTAAACAGAAAATGGTAAACGTAAGCAGTAAACGTAAACAGTAAATGGTAAACATAAGCAGTAAACGTAAACAGAAAATGGTAAACGTAAGCAGTAAACGTAAACAGTAAATGGTAAACATAAGCAGTAAACGTAAACAGCAAATGGTAAATGTAAACAATAAATGGTGAACGTAAGCAGTAAATGGTAAACAGCAAATAGTAAACGTAAACAGCAAACTGTAAACGTAAACAGCAAATGGTAAACGTAAACAGTAAATGGTAAACATAAGCAGTAAACGTAAACAGTAAATGGTAAACGTAAACAGTAAATGGTAAACACAAGCAGTAAACGTAAACAGTAAACGGTAAACATAAGCAGTAAACGTAAACAGTAAATGGTAAACGTAAGCAGTAAATGTAAACAGACAATGGTAAACATAAGCAGTAAACGTAAACAGCAAATGGTAAATGTAAACAATAAATGGTGAACGTAAGCAGTAAATGGTAATCAGCAAATGGTAAACGTAAACAGCAAATGGTAAACGTAAACAGTAAATGGTAAACATAAGCAGTAAACGTAACCAGCAAATGGCAAACGTAAACAGTAAATGGTAAACGTAAACAGTAAATGGTAAACGTAAACAGTAAATGGTAAACGTAAACAGTAAATGGTAAACGTAAACAGCAAATGGTAAACGTAAACAGTAAACGTAAACAGTAAATGGTAAACGTAAACAGTAAATGGTAAACATAAGCAGTAAACAGAAACAGAAAATGGTAAATGTAAGCAGTAAACGTAAACAGTAAATGGCAAAGGTAAGGAGTAAACGTAAACAGTAAATGGTAAACGTAAGCAGTAAATGTAAACAGACAATGGTAAACATAAGCAGTAAATGTAAACAGACAATGGTAAACGTAAGCAGTAAACAGAAAATGGTAAACGTAAGCAGTAAACGTAAACAGTAAATGGTAAACATAAGCAGTAAACGTAAACAGAAAATGGTAAACGTAAGCAGTAAACGTAAACAGTAAATGGTAAACATAAGCAGTAAACGTAAACAGCAAATGGTAAATGTAAACAATAAATGGTGAACGTAAGCAATAAATGGTAAACAGCAAATGGTAAACGTAAACAGCAAACTGTAAACGTAAACAGCAAATGGTAAACTTAAACAGTAAATGGTAAACGTAAACAGCAAATGGTAAACGTAAACAGTAAACGTAAACAGTAAATGGTAAACGTAAACAGTAAATGGTAAACATAAGCAGTAAACGTAAACAGTAAATGGTAAACGTAAACAGTAAATGGTAAACACAAGCAGTAAATGTAAACAGACAATGGTAAACATAAGCAGTAAACCTAAACAGTAAATGGTAAACGTAAACAGTAAATGGTAAACGTAAACAGTAAATGGTAAATGTAAGCAGTAAATGTCAACAGACAATGGTAAACATAAGCAGTAAACGTAAACAGCAAATTTTAAATGTAAACAGTAAATGGTAAACGTAAACAGACAATGGTAAACGTAAGCAGTAAATGTAAACAGACAATGGTAAACGTAAGCAGTAAACGTAAACAGAAAATGGTAAATGTAAGCAGTAAACGTAAACAGTAAATGGTAAACGTAAGCAGTAAACGTAAACAGCAAATGGTAAACGTAAACAGCAAATGGTAAACATAAACAGTAAATGGTAAACGTAAACAGTAAATTGTAAACATAAGCAGTAAACGTAAACAGCAAATGGTAAATGTAAACAGTAAATGGTAAACGTAAGCAGTAAATGTAAACAGAAAATGATAAACATAAGCAGTAAATGTAAACAGACAATGGTAAAGGTAAGCAGTAAACGTAAACAGAAAATGGTAAACGTAAGCAGTAAACGTAAACAGTAAATGGTAAACATAAGCAGTAAACGTAAACAGCAAATGGTAAATGTAAACAGTAAATGGTGAACGTAAGCAGTAAATGGTAAACAGCAAATGGTAAACGTAAACAGTAAATGTAAACAGTAAATGGTGAACGTAAACAGTAAATGGTAAACGTAAACAATGAATGGTAAACGTAAGCAGTAAACGTAAACAGACCATGGTAAATGTAAGCAGTAAATGTAAACAGACAATGGTAAACGTACGCAGTAAACGTAAACAGAAAATGGTAAACGTAAGCAGTAAGCGTAAACAGTAAATGGTAAACGTAAGCAGTAAATGTAAACAGCCAATTGTAAACATATGCAGTAAATGTAAACAGACAATGGTAAACGTAAGCAGTAAATGGTAAACATAAGCAGTAAACGTAAACAGTAAATGGTAAACGTAAACAGTAAATGGTAAACACAAGCAGTAAACGTAAACAGTAAACGGTAAACATAAGCAGTAAACGTAAAGAGTAAATGGTAAACGTAAGCAGTAAATGTAAACAGACAATGGTAAACATAAGCAGTAAACGTAAACAGCAAATGGTAAATGTAAACAATAAATGGTGAACGTAAGCAGTAAATGGTAAACAGCAAATGGTAAACGTAAACAGCAAATGGTAAACGTAAACAGTAAATGGTAAACATAAGCAGTAAACGTAACCAGCAAATGGCAAACGTAAACAGTAAATGGTAAACGTAAACAGTAAATGGTAAACGTAAACAGTAAATGGTAAACGTAAGCAGTAAACGTAAACAGTAAATGGTAAACGTAAACAGCAAATGGTAAACGTAAACAGTAAACGTAAACAGTAAATGGTAAACGTAAACAGTAAATGGTAAACGTAAACAGTAAACGGTAAACATAAGCAGTAAACAGAAACAGAAAATGGTAAATGTAAGCAGTAAACGTAAACAGTAAATGGCAAAGGTAAGGAGTAAACGTAAACAGTAAATGGTAAACGTAAGCAGTAAATGTAAACAGACAATGGTAAACATAAGCAGTAAATGTAAACAGACAATGGTAAACGTAAGCAGTAAACAGAAAATGGTAAACGTAAGCAGTAAACGTAAACAGTAAATGGTAAACATAAGCAGTAAACGTAAACAGAAAATGGTAAACGTAAGCAGTAAACGTAAACAGTAAATGGTAAACATAAGCAGTAAACGTAAACAGCAAATGGTAAATGTAAACAATAAATGGTGAACGTAAGCAATAAATGGTAAACAGCAAATGGTAAACGTAAACAGCAAACTGTAAACGTAAACAGCAAATGGTAAACTTAAACAGTAAATGGTAAACGTAAACAGCAAATGGTAAACGTAAACAGTAAACGTAAACAGTAAATGGTAAACGTAAACAGTAAATGGTAAACATAAGCAGTAAACGTAAACAGTAAATGGTAAACGTAAACAGTAAATGGTAAACACAAGCAGTAAATGTAAACAGACAATAGTAAACATAAGCAGTAAACCTAAACAGTAAATGGTAAACGTAAACAGTAAATGGTAAACGTAAACAGTAAATGGTAAATGTAAGCAGTAAATGTCAACAGACAATGGTAAACATAAGCAGTAAACGTAAACAGCAAATTTTAAATGTAAACAGTAAATGGTAAACGTAAACAGACAATGGTAAACGTAAGCAGTAAATGTAAACAGACAATGGTAAACGTAAGCAGTAAACGTAAACAGAAAATGGTAAATGTAAGCAGTAAACGTAAAGAGTAAATGGTAAACGTAAGCAGTAAATGTAAACAGTAAATGGTAAACGTAAGCAGTAAACGTAAACAGCAAATGGTAAACGTAAACAGCAAATGGTAAACATAAACAGTAAATGGTAAACGTAAACAGTAAATTGTAAACATAAGCAGTAAACGTAAACAGCAAATGGTAAATGTAAACAGTAAATGGTAAACGTAAGCAGTAAATGTAAACAGAAAATGATAAACATAAGCAGTAAATGTAAACAGACAATGGTAAAGGTAAGCAGTAAACGTAAACAGAAAATGGTAAACGTAAGCAGTAAACGTAAACAGTAAATGGTAAACATAAGCAGTAAACGTAAACAGCAAATGGTAAATGTAAACAGTAAATGGTGAACGTAAGCAGTAAATGGTAAACAGCAAATGGTAAACGTAAACAGTAAATGTAAACAGTAAATGGTGAACGTAAACAGTAAATGGTAAACGTAAACAATGAATGGTAAACGTAAGCAGTAAACGTAAACAGACCATGGTAAATGTAAGCAGTAAATGTAAACAGACAATGGTAAACGTACGCAGTAAATGTAAACAGAAAATGGTAAACGTAAGCAGTAAGCGTAAACAGTAAATGGTAAACGTAAGCAGTAAATGTAAACAGCCAATTGTAAACATATGCAGTAAATGTAAACAGACAATGGTAAACGTAAGCAGTAAATGGTAAACATAAGCAGTAAACGTAAACAGTAAATGGTAAACGTAAACAGTAAATGGTAAACACAAGCAGTAAACGTAAACAGTAAACGGTAAACATAAGCAGTAAACGTAAACAGTAAATGGTAAACGTAAGCAGTAAATGTAAACAGACAATGGTAAACATAAGCAGTAAACGTAAACAGCAAATGGTAAATGTAAACAATAAATGGTGAACGTAAGCAGTAAATGGTAAACAGCAAATGGTAAACGTAAACAGCAAATGGTAAACGTAAACAGTAAATGGTAAACATAAGCAGTAAACGTAACCAGCAAATGGCAAACGTAAACAGTAAATGGTAAACGTAAACAGTAAATGGTAAACGTAAACAGTAAATGGTAAACGTAAGCAGTAAACGTAAACAGTAAATGGTAAACGTAAACAGCAAATGGTAAACGTAAACAGTAAACGTAAACAGTAAATGGTAAACGTAAACAGTAAATGGTAAACGTAAACAGTAAACGGTAAACATAAGCAGTAAACAGAAACAGAAAATGGTAAATGTAAGCAGTAAACGTAAACAGTAAATGGCAAAGGTAAGGAGTAAACGTAAACAGTAAATGGTAAACGTAAGCAGTAAATGTAAACAGACAATGGTAAACATAAGCAGTAAATGTAAACAGACAATGGTAAACGTAAGCAGTAAACAGAAAATGGTAAACGTAAGCAGTAAACGTAAACAGTAAATGGTAAACATAAGCAGTAAACGTAAACAGAAAATGGTAAACGTAAGCAGTAAACGTAAACAGTAAATGGTAAACATAAGCAGTAAACGTAAACAGCAAATGGTAAATGTAAACAATAAATGGTGAACGTAAGCAATAAATGGTAAACAGCAAATGGTAAACGTAAACAGCAAACTGTAAACGTAAACAGCAAATGGTAAACTTAAACAGTAAATGGTAAACGTAAACAGCAAATGGTAAACGTAAACAGTAAACGTAAACAGTAAATGGTAAACGTAAACAGTAAATGGTAAACATAAGCAGTAAACGTAAACAGTAAATGGTAAACGTAAACAGTAAATGGTAAACACAAGCAGTAAATGTAAACAGACAATGGTAAACATAAGCAGTAAACCTAAACAGTAAATGGTAAACGTAAACAGTAAATGGTAAACGTAAACAGTAAATGGTAAATGTAAGCAGTAAATGTCAACAGACAATGGTAAACATAAGCAGTAAACGTAAACAGCAAATTTTAAATGTAAACAGTAAATGGTAAACGTAAACAGACAATGGTAAACGTAAGCAGTAAATGTAAACAGACAATGGTAAACGTAAGCAGTAAACGTAAACAGAAAATGGTAAATGTAAGCAGTAAAGGTAAAGAGTAAATGGTAAACGTAAGCAGTAAATGTAAACAGTAAATGGTAAACGTAAGCAGTAAACGTAAACAGCAAATGGTAAACGTAAACAGCAAATGGTAAACATAAACAGTAAATGGTAAACGTAAACAGTAAATTGTAAACATAAGCAGTAAACGTAAACAGCAAATGGTAAATGTAAACAGTAAATGGTAAACGTAAGCAGTAAATGTAAACAGAAAATGATAAACATAAGCAGTAAATGTAAACAGACAATGGTAAAGGTAAGCAGTAAACGTAAACAGAAAATGGTAAACGTAAGCAGTAAACGTAAACAGCAAATGGTAAATGTAAACAGTAAATGGTGAACGTAAGCAGTAAATGGTAAACAGCAAATGGTAAACGTAAACAGTAAATGTAAACAGTAAATGGTGAACGTAAACAGTAAATGGTAAACGTAAACAATGAATGGTAAACGTAAGCAGTAAACGTAAACAGACCATGGTAAATGTAAGCAGTAAATGTAAACAGACAATGGTAAACGTACGCAGTAAACGTAAACAGAAAATGGTAAACGTAAGCAGTAAGCGTAAACAGTAAATGGTAAACGTAAGCAGTAAATGTAAACAGCCAATTGTAAACATATGCAGTAAATGTAAACAGACAATGGTAAACGTAAGCAGTAAACGTAAACAGAAAATGGTAAACGTAAGCAGTAAACGTAAACAGTAAATGGTAAACGTAAGCAGTAAACGTAAACAGAAAATGGTAAACGTAAGCAGTAAACGTAACTAGTAAATGGTAAACATAAGCAGTAAACGTAAACAGCAAATGGTAAATGTAAACAATAAATGGTGAACGTAAGCAGTAAATGGTAAACAGCAAATGGTAAACGTAAACAACAAATGGTAAAGGTAAACAGCAAATGGTAAACGTAAACAGTAAATGGTAAACATAAGCAGTAAACGTAAACAGTAAATGGTGAACGTAAACAGTAAATGGTAAACACAAGCAGTAAACGTAAACAGTAAACGGTAAACATAAGCAGTAAACGTAAACAGTAAATGGTAAACGTAAGCAGTAAATGTAAACAGGCAATGGTAAACATAAGCAGTAAACGTAAACAGCAAATGGTAAATGTAAACAATAAATGGTGAACGTAAGCAGTAAATGGTAAACAGCAAATGGTAAACGTAAACAGCAAATGGTAAACGTAAACAGTAAATGGTAAACATAAGCAGTAAACGTAACCAGCAAATGGCAAACGTAAACAGTAAATGGTAAACGTAAACAGTAAATGGTAAACGTAAACAGTAAATGGTAAACGTAAGCAGTAAACGTAAACAGTAAATGGTAAACGTAAACAGCAAATGGTAAACGTAAACAGTAAACGTAAACAGTAAATGGTAAACGTAAACAGTAAATGGTAAACGTAAACAGTAAACGGTAAACATAAGCAGTAAACAGAAACAGAAAATGGTAAATGTAAGCAGTAAACGTAAACAGTAAATGGCAAAGGTAAGGAGTAAACGTAAACAGTAAATGGTAAACGTAAGCAGTAAATGTAAACAGACAATGGTAAACATAAGCAGTAAATGTAAACAGACAATGGTAAACGTAAGCAGTAAACAGAAAATGGTAAACGTAAGCAGTAAACGTAAACAGTAAATGGTAAACATAAGCAGTAAACGTAAACAGAAAATGGTAAACGTAAGCAGTAAACGTAAACAGTAAATGGTAAACATAAGCAGTAAACGTAAACAGCAAATGGTAAATGTAAACAATAAATGGTGAACGTAAGCAATAAATGGTAAACAGCAAATGGTAAACGTAAACAGCAAACTGTAAACGTAAACAGCAAATGGTAAACTTAAACAGTAAATGGTAAACGTAAACAGCAAATGGTAAACGTAAACAGTAAACGTAAACAGAAAATGGTAAACGTAAGCAGTAAACGTAAACAGTAAATGGTAAACATAAGCAGTAAACGTAAACAGCAAATGGTAAATGTAAACAATAAATGGTGAACGTAAGCAATAAATGGTAAACAGCAAATGGTAAACGTAAACAGCAAACTGTAAACGTAAACAGCAAATGGTAAACTTAAACAGTAAATGGTAAACGTAAACAGCAAATGGTAAACGTAAACAGTAAACGTAAACAGTAAATGGTAAACGTAAACAGTAAATGGTAAACATAAGCAGTAAACGTAAACAGTAAATGGTAAACGTAAACAGTAAATGGTAAACACAAGCAGTAAATGTAAACAGACAATGGTAAACATAAGCAGTAAACCTAAACAGTAAATGGTAAACGTAAACAGTAAATGGTAAACGTAAACAGTAAATGGTAAATGTAAGCAGTAAATGTCAACAGACAATGGTAAACATAAGCAGTAAACGTAAACAGCAAATTTTAAATGTAAACAGTAAATGGTAAACGTAAACAGACAATGGTAAACGTAAGCAGTAAATGTAAACAGACAATGGTAAACGTAAGCAGTAAACGTAAACAGAAAATGGTAAATGTAAGCAGTAAACGTAAACAGTAAATGGTAAACGTAAGCAGTAAACGTAAACAGCAAATGGTAAACGTAAACAGCAAATGGTAAACATAAACAGTAAATGGTAAACGTAAACAGTAAATTGTAAACATAAGCAGTAAACGTAAACAGCAAATGGTAAATGTAAACAGTAAATGGTAAACGTAAGCAGTAAATGTAAACAGAAAATGATAAACATAAGCAGTAAATGTAAACAGACAATGGTAAAGGTAAGCAGTAAACGTAAACAGAAAATGGTAAACGTAAGCAGTAAACGTAAACAGTAAATGGTAAACATAAGCAGTAAACGTAAACAGCAAATGGTAAATGTAAACAGTAAATGGTGAACGTAAGCAGTAAATGGTAAACAGCAAATGGTAAACGTAAACAGTAAATGTAAACAGTAAATGGTGAACGTAAACAGTAAATGGTAAACGTAAACAATGAATGGTAAACGTAAGCAGTAAACGTAAACAGACCATGGTAAATGTAAGCAGTAAATGTAAACAGACAATGGTAAACGTACGCAGTAAACGTAAACAGAAAATGGTAAACGTAAGCAGTAAGCGTAAACAGTAAATGGTAAACGTAAGCAGTAAATGTAAACAGCCAATTGTAAACATATGCAGTAAATGTAAACAGACAATGGTAAACGTAAGCAGTAAATGGTAAACATAAGCAGTAAACGTAAACAGTAAATGGTAAACGTAAACAGTAAATGGTAAACACAAGCAGTAAACGTAAACAGTAAACGGTAAACATAAGCAGTAAACGTAAAGAGTAAATGGTAAACGTAAGCAGTAAATGTAAACAGACAATGGTAAACATAAGCAGTAAACGTAAACAGCAAATGGTAAATGTAAACAATAAATGGTGAACGTAAGCAGTAAATGGTAAACAGCAAATGGTAAACGTAAACAGCAAATGGTAAACGTAAACAGTAAATGGTAAACATAAGCAGTAAACGTAACCAGCAAATGGCAAACGTAAACAGTAAATGGTAAACGTAAACAGTAAATGGTAAACGTAAACAGTAAATGGTAAACGTAAGCAGTAAACGTAAACAGTAAATGGTAAACGTAAACAGCAAATGGTAAACGTAAACAGTAAACGTAAACAGTAAATGGTAAACGTAAACAGTAAATGGTAAACGTAAACAGTAAACGGTAAACATAAGCAGTAAACAGAAACAGAAAATGGTAAATGTAAGCAGTAAACGTAAACAGTAAATGGCAAAGGTAAGGAGTAAACGTAAACAGTAAATGGTAAACGTAAGCAGTAAATGTAAACAGACAATGGTAAACATAAGCAGTAAATGTAAACAGACAATGGTAAACGTAAGCAGTAAACAGAAAATGGTAAACGTAAGCAGTAAACGTAAACAGTAAATGGTAAACATAAGCAGTAAACGTAAACAGAAAATGGTAAACGTAAGCAGTAAACGTAAACAGTAAATGGTAAACATAAGCAGTAAACGTAAACAGCAAATGGTAAATGTAAACAATAAATGGTGAACGTAAGCAATAAATGGTAAACAGCAAATGGTAAACGTAAACAGCAAACTGTAAACGTAAACAGCAAATGGTAAACTTAAACAGTAAATGGTAAACGTAAACAGCAAATGGTAAACGTAAACAGTAAACGTAAACAGTAAATGGTAAACGTAAACAGTAAATGGTAAACATAAGCAGTAAACGTAAACAGTAAATGGTAAACGTAAACAGTAAATGGTAAACACAAGCAGTAAATGTAAACAGACAATAGTAAACATAAGCAGTAAACCTAAACAGTAAATGGTAAACGTAAACAGTAAATGGTAAACGTAAACAGTAAATGGTAAATGTAAGCAGTAAATGTCAACAGACAATGGTAAACATAAGCAGTAAACGTAAACAGCAAATTTTAAATGTAAACAGTAAATGGTAAACGTAAACAGACAATGGTAAACGTAAGCAGTAAATGTAAACAGACAATGGTAAACGTAAGCAGTAAACGTAAACAGAAAATGGTAAATGTAAGCAGTAAACGTAAAGAGTAAATGGTAAACGTAAGCAGTAAATGTAAACAGTAAATGGTAAACGTAAGCAGTAAACGTAAACAGCAAATGGTAAACGTAAACAGCAAATGGTAAACATAAACAGTAAATGGTAAACGTAAACAGTAAATTGTAAACATAAGCAGTAAACGTAAACAGCAAATGGTAAATGTAAACAGTAAATGGTAAACGTAAGCAGTAAATGTAAACAGAAAATGATAAACATAAGCAGTAAATGTAAACAGACAATGGTAAAGGTAAGCAGTAAACGTAAACAGAAAATGGTAAACGTAAGCAGTAAACGTAAACAGTAAATGGTAAACATAAGCAGTAAACGTAAACAGCAAATGGTAAATGTAAACAGTAAATGGTGAACGTAAGCAGTAAATGGTAAACAGCAAATGGTAAACGTAAACAGTAAATGTAAACAGTAAATGGTGAACGTAAACAGTAAATGGTAAACGTAAACAATGAATGGTAAACGTAAGCAGTAAACGTAAACAGACCATGGTAAATGTAAGCAGTAAATGTAAACAGACAATGGTAAACGTACGCAGTAAACGTAAACAGAAAATGGTAAACGTAAGCAGTAAGCGTAAACAGTAAATGGTAAACGTAAGCAGTAAATGTAAACAGCCAATTGTAAACATATGCAGTAAATGTAAACAGACAATGGTAAACGTAAGCAGTAAACGTAAACAGAAAATGGTAAACGTAAGCAGTAAAAGTAAACAGTAAATGGTAAACGTAAGCAGTAAACGTAAACAGAAAATGGTAAACGTAAGCAGTAAACGTAACTAGTAAATGGTAAACATAAGCAGTAAACGTAAACAGCAAATGATAAATGTAAACAATAAATGGTGAACGTAAGCAGTAAATGGTAAACAGCAAATGGTAAACGTAAACAACAAATGGTAAAGGTAAACAGCAAATGGTAAACGTAAACAGTAAATGGTAAACATAAGCAGTAAACGTAACCAGCAAATGGCAAAATTAAACAGTACATGGTAAACGTAAACAGTAAATGGTAAACATAAGCAGTAAACGTAAACGGTAAATGGTGAACGTAAACAGTAAATGGTAAACACAAGCAGTAAACGTAAACAGTAAACGGTAAACATAAGCAGTAAACGTAAACAGTAAATGGTAAACGTAAACAGTAAATGGTAAACGTAAACAGCAAATTTTAAATGTAAACAGACAATGGTAAACGTAAGCAGTAAATGTAAACAGACAATGGTAAACGTAAGCAGTAAATGTAAACAGAAAATGATAAACGTAAGCAGTAAACGTAAACAGTAAATGGTAAACATAAGCAGTAAACGTAAACAGAAAATGGTAAACGTAAGCAGTAAACGTAAACAGTAAATGGTAAACATAAGCAGTAAACGTAAACAGCAAATGGTAAATGTAAACAATAAATGGTGAACGTAAGCAGTAAATGGTAAACAGCAAATGGTAAACGTAAACAGCAAATGGGAAACGTAAACAGTAAATGGTAAACATAAGCAGTAAACGTAAACAGTAAATGGTAAACGTAAACAGTAAATGGTAAACACAAGCAGTAAACGTAAACAGTAAACGGTAAACATAAGCAGTAAACGTAAACAGTAAATGGTAAACGTAAACAGTAATTGGTGAACGTAAACAGACAATGGTAAACGTAAGCAGTAAATGTAAACAGACAATGGTAAACGTAAGCAGTAAACGTAAACAGAAAATGGTAAATGTAAGCAGTAAACGTAAAGAGTAAATGGTAAACGTAAGCAGTAAATATAAACAGTAAATGGTAAACGTAAGCAGTAAACGTAAACAGCAAATGGTAAACAAACAGTAAATGGTAAACGTAAACAGTAAATTGTAAACATAAGCAGTAAACGTAAACAGCAAATGGTAAATGTAAACAGTAAATGGTAAACGTAAGCAGTAAATGTAAACAGACAATGGTAAACATAATCAGTAAATGTAAACAGACAATGGTAAAGGTAAGCAGTAAACGTAAACAGAAAATGGTAAATGTAAGCAGTAAACGTAAACAGTAAATGGTAAATGTAAACAATAAATGGTGAACGTAAGCAGTAAATGGTAAACAGCAAATGGTAAACGTAAACAGTAAATGGTAAACATAAGCAGTAAACGTAACCAGCAAATGGCAAACGTAAACAGTAAATGGTAAACGTAAACAGTAAATGGTAAACATAAGCAGTAAACGTAAACAGTAAATGGTGAACGTAAACAGTAAATGGTAAACACAAGCAGTAAACGTAAACAATAAACGGTAAACATAAGCAGTAAACGTAAACAGTAAATGGTAAACGTAAACAGTAAATGGTAAACGTAAACAGCAAATTTTAAATGTAAACAGCAAATGGTAAATGTAAACATTAAATGGTAAACGTAAGCAGTAAATGTAAACAGACAATGGTAAACATAAGCAGTAAATGTAAACAGACAATGGTAAAGGTAAGCAGTAAACGTAAACAGAAAATGGTAAATGTAAGCAGTAAACGTAAACAGTAAATGGTAAACATAAGCAGTAAACGTAAACAGCAAATGGTAAATGTAAACAATAAATGGTGAACGTAAGCAGTAAATGGTAAACAGCAAATGGTAAACGTAAACAGCAAATGGTAAAGGTAAACAGCAAATGGTAAACGTAAACAGTAAATTGTAAACATAAGCAGTAAACGTAACCAGCAAATGGCAAACGTAAACAGTAAATGGTAAACGTAAACAGTAAATGGTAAACATAAGCAGTAAACGTAAACAGTAAATGGTGAATGTAAACAGTAAATGGTGAACACAAGCAGTAAACGTAAACAGTAAACGGTAAACATAAGCAGTAAACGTAAACAGTAAATGGTAAACGTAAACAGTAAATGGTAAACGTAAACAGCAAATTTTAAATGTAAACAGTAAATGGTAAACGTAAACAGACAATGGTAAACGTAAGCAGTAAATGTAAACAGACAATGGTAAACGTAAGCAGTAAATGTAAACAGAAAATGGTAAACGTAAGCAGTAAACGTAAACAGTAAATGGTAAACATAAGCAGTAAACGTAAACAGAAAATGGTAAACGTAAGCAGTAAACGTAAAGAGTAAATGGTAAACATAAGCAGTAAACGTAAACAGCAAATGGTAAATGTCAACAATAAATGGTGAACGTAAGCAGTAAACGTAACCAGCAAATGGCAAACGTAAACAGCAAATGGAAAACGTAAACAGCAAATGGTAAACGTAAACAGTAAATGGTAAACATAAGCAGTAAACGTAACCAGCAAATGGCAAACGTAAACAGTAAATGGTAAACGTAAACAGTAAATGGTAAACATAAGCAGTAAACGTAAACAGTAAATGGTAAACGTAAACAGTAAATGGTAAACACAAGCAGTAAACGTAAACAGTAAATGGTAAACGTAAGCAGCAAATGGTAAACGTAAACAGCAAATGGTAAACGTAAACAGTAAATGGTAAAGGTAAGCAGTAAACGTAAACAGAAAATGGTAAACGTAAGCAGTAAACGTAAACAGTAAATGGTAAACATAAGCAGTAAACGTAAACAGCAAATGGTAAATGTAAACAGTAAATGGTGAACGTAAACAGTAAATGGTGAACGTAAACAGTAAATGGTAAACGTAAACAGTAAATGGTAAACGTAAGCAGTAAACGTAAACAGACCATGGTAAATGTAAGCAGTAAATGTAAACAGACAATGGTAAAAATAAGCAGTAAATGTAAACAGACAATGGTAAACGTAAGCAGTAAACGTAAACAGAAAATGGTAAACGTAAGCAGTAAACGTAAACAGTAAATGGTAAACGTAAGCAGTAAACGTAAACAGTAAATGGTAAAAGTAAACAGCAAATGGTAAACGTAAACAGCAAATGGTAAACGTAAACAGTAAATGGTAAAGGTAAACAGCAAATGGTAAACGTAAACAGTAAATTGTAAACATAAGCAGTAAACGTAACCAGCAAATGGCAAACGTAAACAGTAAATGGTAAACGTAAACAGTAAATGGTAAACATAAGCAGTAAACGTAAACAGTAAATGGTGAATGTAAACAGTAAATGGTGAACACAAGCAGTAAACGTAAACAGTAAACGGTAAACATAAGCAGTAAACGTAAACAGTAAATGGTAAACGTAAACAGTAAATGGTAAACGTAAACAGCAAATTTTAAATGTAAACAGTAAATGGTAAACGTAAACAGACAATGGTAAACGTAAGCAGTAAATGTAAACAGACAATGGTAAACGTAAGCAGTAAATGTAAACAGAAAATGGTAAATGTCAACAATAAATGGTGAACGTAAGCAGTAAATGGTAAACAGCAAATGGTAAACGTAAACAGCAAATGGAAAACGTAAACAGCAAATGGTAAACGTAAACAGTAAATGGTAAACATAAGCAGTAAACGTAACCAGCAAATGGCAAACGTAAACAGTAAATGGTAAACGTAAACAGTAAATGGTAAACATAAGCAGTAAACGTAAACAGTAAATGGTAAACGTAAACAGTAAATGGTAAACACAAGCAGTAAACGTAAACAGTAAATGGTAAACGTAAGCAGCAAATGGTAAACGTAAACAGCAAATGGTAAACGTAAACAGTAAATGGTAAAGGTAAGCAGTAAACGTAAACAGAAAATGGTAAACGTAAGCAGTAAACGTAAACAGTAAATGGTAAACATAAGCAGTAAACGTAAACAGCAAATGGTAAATGTAAACAGTAAATGGTGAACGTAAGCAGTAAATGGTAAACGTAAACAATGAATGGTAAACGTAAGCAGTAAACGTAAACAGTAAATGGTAAACGTAAGCAGTAAATGTAAACAGGCAATGGTAAACATAAGCAGTAAACGTAAACAGCAAATGGTAAATGTAAACAATAAATGGTGAACGTAAGCAGTAAATGGTAAACAGCAAATGGTAAACGTAAACAGCAAATGGTAAACGTAAACAGTAAATGGTAAACATAAGCAGTAAACGTAACCAGCAAATGGCAAACGTAAACAGTAAATGGTAAACGTAAACAGTAAATGGTAAACGTAAACAGTAAATGGTAAACGTAAGCAGTAAACGTAAACAGTAAATGGTAAACGTAAACAGCAAATGGTAAACGTAAACAGTAAACGTAAACAGTAAATGGTAAACGTAAACAGTAAACGGTAAACATAAGCAGTAAACGTAAACAGTAAATGGTAAACGTAAACAGTAAATGGTAAACACAAGCAGTAAATGTAAACAGACAATGGTAAACATAAGCAGTAAACCTAAACAGTAAATGGTAAACGTAAACAGTAAATGGTAAACGTAAACAGTAAATGGTAAATGTAAGCAGTAAATGTCAACAGACAATGGTAAACATAAGCAGTAAACGTAAACAGCAAATTTTAAATGTAAACAGTAAATGGTAAACGTAAACAGACAATGGTAAACGTAAGCAGTAACTGTAAACAGACAATGGTAAACGTAAGCAGTAAACGTAAACAGAAAATGGTAAATGTAAGCAGTAAACGTAAAGAGTAAATGGTAAACGTAAGCAGTAAATGTAAACAGTAAATGGTAAACGTAAGCAGTAAACGTAAACAGCAAATGGTAAACGTAAACAGCAAATGGTAAACATAAACAGTAAATGGTAAACGTAAACAGTAAATTGTAAACATAAGCAGTAAACGTAAACAGCAAATGGTAAATGTAAACAGTAAATGGTAAACGTAAGCAGTAAATGTAAACAGAAAATGATAAACATAAGCAGTAAATGTAAACAGACAATGGTAAAGGTAAGCAGTAAACGTAAACAGAAAATGGTAAACGTAAGCAGTAAACGTAAACAGTAAATGGTAAACATAAGCAGTAAACGTAAACAGCAAATGGTAAATGTAAACAGTAAATGGTGAACGTAAGCAGTAAATGGTAAACAGCAAATGGTAAACGTAAACAGTAAATGTAAACAGTAAATGGTGAACGTAAACAGTAAATGGTAAACGTAAACAATGAATGGTAAACGTAAGCAGTAAACGTAAACAGACCATGGTAAATGTAAGCAGTAAATGTAAACAGACAATGGTAAACGTACGCAGTAAACGTAAACAGAAAATGGTAAACGTAAGCAGTAAGCGTAAACAGTAAATGGTAAACGTAAGCAGTAAATGTAAACAGCCAATTGTAAACATATGCAGTAAATGTAAACAGACAATGGTAAACGTAAGCAGTAAACGTAAACAGAAAATGGTAAACGTAAGCAGTAAACGTAAACAGTAAATGGTAAACGTAAGCAGTAAACGTAAACAGAAAATGGTAAACGTAAGCAGTAAACGTAACTAGTAAATGGTAAACATAAGCAGTAAACGTAAACAGCAAATGATAAATGTAAACAATAAATGGTGAACGTAAGCAGTAAATGGTAAACAGCAAATGGTAAACGTAAACAACAAATTGTAAAGGTAAACAGCAAATGGTAAACGTAAACAGTAAATGGTAAACATAAGCAGTAAACGTAACCAGCAAATGGCAAAATTAAACAGTACATGGTAAACGTAAACAGTAAATGGTAAACATAAGCAGTAAACGTAAACGGTAAATGGTGAACGTAAACAGTAAATGGTAAACACAAGCAGTAAACGTAAACAGTAAACGGTAAACATAAGCAGTAAACGTAAACAGTAAATGGTAAACGTAAACAGTAAATGGTAAACGTAAACAGCAAATTTTAAATGTAAACAGACAATGGTAAACGTAAGCAGTAAATGTAAACAGACAATGGTAAACGTAAGCAGTAAATGTAAACAGAAAATGATAAACGTAAGCAGTAAACGTAAACAGTAAATGGTAAACATAAGCAGTAAACGTAAACAGAAAATGGTAAACGTAAGCAGTAAACGTAAACAGTAAATGGTAAACATAAGCAGTAAACGTAAACAGCAAATGGTAAATGTAAACAATAAATGGTAAACGTAAACAGCAAATGGGAAACGTAAACAGTAAATGGTAAACATAAGCAGTAAACGTAAACAGTAAATGGTAAACGTAAACAGTAAATGGTAAACACAAGCAGTAAACGTAAACAGTAAACGGTAAACATAAGCAGTAAACGTAAACAGTAAATGGTAAACGTAAACAGTAATTGGTGAACGTAAACAGACAATGGTAAACGTAAGCAGTAAATGTAAACAGACAATGGTAAACGTAAGCAGTAAACGTAAACAGAAAATGGTAAATGTAAGCAGTAAACGTAAAGAGTAAATGGTAAACGTAAGCAGTAAATATAAACAGTAAATGGTAAACGTAAGCAGTAAACGTAAACAGCAAATGGTAAACAAACAGTAAATGGTAAACGTAAACAGTAAATTGTAAACATAAGCAGTAAACGTAAACAGCAAATGGTAAATGTAAACAGTAAATGGTAAACGTAAGCAGTAAATGTAAACAGAAAATGATAAACATAAGCAGTAAATGTAAACAGACAATGGTAAAGGTAAGCAGTAAACGTAAACAGAAAATGGTAAACGTAAGCAGTAAACGTAAACAGTAAATGGTAAACATAAGCAGTAAACGTAAACAGCAAATGGTAAATGTAAACAGTAAATGGTGAACGTAAGCAGTAAATGGTAAACAGCAAATGGTAAACGTAAACAGTAAATGTAAACAGTAAATGGTGAACGTAAACAGTAAATGGTAAACGTAAACAATGAATGGTAAACGTAAGCAGTAAACGTAAACAGACCATGGTAAATGTAAGCAGTAAATGTAAACAGACAATGGTAAACGTACGCAGTAAACGTAAACAGAAAATGGTAAACGTAAGCAGTAAGCGTAAACAGTAAATGGTAAACGTAAGCAGTAAATGTAAACAGCCAATTGTAAACATATGCAGTAAATGTAAACAGACAATGGTAAACGTAAGCAGTAAACGTAAACAGAAAATGGTAAACGTAAGCAGTAAACGTAAACAGTAAATGGTAAACGTAAGCAGTAAACGTAAACAGAAAATGGTAAACGTAAGCAGTAAACGTAACTAGTAAATGGTAAACATAAGCAGTAAACGTAAACAGCAAATGATAAATGTAAACAATAAATGGTGAACGTAAGCAGTAAATGGTAAACAGCAAATGGTAAACGTAAACAGTAAATGGTAAACATAAGCAGTAAACGTAACCAGCAAATGGCAAACGTAAACAGTAAATGGTAAACGTAAACAGTAAATGGTAAACATAAGCAGTAAACGTAAACAGTAAATGGTGAACGTAAACAGTAAATGGTAAACACAAGCAGTAAACGTAAACAATAAACGGTAAACATAATCAGTAAACGTAAACAGTAAATGGTAAACGTAAACAGTAAATGGTAAACGTAAACAGCAAATTTTAAATGTAAACAGCAAATGGTAAATGTAAACATTAAATGGTAAACGTAAGCAGTAAATGTAAACAGACAATGGTAAACATAAGCAGTAAATGTAAACAGACAATGGTAAAGGTAAGCAGTAAACGTAAACAGAAAATGGTAAATGTAAGCAGTAAACGTAAACAGTAAATGGTAAACATAAGCAGTAAACGTAAACAGCAAATGGTAAATGTAAACAATAAATGGTGAACGTAAGCAGTAAATGGTAAACAGCAAATGGTAAACGTAAACAGCAAATGGTAAAGGTAAACAGCAAATGGTAAACGTAAACAGTAAATTGTAAACATAAGCAGTAAACGTAACCAGCAAATGGCAAACGTAAACAGTAAATGGTAAACGTAAACAGTAAATGGTAAACATAAGCAGTAAACGTAAACAGTAAATGGTGAATGTAAACAGTAAATGGTGAACACAAGCAGTAAACGTAAACAGTAAACGGTAAACATAAGCAGTAAACGTAAACAGTAAATGGTAAACGTAAACAGTAAATGGTAAACGTAAACAGCAAATTTTAAATGTAAACAGTAAATGGTAAACGTAAACAGACAATGGTAAACGTAAGCAGTAAATGTAAACAGACAATGGTAAACGTAAGCAGTAAATGTAAACAGAAAATGGTAAACGTAAACAGTAAATGGTAAACATAAGCAGTAAACGTAAACAGTAAATGGTAAACGTAAACAGTAAATGGTAAACGTAAACAGCAAATTTTAAATGTAAACAGTAAATGGTAAACGTAAACAGACAATGGTAAACGTAAGCAGTAAATGTAAACAGACAATGGTAAACGTAAGCAGTAAATGTAAACAGAAAATGGTAAACGTAAGCAGTAAACGTAAACAGTAAATGGTAAACATAAGCAGTAAACGTAAACAGAAAATGGTAAACGTAAGCAGTAAACGTAAAGAGTAAATGGTAAACATAAGCAGTAAACGTAAACAGCAAATGGTAAATGTCAACAATAAATGGTGAACGTAAGCAGTAAACGTAACCAGCAAATGGCAAACGTAAACAGCAAATGGAAAACGTAAACAGCAAATGGTAAACGTAAACAGTAAATGGTAAACATAAGCAGTAAACGTAACCAGCAAATGGCAAACGTAAACAGTAAATGGTAAACGTAAACAGTAAATGGTAAACATAAGAAGTAAACGTAAACAGTAAATGGTAAACGTAAACAGTAAATGGTAAACACAAGCAGTAAACGTAAACAGCAAATGGTAAACGTAAACAGCAAATGGTAAACATAAACAGTAAATGGTAAACGTAAACAGTAAATTGTAAACATAAGCAGTAAACGTAAACAGCAAATGGTAAATGTAAACAGTAAATGGTAAACGTAAGCAGTAAATGTAAACAGAAAATGATAAACATAAGCAGTAAATGTAAACAGACAATGGTAAAGGTAAGCAGTAAACGTAAACAGAAAATGGTAAACGTAAGCAGTAAACGTAAACAGTAAATGGTAAACATAAGCAGTAAACGTAAACAGCAAATGGTAAATGTAAACAGTAAATGGTGAACGTAAGCAGTAAATGGTAAACAGCAAATGGTAAACGTAAACAGTAAATGTAAACAGTAAATGGTGAACGTAAACAGTAAATGGTAAACGTAAACAATGAATGGTAAACGTAAGCAGTAAACGTAAACAGACCATGGTAAATGTAAGCAGTAAATGTAAACAGACAATGGTAAACGTACGCAGTAAACGTAAACAGAAAATGGTAAACGTAAGCAGTAAGCGTAAACAGTAAATGGTAAACGTAAGCAGTAAATGTAAACAGCCAATTGTAAACATATGCAGTAAATGTAAACAGACAATGGTAAACGTAAGCAGTAAACGTAAACAGAAAATGGTAAACGTAAGCAGTAAACGTAAACAGTAAATGGTAAACGTAAGCAGTAAACGTAAACAGAAAATGGTAAACGTAAGCAGTAAACGTAACTAGTAAATGGTAAACATAAGCAGTAAACGTAAACAGCAAATGATAAATGTAAACAATAAATGGTGAACGTAAGCAGTAAATGGTAAACAGCAAATGGTAAACGTAAACAACAAATGGTAAAGGTAAACAGCAAATGGTAAACGTAAACAGTAAATGGTAAACATAAGCAGTAAACGTAACCAGCAAATGGCAAAATTAAACAGTACATGGTAAACGTAAACAGTAAATGGTAAACATAAGCAGTAAACGTAAACGGTAAATGGTGAACGTAAACAGTAAATGGTAAACACAAGCAGTAAACGTAAACAGTAAACGGTAAACATAAGCAGTAAACGTAAACAGTAAATGGTAAACGTAAACAGTAAATGGTAAACGTAAACAGCAAATTTTAAATGTAAACAGACAATGGTAAACGTAAGCAGTAAATGTAAACAGACAATGGTAAACGTAAGCAGTAAATGTAAACAGAAAATGATAAACGTAAGCAGTAAACGTAAACAGTAAATGGTAAACATAAGCAGTAAACGTAAACAGAAAATGGTAAACGTAAGCAGTAAACGTAAACAGTAAATGGTAAACATAAGCAGTAAACGTAAACAGCAAATGGTAAATGTAAACAATAAATGGTAAACGTAAACAGCAAATGGGAAACGTAAACAGTAAATGGTAAACATAAGCAGTAAACGTAAACAGTAAATGGTAAACGTAAACAGTAAATGGTAAACACAAGCAGTAAACGTAAACAGTAAACGGTAAACATAAGCAGTAAACGTAAACAGTAAATGGTAAACGTAAACAGTAATTGGTGAACGTAAACAGACAATGGTAAACGTAAGCAGTAAATGTAAACAGACAATGGTAAACGTAAGCAGTAAACGTAAACAGAAAATGGTAAATGTAAGCAGTAAACGTAAAGAGTAAATGGTAAACGTAAGCAGTAAATATAAACAGTAAATGGTAAACGTAAGCAGTAAACGTAAACAGCAAATGGTAAACAAACAGTAAATGGTAAACGTAAACAGTAAATTGTAAACATAAGCAGTAAACATAAACAGCAAATGGTAAATGTAAACAGTAAATGGTAAACGTAAGCAGTAAATGTAAACAGACGATGGTAAACATAATCAGTAAATGTAAACAGACAATGGTAAAGGTAAGCAGTAAACGTAAACAGAAAATGGTAAATGTAAGCAGTAAACGTAAACAGTAAATGGTAAATGTAAACAATAAATGGTGAACGTAAGCAGTAAATGGTAAACAGCAAATGGTAAACGTAAACAGTAAATGGTAAACATAAGCAGTAAACGTAACCAGCAAATGGCAAACGTAAACAGTAAATGGTAAACGTAAACAGTAAATGGTAAACATAAGCAGTAAACGTAAACAGTAAATGGTGAACGTAAACAGTAAATGGTAAACACAAGCAGTAAACGTAAACAATAAACGGTAAACATAAGCAGTAAACGTAAACAGTAAATGGTAAACGTAAACAGTAAATGGTAAACGTAAACAGCAAATTTTAAATGTAAACAGCAAATGGTAAATGTAAACATTAAATGGTAAACGTAAGCAGTAAATGTAAACAGACAATGGTAAACATAAGCAGTAAATGTAAACAGACAATGGTAAAGGTAAGCAGTAAACGTAAACAGAAAATGGTAAATGTAAGCAGTAAACGTAAACAGTAAATGGTAAACATAAGCAGTAAACGTAAACAGCAAATGGTAAATGTAAACAATAAATGGTGAACGTAAGCAGTAAATGGTAAACAGCAAATGGTAAACGTAAACAGCAAATGGTAAAGGTAAACAGCAAATGGTAAACGTAAACAGTAAATTGTAAACATAAGCAGTAAACGTAACCAGCAAATGGCAAACGTAAACAGTAAATGGTAAACGTAAACAGTAAATGGTAAACATAAGCAGTAAACGTAAACAGTAAATGGTGAATGTAAACAGTAAATGGTGAACACAAGCAGTAAACGTAAACAGTAAACGGTAAACATAAGCAGTAAACGTAAACAGTAAATGGTAAACGTAAACAGTAAATGGTAAACGTAAACAGCAAATTTTAAATGTAAACAGTAAATGGTAAACGTAAACAGACAATGGTAAACGTAAGCAGTAAATGTAAACAGACAATGGTAAACGTAAGCAGTAAATGTAAACAGAAAATGGTAAACGTAAACAGTAAATGGTAAACATAAGCAGTAAACGTAAACAGTAAATGGTAAACGTAAACAGTAAATGGTAAACGTAAACAGCAAATTTTAAATGTAAACAGTAAATGGTAAACGTAAACAGACAATGGTAAACGTAAGCAGTAAATGTAAACAGACAATGGTAAACGTAAGCAGTAAATGTAAACAGAAAATGGTAAACGTAAGCAGTAAACGTAAACAGTAAATGGTAAACATAAGCAGTAAACGTAAACAGAAAATGGTAAACGTAAGCAGTAAACGTAAAGAGTAAATGGTAAACATAAGCAGTAAACGTAAACAGCAAATGGTAAATGTCAACAATAAATGGTGAACGTAAGCAGTAAACGTAACCAGCAAATGGCAAACGTAAACAGCAAATGGAAAACGTAAACAGCAAATGGTAAACGTAAACAGTAAATGGTAAACATAAGCAGTAAACGTAACCAGCAAATGGCAAACGTAAACAGTAAATGGTAAACGTAAACAGTAAATGGTAAACATAAGAAGTAAACGTAAACAGTAAATGGTAAACGTAAACAGTAAATGGTAAACACAAGCAGTAAACGTAAACAGTAAATGGTAAACGTAAGCAGCAAATGGTAAACGTAAACAGCAAATGGTAAACGTAAACAGTAAATGGTAAAGGTAAGCAGTAAACGTAAACAGAAAATGGTAAACGTAAGCAGTAAACGTAAACAGTAAATGGTAAACATAAGCAGTAAACGTAAACAGCAAATGGTAAATGTAAACAGTAAATGGTGAACGTAAGCAGTAAATGGTAAACAGCAAATGGTAAACGTAAACAGTAAATGGTGAACGTAAACAGTAAATGGTAAACGTAAACAGTAAATGGTAAACGTAAGCAGTAAACGTAAACAGACCATGGTAAATGTAAGCAGTAAATGTAAACAGACAATGGTAAAAATAAGCAGTAAATGTAAACAGACAATGGTAAACGTAAGCAGTAAACGTAAACAGAAAATGGTAAACGTAAGCAGTAAACGTAAACAGTAAATGGTAAACGTAAGCAGTAAACGTAAACAGTAAATGGTAAAAGTAAACAGCAAATGGTAAACGTAAACAGCAAATGGTAAACGTAAACAGTAAATGGTAAAGGTAAACAGCAAATGGTAAACGTAAACAGTAAATTGTAAACATAAGCAGTAAACGTAACCAGCAAATGGCAAACGTAAACAGTAAATGGTAAACGTAAACAGTAAATGGTAAACATAAGCAGTAAACGTAAACAGTAAATGGTGAATGTAAACAGTAAATGGTGAACACAAGCAGTAAACGTAAACAGTAAACGGTAAACATAAGCAGTAAACGTAAACAGTAAATGGTAAACGTAAACAGTAAATGGTAAACGTAAACAGCAAATTTTAAATGTAAACAGTAAATGGTAAACGTAAACAGACAATGGTAAACGTAAGCAGTAAATGTAAACAGACAATGGTAAACGTAAGCAGTAAATGTAAACAGAAAATGGTAAACGTAAGCAGTAAACGTAAACAGTAAATGGTAAACATAAGCAGTAAACGTAAACAGAAAATGGTAAACGTAAGCAGTAAACGTAAAGAGTAAATGGTAAACATAAGCAGGAAACGTAAACAGCAAATGGTAAATGTCAACAATAAATGGTGAACGTAAGCAGTAAATGGTAAACAGCAAATGGTAAACGTAAACAGCAAATGGAAAACGTAAACAGCAAATGGTAAACGTAAACAGTAAATGGTAAACATAAGCAGTAAACGTAACCAGCAAATGGCAAACGTAAACAGTAAATGGTAAACGTAAACAGTAAATGGTAAACATAAGCAGTAAACGTAAACAGTAAATGGTAAACGTAAACAGTAAATGGTAAACACAAGCAGTAAACGTAAACAGTAAATGGTAAACGTAAGCAGCAAATGGTAAACGTAAACAGCAAATGGTAAACGTAAACAGTAAATGGTAAAGGTAAGCAGTAAACGTAAACAGAAAATGGTAAACGTAAGCAGTAAACGTAAACAGTAAATGGTAAACATAAGCAGTAAACGTAAACAGCAAATGGTAAATGTAAACAGTAAATGGTGAACGTAAGCAGTAAATGGTAAACGTAAACAATGAATGGTAAACGTAAGCAGTAAACGTAAACAGACCATGGTAAATGTAAGCAGTAAATGTAAACAGACAATGGTAAACGTACGCAGTAAACGTAAACAGTAAATGGTAAACGTAAGCAGTAAATGTAAACAGCCAATTGTAAACATATGCAGTAAATGTAAACAGACAATGGTAAACGTAAGCAGTAAACGTAAACAGAAAATGGTAAACGTAAGCAGTAAACGTAAACAGTAAATGGTAAACGTAAGCAGTAAACGTAAACAGAAAATGGTAAACGTAAGCAGTAAACGTAACTAGTAAATGGTAAACATAAGCAGTAAACGTAAACAGCAAATGGTAAATGTAAACAATAAATGGTGAACGTAAGCAGTAAATGGTAAACAGCAAATGGTAAACGTAAACAACAAATGGTAAAGGTAAACAGCAAATGGTAAACGTAAACAGTAAATGGTAAACATAAGCAGTAAACGTAACCAGCAAATGGCAAAATTAAACAGTACATGGTAAACGTAAACAGTAAATGGTAAACATAAGCAGTAAACGTAAACAGTAAATGGTGAACGTAAACAGTAAATGGTAAACACAAGCAGTAAACGTAAACAGTAAACGGTAAACATAAGCAGTAAACGTAAACAGTAAATGGTAAACCTAAGCAGTAAATGTAAACAGGCAATGGTAAACATAAGCAGTAAACGTAAACAGCAAATGGTAAATGTAAACAATAAATGGTGAACGTAAGCAGTAAATGGTAAACAGCAAATGGTAAACGTAAACAGTAAATGGTAAACATAAGCAGTAAACGTAACCAGCAAATGGCAAACGTAAACAGTAAATGGTAAACGTAAACAGTAAATGGTAAACGTAAACAGTAAATGGTAAACGTAAGCAGTAAACGTAAACAGTAAATGGTAAACGTAAACAGCAAATGGTAAACGTAAACAGTAAACGTAAACAGTAAATGGTAAACGTAAACAGTAAATGGTAAACGTAAACAGTAAACGGTAAACATAAGCAGTAAACAGAAACAGAAAATGGTAAATGTAAGCAGTAAACGTAAACAGTAAATGGCAAAGGTAAGGAGTAAACGTAAACAGTAAATGGTAAACGTAAGCAGTAAATGTAAACAGACAATGGTAAACATAAGCAGTAAATGTAAACAGACAATGGTAAACGTAAGCAGTAAACAGAAAATGGTAAACGTAAGCAGTAAACGTAAACAGTAAATGGTAAACATAAGCAGTAAACGTAAACAGAAAATGGTAAACGTAAGCAGTAAACGTAAACAGTAAATGGTAAACATAAGCAGTAAACGTAAACAGCAAATGGTAAATGTAAACAATAAATGGTGAACGTAAGCAATAAATGGTAAACAGCAAATGGTAAACGTAAACAGCAAACTGTAAACGTAAACAGCAAATGGTAAACTTAAACAGTAAATGGTAAACGTAAACAGCAAATGGTAAACGTAAACAGTAAACGTAAACAGTAAATGGTAAACGTAAACAGTAAACGGTAAACATAAGCAGTAAACAGAAACAGAAAATGGTAAATGTAAGCAGTAAACGTGAACAGTAAATGGCAAAGGTAAGCAGTAAACGTAAACAGAAAATGGTAAACGTAAACAGTAAATGGTAAACATAAGCAGTAAACGTAAACAGCAAATGGTAAATGTAAACAGTAAATGGTGAACGTAAGCAGTAAATGGTAAACAGCAAATGGTAAACGTAAACAGTAAAAGTAAACAGTAAATGGTGAACGTAAACAGAAAATGGTAAACGTAAACAGTAAATGGTAAACACAAGCAGTAAACGTAAACAGTAAACGGTAAACATAAGCAGTAAACGTAAACAGTAAATGGTAAACGTAAACAGCAAATGGTAAACGTAAACAGCAAATGGTAAACATAAACAGTAAATGGTAAACGTAAACAGTAAATTGTAAACATAAGCAGTAAACGTAAACAGCAAATGGTAAATGTAAACAGTAAATGGTAAACAGACAATGGTAAACATAAGCAATAAATGTAAACAGACAATGGTAAAGGTAAGCAGTAAACGTAAACAGAAAATGGTAAACGTAAACAGTAAATGGTAAACATAAGCAGTAAACGTAAACAGCAAATGGTAAATGTAAACAGTAAATGGTGAACCTAAGCAGTAAATGGTAAACAGCAAATGGTAAACGTAAACAGTAAATGTAAACAGTAAATGGTGAACGTAAACAGTAAATGGTAAACGTAAACAGTAAGTGGTAAACGTAAGCAGTAAACGTAAACAGACCATGGTAAATGTAAGCAGTAAATTTCAACAGAAAATGGTAAACGTACGCAGTAAACGTAAACAGAAAATGGTAAACGTAAGCAGTAAACGTAAACAGCAAATGGTAAACGTAAACAGCAAATGCTAAATGTAAACAGTAAATGGTAAACGTAAACAGACAATGGTAAACGTAAGCAGTAAACGTAAACAGAAAATGGTAAACGTAAGCAGTAAACGTAAACAGTAAATGGTAAACATAAGCAGTAAACGTAAACAGCAAATGGTAAATGTAAACAGTAAATGGTGAACGTAAGCAGTAAATGGTAAACAGCAAATGGTAAACGTAAACAGTAAATGTAAACAGTAAATGGTGAACGTAAACAGTAAACGTAAACAGACAATGGTAAACATAAGCAGTAAACGTAAACAGAAAATGGTAAACGTAAGCAGTAAACGTAAACAGTAAATGGTAAACATAAGCAGTAAACGTAAACAGAAAATGGTAAACGTAAGCAGTAAACGTAAACAGTAAATGGTAAACATAAGCAGTAAACGTAAACAGCAAATGGTAAATGTAAACAATAAATGGTGAACGTAAGCAGTAAATGGTAAACAGCAAATAGTAAACGTAAACAGCAAATGGTAACCGTAAACAGTAAATGGTAAACATAAGCAGTAAACGTAAACAGTAAATGGTAAACGTAAACAGTAAATGGTAAACACATGCAGTAAACGTAAACAGTAAACAGTAAACATAAGCAGTAAACGTAAACAGTAAATGGTAAACGTAAACAGCAAATGGTAAACGTAAACAGCAAATGGTAAACATAAACAGTAAATTGTAAACGTAAACAGTAAATTGTAAACATAAGCAGTAAACGTAAACAGCAAATGGTAAATGTAAACAGTAAATGGTAAACAGACAATGGTAAACATAAGCAATAAATGTAAACAGACAATGGTAAAGGTAAGCAGTAAACGTAAACAGAAAATGGTAAACGTAAACAGTAAATGGTAAACATAAGCAGTAAACGTAAACAGCAAATGGTAAATGTAAACAGTAAATGGTGAACGTAAGCAGTAAATGGTAAACAGCAAATGGTGAACGTAAACAGTAAATGTAAACAGTAAATGGTGAACGTAAACAGTAAATGGTAAACGTAAACAGTCAATGGTAAACGTAAGCAGTAAACGTAAACAGACCATGGTAAATGTAAGCAGTAAATGTAAACAGACAATGGTAAACGTACGCAGTAAACGTAAACAGAAAATGGTAAACGTAAGCAGTAAACGTAAACAGTAAATGGTAAACGTAAGCAGTAAATGTAAACAGGCAATTGTAAACATAAGCAGTAAATGTAAACAGACAATGGTAAACGTAAGCAGTAAACGTAAACAGAAAATGGTAAACGTAAGCAGTAAACGTAAACAGTAAATGGTAAACATAAGCAGTAAACGTAAACAGAAAATGGTAAACGTAAGCAGTAAATGGTAAACAGCAAATGGTAAACGTAAACAGCAAATGGTAAACATAAACAGTAAATTGTAAACGTAAACAGTAAATTGTAAACATAAGCAGTAAACGTAAACAGCAAATGGTAAATGTAAACAGTAAATGGTAAACAGACAATGGTAAACATAAGCAATAAATGTAAACAGACAATGGTAAAGGTAAGCAGTAAACGTAAACAGAAAATGGTAAACGTAAACAGTAAATGGTAAACATAAGCAGTAAACGTAAACAGCAAATGGTAAATGTAAACAGTAAATGGTGAACGTAAGCAGTAAATGGTAAACAGCAAATGGTGAACGTAAACAGTAAATGTAAACAGTAAATGGTGAACGTAAACAGTAAATGGTAAACGTAAACAGTCAATGGTAAACGTAAGCAGTAAACGTAAACAGACCATGGTAAATGTAAGCAGTAAATGTAAACAGACAATGGTAAACGTACGCAGTAAACGTAAACAGAAAATGGTAAACGTAAGCAGTAAACGTAAACAGTAAATGGTAAACGTAAGCAGTAAATGTAAACAGGCAATTGTAAACATAAGCAGTAAATGTAAACAGACAATGGTAAATGTAAGCAGTAAACGTAAACAGAAAATGGTAAACGTAAGCAGTAAACGTAAACAGTAAATGATAAACATAAGCAGTAAACGTAAACAGAAAATGGTAAACGTAAGCAGTAAACGTAAACAGTAAATGGTAAACATAAGCAGTAAACGTAAACAGCAAATGGTAAATGTCAACAATAAATGGTGAACGTAAGCAGTAAATGGTAAACAGCAAATGGTAAACGTAAACAGCAAATGGTAAACGTAAACAGTAAATGGTAAACATAAGCAGTAAACGTAACCAGCAAATGGCAAACGTAAACAGTAAATGGTAAACATAAGCAGTAAACGTAAACAGTAAATGGTAAACGTAAACAGTAAATGGTAAACACAAGCAGTAAACGTAAACAGTAAATGGTAAACGTAAGCAGTAAACGTAAACAGTAAATGGTAAAAGTAAACAGCAAATGGTAAACGTAAACAGTAAATGGTAAAGGTAAGCAGTAAACGTAAACAGAAAATGGTAAACATAAGCAGTAAACGTAAACAGCAAATGGTAAATGTAAACAGTAAATGGTGAACGTAAGCAGTAAATGGTAAACAGCAAATGGTAAACGTAAACAGTAAATGTAAACAGTAAATGGTGAACGTAAACAGTAAATGGTAAACGTAAACAGTAAATGGTAAACGTAAGCAGTAAACGTAAACAGACCATGGTAAATGTAAGCAGTAAATGTAAACAGACAATGGTAAACATAAGCAGTAAATGTATACAGACAATGGTAAACGTAAGCAGTAAATGTAAACAGGCAATTGTAAACATAAGCAGTAAATGTAAACAGACAATGGTAAACGTAAGCAGTAAACGTAAACAGAAAATGGTAAACGTAAGCAGTAAACATAAACAGTAAATGGTAAACATAAGCAGTAAACGTAAACAGAAAATGGTAAACGTAAGCAGTAAACGTAAACAGTAAATGGTAAACATAAGCAGTAAACGTAAACAGCAAATGGTAAATGTCAACAATAAATGGTGAACGTAAGCAGTAAATGGTAAACAGCAAATGGTAAACGTAAACAGCAAATGGTAAACGTAAACAGTAAATGGTAAACATAAGCAGTAAACGTAACCAGCAAATGGCAAACGTAAACAGTAAATGGTAAACATAAGCAGTAAACGTAAACAGTAAATGGTAAACGTAAACAGTAAATGGTAAACACAAGCAGTAAACGTAAACAGTAAATGGTAAACGTAAGCAGTAAACGTAAACAGTAAATGGTAAAAGTAAACAGCAAATGGTAAACGTAAACAGCAAATGGTAAACGTAAACAGTAAATGGTAAAGGTAAGCAGTAAACGTAAACAGAAAATGGTAAACATAAGCAGTAAACGTAAACAGCAAATGGTAAATGTAAACAATAAATGGTGAACGTAAGCAGTAAATGGTAAACAGCAAATGGTAAACGTAAACAGTAAATGTAAACAGTAAATGGTGAACGTAAACAGTAAATGGTAAACGTAAACAGTAAATGGTAAACGTAAGCAGTAAACGTAAACAGACCATGGTAAATGTAAGCAGTAAATGTAAACAGACAATGGTAAACATAAGCAGTAAATGTATACAGACAATGGTAAACGTAAGCAGTAAACGTAAACAGAAAATGGTAAACGTAAGCAGTAAACGTAAACAGTAAATGGTAAACACAAGCAGTAAACGTAAACAGTAAATGGTAAACGTCAGCAGTAAACGTAAACAGTAAATGGTAAAAGTAAACAGCAAATGGTAAACGTAAACAGCAAATGGTAAACGTAAACAGTAAATGGTAAACGTAAACAGTAAATAGTAAACGTAAACGGTAAACATAAGCAGTAAACAGAAACAGAAAATGGTAAATGTAAGCAGTAAACGTAAACAGTAAATGGCAAAGGTAAGGAGTAAACGTAAACAGTAAATGGTAAACGTAAACAGTAAATGGTAAACGTAAACAGTAAATGGTGAACACAAGCAGTAAACGTAATCAGTAAATGGTAAATGTAAGCAGTAAACGTAAACAGTAAATGGTAAACGTAAACAGCAAATGGTAAACGTAAACAGTAAACGTAAACAGTAAATGGTAAACGTAAACAGTAAATGGTAAACGTAAGCAGTAAATGTAAACAGACAATGGTAAACATAAGCAGTAAATGTAAACAGCAAATGGTAAATGTAAACAATAAATGGTGAACGTAAGCAGTAAATGGTAAACAGCAAATGGTAAACGTAAACAGTAAATGGTAAACATAAGCAGTAAACGTAACCAGCAAATGGCAAACGTAAACAGTAAATTGTAAACGTAAACAGTAAATGGTAAACACAAGCAGTAAACGTAAACAGTAAACGGTAAACATAAGCAGTAAACGTAAACAGTAAATGGTAAACGTAAACAGTAAATGGTAAACGTAAACAGTAAATGGTAAACGTAAGCAGTAAATGTCAACAGACAATGATAAACATAAGCAGTAAACGTAAACAGAAAATGGTAAACGTAAGCAGTAAACGTAAACAGTAAATGGTAAACGTAAACAGTAAATGGTAAACACAAGCAGTAAACGTAAACAGTAAACGGTAAACATAAGCAGTAAACGTAAACAGTAAATGGTAAACGTAAACAGTAAATGGTAAACGTAAGCAGTAAATGTCAACAGACAATGATAAACATAAGCAGTAAACGTAAACAGAAAATGGTAAACGTAAGCAGTAAACGTAAACAGTAAATGGTAAACATAAGCAGTAAACGTAAACAGTAAATGGTAAACGTAAACAGTAAATGGTAAACGTAAACAGTAAATGGTAAACGTAAGCAGTAAATGTCAACAGACAATGATAAACATAAGCAGTAAACGTAAACAGAAAATGGTAAACGTAAGCAGTAAACGTAAACAGTAAATGGTAAACGTAAACAGTAAATGGTAAACACAAGCAGTAAACGTAAACAGTAAACGGTAAACATAAGCAGTAAACGTAAACAGTAAATGGTAAACGTAAACAGTAAATGGTAAACGTAAGCAGTAAATGTCAACAGACAATGATAAACATAAGCAGTAAACGTAAACAGAAAATGGTAAACGTAAGCAGTAAACGTAAACAGTAAATGGTAAACATAAGCAGTAAACGTAAACAGAAAATGGTGAACGTAAGCAGTAAATGGTAAACAGCAAATGGTAAACGTAAACAGTAAATGTAAACAGTAAATGGTGAACGTAAACAGTAAATGGTAAACGTAAACAGTAAATGGTAAACGTAAGCAGTAAACGTAAACAGACCATGGTAAATGTAAGCAGTAAATGTAAACAGACAATGGTAAACATAAGCAGTAAATGTATACAGACAATGGTAAACGTAAGCAGTAAATGTAAACAGGCAATTGTAAACATAAGCAGTAAATGTAAACAGACAATGGTAAACGTAAGCAGTAAACGTAAACAGAAAATGGTGAACGTAAGCAGTAAACGTAAACATTAAATGGTAAACATAAGCAGTAAACGTAAACAGAAAATGGTAAACGTAAGCAGTAAACGTAAACAGTAAATGGTAAACATAAGCAGTAAACGTAAACAGCAAATGGTAAATGTCAACAATAAATGGTGAACGTAAGCAGTAAATGGTAAACAGCAAATGGTAAACGTAAACAGCAAATGGTAAACGTAAACAGTAAATGGTAAACATAAGCAGTAAACGTAACCAGCAAATGGCAAACGTAAACAGTAAATGGTAAACATAAGCAGTAAACGTAAACAGTAAATGGTAAACGTAAACAGTAAATGGTAAACACAAGCAGTAAACGTAAACAGTAAATGGTAAACGTAAGCAGTAAACGTAAACAGTAAATGGTAAAAGTAAACAGCAAATGGTAAACGTAAACAGCAAATGGTAAACGTAAACAGTAAATGGTAAAGGTAAGCAGTAAACGTAAACAGAAAATGGTAAACATAAGCAGTAAACGTAAACAGCAAATGGTAAATGTAAACAGTAAATGGTGAACGTAAGCAGTAAATGGTAAACAGCAAATGGTAAACGTAAACAGTAAATGTAAACAGTAAATGGTGAACGTAAACAGTAAATGGTAAACGTAAACAGTAAATGGTAAACGTAAGCAGTAAACGTAAACAGACCATGGTAAATGTAAGCAGTAAATGTAAACAGACAATGGTAAACATAAGCAGTAAATGTATACAGACAATGGTAAACGTAAGCAGTAAACGTAAACAGAAAATGGTAAACGTAAGCAGTAAACGTAAACAGTAAATGGTAAACACAAGCAGTAAACGTAAACAGTAAATGGTAAACGTCAGCAGTAAACGTAAACAGTAAATGGTAAAAGTAAACAGCAAATGGTAAACGTAAACAGCAAATGGTAAACGTAAACAGTAAATGGTAAACGTAAACAGTAAATAGTAAACGTAAACGGTAAACATAAGCAGTAAACAGAAACAGAAAATGGTAAATGTAAGCAGTAAACGTAAACAGTAAATGGCAAAGGTAAGGAGTAAACGTAAACAGTAAATGGTAAACGTAAACAGTAAATGGTGAACACAAGCAGTAAACGTAATCAGTAAATGGTAAATGTAAGCAGTAAACGTAAACAGTAAATGGTAAACGTAAACAGCAAATGGTAAACGTAAACAGTAAACGTAAACAGTAAATGGTAAACGTAAACAGTAAATGGTAAACGTAAGCAGTAAATGTAAACAGACAATGGTAAACATAAGCAGTAAACGTAAACAGCAAATGGTAAATGTAAACAGTAAATGGTGAACGTAAGCAGTAAATGGTAAACAGCAAATGGTAAACGTAAACAGTAAATGTAAACAGTAAATGGTGAACGTAAACAGTAAATGGTAAACGTAAACAGTAAATGGTAAACGTAAGCAGTAAACGTAAACAGACCATGGTAAATGTAAGCAGTAAATGTAAACAGACAATGGTAAACATAAGCAGTAAATGTATACAGACAATGGTAAACGTAAGCAGTAAACGTAAACAGAAAATGGTAAACGTAAGCAGTAAACGTAAACAGTAAATGGTAAACACAAGCAGTAAACGTAAACAGTAAATGGTAAACGTCAGCAGTAAACGTAAACAGTAAATGGTAAAAGTAAACAGCAAATGGTAAACGTAAACAGCAAATGGTAAACGTAAACAGTAAATGGTAAACGTAAACAGTAAATAGTAAACGTAAACGGTAAACATAAGCAGTAAACAGAAACAGAAAATGGTAAATGTAAGCAGTAAACGTAAACAGTAAATGGCAAAGGTAAGGAGTAAACGTAAACAGTAAATGGTAAACGTAAACAGTAAATGGTGAACACAAGCAGTAAACGTAATCAGTAAATGGTAAATGTAAGCAGTAAACGTAAACAGTAAATGGTAAATGTAAACAATAAATGGTGAACGTAAGCAGTAAATGGTAAACAGCAAATGGTAAACGTAAACAGTAAATGGTAAACATAAGCAGTAAACGTAACCAGCAAATGGCAAACGTAAACAGTAAATTGTAAACGTAAACAGTAAATGGTAAACACAAGCAGTAAACGTAAACAGTAAACGGTAAACATAAGCAGTAAACGTAAACAGTAAATGGTAAACGTAAACAGTAAATGGTAAACGTAAACAGTAAATGGTAAACGTAAGCAGTAAATGTCAACAGACAATGATAAACATAAGCAGTAAACGTAAACAGAAAATGGTAAACGTAAGCAGTAAACGTAAACAGTAAATGGTAAACATAAGCAGTAAACGTAAACAGAAAATGGTAAACGTAAGCAGTAAACGTAAACAGTAAATGGTAAACATAAGCAGTAAACGTAAACAGCAAATGGTAAATGTCAACAATAAATGGTGAACGTAAGCAGTAAATGGTAAACAGCAAATGGTAAACGTAAACAGCAAATGGAAAACGTAAACAGCAAATGGTAAACGTAAACAGTAAATGGTAAACTTAAGCAGTAAACGTAAACAGCAAATGGCAAACGTAAACAGTAAATGGTAAACGTAAACAGTAAATGGTAAACGTAAGCAGTAAACGTAAACAGTAAATGTAAACAGTAAATGGTGAACGTAAACAGTAAATGGTAAACGTAAACAGTAAATGGTAAACACAAGCAGTAAACGTAAACAGTAAACGGTAAACATAAGCAGTAAACGTAAACAGCAAATGGTAAATGTAAACAGTAAATGGTAAACAGACAATGGTAAACATAAGCAATAAATGTAAACAGACAATGGTAAAGGTAAGCAGTAAACGTAAACAGAAAATGGTAAACGTAAACAGTAAATGGTAAACATAAGCAGTAAACGTAAACAGCAAATGGTAAATGTAAACAGTAAATGGTGAACCTAAGCAGTAAATGGTAAACAGCAAATGGTAAACGTAAACAGTAAATGTAAACAGTAAATGGTGAACGTAAACAGTAAATGGTAAACGTAAACAGTAAATGGTAAACGTAAGCAGTAAACGTAAACAGACCATGGTAAATGTAAGCAGTAAATGTAAACAGACAATGGTAAACGTACGCAGTAAACGTAAACAGAAAATGGTAAACGTAAGCAGTAAACGTAAACAGCAAATGGTAAACGTAAACAGCAAATGGTAAATGTAAACAGTAAATGGTAAACGTAAACAGACAATGGTAAACGTAAGCAGTAAATGTCAACAGACAATGGTAAACGTAAGCAGTAAACGTAAACAGTAAATGGTAAACATAAGCAGTAAACGTAAACAGCAAATGGTAAATGTAAAAAGTAAATGGTGAACGTAAGCAGTAAATGGTAAACAGCAAATGGTAAACGTAAACAGTAAATGTAAACAGCAAATGGTAAACGCAAACAGCAAATGGGAAACGTAAACAGTAAATTGTAAACATAAGCAGTAAACGTAACCAGCAAATGGCAAACGTAAACAGTAAATGGTAAACGTAAACAGTAAATGGTAAACATAAGCAGTAAACGTAAACAGTAAATGGTAAACGTAAACAGTAAATGGTGAACGTAAACAGACAATGGTAAACGCAAGCAGTAAATGTAAAAAGACAATGGTAAACGTAAGCAGTAAACGTAAACAGAAAATGGTAAATGTAAGCAGTAAACGTAAAGAGTAAATGGTAAACGTAAGCAGTAAATATAAACAGGAAATGGTAAACGTAAGCAGTAAACGTAAACAGCAAATGGTAAACATAAACAGGAAATGGTAAACGTAAGCAGTAAACGTAAACAGCAAATGGTAAACATAAACAGTAAATGGTAAACGTAAACAGTAAATTGTAAACATAAGCAGTAAACGTAAACAGCAAATGGTAAATGTAAACAGTAAATGGTAAACGTAAGCAGTAAATGTAAACAGACAATGGTAAACATAAGCAGTAAATGTAAACAGACAATGGTAAAGGTAAGCAGTAAACGTAAACAGAAAATGGTAAATGTAAGCAGTAAACGTAAACAGTAAATGGTAAACATAAGCAGTAAACGTAAACAGCAAATGGTAAATGTAAACAGTAAATGGTGAACGTAAGCAGTAAATGGTAAACAGCAAATGGTGAACGTAAACAGCAAATGGTGAACGTAAACAGTAAATGGTAAACGTAAACAGTAAATGGTAAACGTAAACAGTAAATGGTAAACATAAGCAGTAAACGTAAACAGCAAATGGTAAACGTAAACAGCAAATGGTAAATGTAAACAGTAAATGGTGAACGTAAGCAGTAAATGGTAAACGGCAAATGGTAAACGTAAACAGTAAATGTAAACAGTAAATGGTGAACGTAAACAGTAAATGTAAACAGTAAATGGTGAACGTAAACAGTAAATGGTAAACGTAAACAGTAAATGGTAAACGTAAGCAGTAAACGTAAACAGACCATGGTAAATGTAAGCAGTAAATGTAAACAGACAATGGTAAACGTACGCAGTAAACGTAAACAGAAAATGGTAAACGTAAGCAGTAAGCGTAAACAGTAAATGGTAAACGTAAGCAGTAAATGTAAACAGCCAATTGTAAACATAAGCAGTAAATGTAAACAGACAATGGTAAACGTAAGCAGTAAACGTAAACAGAAAATGGCAAACGTAAGCAGTAAACGTAAACAGTAAATGGTAAACATAAGCAGTAAACGTAAACAGCAAATGGTAAATGTAAACAGTAAATGGTGAACGTAAGCAGTAAGTGGTAAACAGCAAATGGTAAACGTAAACAGCAAATGGTGAACGTAAACAGTAAATGGTAAACGTAAACAGTAAATGGTAAACATAAGCAGTAAACGTAAACAGCAAATGGCAAACGTAAACAGTAAATGGCAAACGTAAACAGTAAATGGTAAACGTAAGTAGTAAATGGTAAGCATAAGCAGTAAACGTAAACAGTAAATGGTAAACATAAGCAGTAAACGTAAACAGTAAATGGTAAACGTAAACAGTAAATGGTAAACGTAAACGTAAACAGACAATGGTAAACGTAAGCAGTAAAAGTAAACAGTAAATGGAAAATGTAAGGAGTAAACGTAAACAGTAAATGGTAAACGTAAACAGTAAATGGTAAACGTAAACAGTAAATGGTAAACGTAAGCAGTAAATGTAAACAGACAATGGTAAACGTAAGCAGTAAACGTAAACAGAAAATGGTAAATGTAAGCAGTAAACGTAAAGAGTAAATGGTAAACGTAAGCAGTAAATATAAACAGTAAATGGTAAACGTAAGCAGTAAACGTAAACAGCAAATGGTAAACATAAACAGTAAATGGTAAACGTAAACAGTAAATTGTAAACATAAGCAGTAAACGTAAACAGCAAATGGTAAATGTAAACAGTAAATGGTAAACGTAAGCAGTAAATGTAAACAGACAATGGTAAACATAAGCAGTAAATGTAAACAGACAATGGTAAAGGTAAGCAGTAAACGTAAACAGAAAATGGTAAATGTAAGCAGTAAACGTAAACAGTAAATGGTAAACATAAGCAGTAAACGTAAACAGCAAATGGTAAATGTAAACAATAAATGGTGAACGTAAGCAGTAAATGGTAAACAGCAAATGGTAAACGTAAACAGTAAATGGTAAACATAAGCAGTAAACGTAACCAGCAAATGGCAAACGTAAACAGTAAATGGTAAACGTAAACAGTAAATTGTAAACATAAGCAGTAAACGTAAACAGCAAATGGTAAACACAAGCAGTAAACGTAAACAGTAAACGGTAAACATAAGCAGTAAACGTAAACAGTAAATGGTAAACGTAAACAGTAAATGGTAAACGTAAACAGCAAATTTTAAATGTAAACATTAAATGGTAAACGTAAACAGACAATGGTAAACGTAAGCAGTAAATGTAAACAGACAATGGTAAACGTAAGCAGTAAATGTAAACAGAAAATGGTAAACGTAAGCAGTAAACGTAAACAGTAAATGGTAAACATAAGCAGTAAACGTAAACAGAAAATGGTAAACGTAAGCAGTAAACGTAAACAGTAAAGGGTAAACATAAGCAGTAAACGTAAACAGCAAATGGTAAATGTAAACAATAAATGGTGAACGTAAGCAGTAAATGGTAAACAGCAAATGGTAAACGTAAACAGCAAATGGTAAAGGTAAACAGCAAATGGTAAACGTAAACAGTAAATGGTAAACATAAGCAGTAAACGTAACCAGCAAATGGCAAACGTAAACAGTAAATGGTAAACGTAAACAGTAAATTGTAAACATAAGCAGTAAACGTAAACAGCAAATGGTAAACACAAGCAGTAAACGTAAACAGTAAACGGTAAACATAAGCAGTAAACGTAAACAGTAAATGGTAAACGTAAACAGTAAATGGTAAACGTAAACAGCAAATTTTAAATGTAAACATTAAATGGTAAACGTAAACAGACAATGGTAAACGTAAGCAGTAAATGTAAACAGACAATGGTAAACGTAAGCAGTAAATGTAAACAGAAAATGGTAAACGTAAGCAGTAAACGTAAACAGTAAATGGTAAACATAAGCAGTAAACGTAAACAGAAAATGGTAAACGTAAGCAGTAAACGTAAACAGTAAATGGTAAACATAAGCAGTAAACGTAAACAGCAAATGGTTAATGTAAACAATAAATGGTGAACGTAAGCAGTAAATGGTAAACAGCAAATGGTAAACGCAAACAGCAAATGGGAAACGTAAACAGTAAATGGTAAACATAAGCAGTAAACGTAACCAGCAAATGGCAAACGTAAACAGTAAATGGTAAACGTAAACAGTAAATGGTAAACATAAGCAGTAAACGTAAACAGTAAATGGTAAACGTAAACAGTAAATGGTGAACGTAAACAGACAATGGTAAACGTAAGCAGTAAATGTAAAAAGACAATGGTAAACGTAAGCAGTAAACGTAAACAGAAAATGGTAAATGTAAGCAGTAAACGTAAAGAGTAAATGGTAAACGTAAGCAGTAAATATAAACAGGAAATGGTAAACGTAAGCAGTAAACGTAAACAGCAAATGGTAAACATAAACAGGAAATGGTAAACGTAAGCAGTAAACGTAAACAGCAAATGGTAAACATAAACAGTAAATGGTAAACGTAAACAGTAAATTGTAAACATAAGCAGTAAACGTAAACAGCAAATGGTAAATGTAAACAGTAAATGGTAAACGTAAGCAGTAAATGTAAACAGACAATGGTAAACATAAGCAGTAAATGTAAACAGACAATGGTAAAGGTAAGCAGTAAACGTAAACAGAAAATGGTAAATGTAAGCAGTAAACGTAAACAGTAAATGGTAAACATAAGCAGTAAACGTAAACAGCAAATGGTAAATGTAAACAGTAAATGGTGAACGTAAGCAGTAAATGGTAAACAGCAAATGGTAAACGTAAACAGCAAATGGTGAACGTAAACAGTAAATGGTAAACGTAAACAGTAAATGGTAAACGTAAACAGTAAATGGTAAACATAAGCAGTAAACGTAAAGAGCAAATGGTAAACGTAAACAACAAATGGTAAATGTAAACAGTAAATGGTGAACGTAAGCAGTAAATGGTAAACGGCATATGGTAAACGTAAACAGTAAATGTAAACAGTAAATGGTGAACGTAAACAGTAAATGGTAAACGTAAACAGTAAATGGTAAACGTAAGCAGTAAACGTAAACAGACCATGGTAAATGTAAGCAGTAAATGTAAACAGACAATGGTAAACGTACGCAGTAAACGTAAACAGAAAATGGTAAACGTAAGCAGTAAGCGTAAACAGTAAATGGTAAACGTAAGCAGTAAATGTAAACAGCCAATTGTAAACATAAGCAGTAAATGTAAACAGACAATGGTAAACGTAAGCAGTAAACGTAAACAGAAAATGGCAAACGTAAGCAGTAAACGTAAACAGTAAATGGTAAACATAAGCAGTAAACGTAAACAGCAAATGGTAAATGTAAACAGTAAATGGTGAACGTAAGCAGTAAGTGGTAAACAGCAAATGGTAAACGTAAACAGCAAATGGTGAACGTAAACAGTAAATGGTAAACGTAAACAGTAAATGGTAAACATAAGCAGTAAACGTAAACAGCAAATGGCAAACGTAAACAGTAAATGGCAAACGTAAACAGTAAATGGTAAACGTAAGTAGTAAATGGTAAACATAAGCAGTAAACGTAAACAGTAAATGGTAAACATAAGCAGTAAACGTAACCAGCAAATGGCAAACGTAAACAGTAAATGGTAAACGTAAACAGTAAATTGTAAACATAAGCAGTAAACGTAAACAGCAAATGGTAAACACAAGCAGTAAACGTAAACAGTAAACGGTAAACATAAGCAGTAAACGTAAACAGTAAATGGTAAACGTAAACAGTAAATGGTAAACGTAAACAGCAAATTTTAAATGTAAACATTAAATGGTAAACGTAAACAGACAATGGTAAACGTAAGCAGTAAATGTAAACAGACAATGGTAAACGTAAGCAGTAAATGTAAACAGAAAATGGTAAACGTAAGCAGTAAACGTAAACAGTAAATGGTAAACATAAGCAGTAAACGTAAACAGAAAATGGTAAACGTAAGCAGTAAACGTAAACAGTAAAGGGTAAACATAAGCAGTAAACGTAAACAGCAAATGGTAAATGTAAACAATAAATGGTGAACGTAAGCAGTAAATGGTAAACAGCAAATGGTAAACGTAAACAGCAAATGGTAAAGGTAAACAGCAAATGGTAAACGTAAACAGTAAATGGTAAACATAAGCAGTAAACGTAACCAGCAAATGGCAAACGTAAACAGTAAATGGTAAACGTAAACAGTAAATTGTAAACATAAGCAGTAAACGTAAACAGCAAATGGTAAACACAAGCAGTAAACGTAAACAGTAAACGGTAAACATAAGCAGTAAACGTAAACAGTAAATGGTAAACGTAAACAGTAAATGGTAAACGTAAACAGCAAATTTTAAATGTAAACATTAAATGGTAAACGTAAACAGACAATGGTAAACGTAAGCAGTAAATGTAAACAGACAATGGTAAACGTAAGCAGTAAATGTAAACAGAAAATGGTAAACGTAAGCAGTAAACGTAAACAGTAAATGGTAAACATAAGCAGTAAACGTAAACAGAAAATGGTAAACGTAAGCAGTAAACGTAAACAGTAAATGGTAAACATAAGCAGTAAACGTAAACAGCAAATGGTTAATGTAAACAATAAATGGTGAACGTAAGCAGTAAATGGTAAACAGCAAATGGTAAACGCAAACAGCAAATGGGAAACGTAAACAGTAAATGGTAAACATAAGCAGTAAACGTAACCAGCAAATGGCAAACGTAAACAGTAAATGGTAAACGTAAACAGTAAATGGTAAACATAAGCAGTAAACGTAAACAGTAAATGGTAAACGTAAACAGTAAATGGTGAACGTAAACAGACAATGGTAAACGTAAGCAGTAAATGTAAAAAGACAATGGTAAACGTAAGCAGTAAACGTAAACAGAAAATGGTAAATGTAAGCAGTAAACGTAAAGAGTAAATGGTAAACGTAAGCAGTAAATATAAACAGGAAATGGTAAACGTAAGCAGTAAACGTAAACAGCAAATGGTAAACATAAACAGTAAATGGTAAACGTAAACAGTAAATGTAAACAGACAATGGTAAACATAAGCAGTAAATGTAAACAGACAATGGTAAAGGTAAGCAGTAAACGTAAACAGAAAATGGTAAATGTAAGCAGTAAACGTAAACAGTAAATGGTAAACATAAGCAGTAAACGTAAACAGCAAATGGTAAATGTAAACAGTAAATGGTGAACGTAAGCAGTAAATGGTAAACAGCAAATGGTAAACGTAAACAGCAAATGGTGAACGTAAGCAGTAAATGGTAAACGTAAACAGTAAATGGTAAACATAAGCAGTAAACGTAAACAGCAAATGGCAAACGTAAACAGTAAATGGCAAACGTAAACAGTAAATGGTAAACGTAAGTAGTAAATGGTAAGCATAAGCAGTAAACGTAAACAGTAAATGGTAAACATAAGCAGTAAACGTAAACAGTAAATGGTAAACGTAAACAGTAAATGGTAAACGTAAACGTAAACAGACAATGGTAAACGTAAGCAGTAAAAGTAAACAGTAAATGGCAAATGTAAGGAGTAAACGTAAACAGTAAATGGTAAACGTAAACAGTAAATGGTAAACGTAAACAGTAAATGGTAAACGTAAGCAGTAAATGTAAACAGACAATGGTAAACGTAAGCAGTAAACGTAAACTGAAAATGGTAAATGTAAGCAGTAAACGTAAAGAGTAAATGGTAAACGTAAGCAGTAAATATAAACAGTAAATGGTAAACGTAAGCAGTAAACGTAAACAGCAAATGGTAAACATAAACAGTAAATGGTAAACGTAAACAGTAAATTGTAAACATAAGCAGTAAACGTAAACAGCAAATGGTAAATGTAAACAGTAAATGGTAAACGTAAGCAGTAAATGTAAACAGACAATGGTAAACATAAGCAGTAAATGTAAACAGACAATGGTAAAGGTAAGCAGTAAACGTAAACAGAAAATGGTAAATGTAAGCAGTAAACGTAAACAGTAAATGGTAAACATAAGCAGTAAACGTAAACAGCAAATGGTAAATGTAAACAATAAATGGTGAACGTAAGCAGTAAATGGTAAACAGCAAATGGTAAACGTAAACAGCAAATGGTAAAGGTAAACAGCAAATGGTCAACGTAAACAGTAAATGGTAAACATAAGCAGTAAACGTAACCAGCAAATGGCAAACGTAAACAGTAAATGGTAAACGTAAACAGTAAATTGTAAACATAAGCAGTAAACGTAAACAGCAAATGGTAAACACAAGCAGTAAACGTAAACAGTAAACGGTAAACATAAGCAGTAAACGTAAACAGTAAATGGTAAACGTAAACAGTAAATGGTAAACGTAAATAGCAAATTTTAAATGTAAACATTAAATGGTAAACGTAAACAGACAATGGTAAACGTAAGCAGTAAATGTAAACAGACAATGGTAAACGTAAGCAGTAAATGTAAACAGAAAATGGTAAACGTAAGCAGTAAACGTAAACAGTAAATGGTAAACATAAGCAGTAAACGTAAACAGAAAATGGTAAACGTAAGCAGTAAACGTAAACAGTAAAGGGTAAACATAAGCAGTAAACGTAAACAGCAAATGGTAAATGTAAACAATAAATGGTGAACGTAAGCAGTAAATGGTAAACAGCAAATGGTAAACGTAAACAGCAAATGGTAAAGGTAAACAGCAAATGGTAAACGTAAACAGTAAATGGTAAACATAAGCAGTAAACGTAACCAGCAAATGGCAAACGTAAACAGTAAATGGTAAACGTAAACAGTAAATTGTAAACATAAGCAGTAAACGTAAACAGCAAATGGTAAACACAAGCAGTAAACGTAAACAGTAAACGGTAAACATAAGCAGTAAACGTAAACAGTAAATGGTAAACGTAAACAGTAAATGGTAAACGTAAACAGCAAATTTTAAATGTAAACATTAAATGGTAAACGTAAACAGACAATGGTAAACGTAAGCAGTAAATGTAAACAGACAATGGTAAACATAAGCAGTAAATGTAAACAGAAAATGGTAAACGTAACCAGTAAACGTAAACAGTAAATGGTAAACATAAGCAGTAAACATAAACAGAAAATGGTAAGCGTAAGCAGTAAACGTAAACAGTAAATGGTAAACATAAGCAGTAAACGTAAACAGCAAATGGTAAATGTAAACAATAAATGGTGAACGTAAGCAGTAAATGGTAAACAGCAAATGGTAAACGTAAACAGCAAATGGGAAACGTAAACAGTAAATGGTAAACATAAGCAGTAAACGTAACCAGCAAATGGCAAACGTAAACAGTAAATGGTAAACGTAAACAGTAAATGGTAAACATAAGCAGTAAACGTAAACAGTAAATGGTAAACGTAAACAGTAAATGGTGAACGTAAACAGACAATGGTAAACGTAAGCAGTAAATGTAAAAAGACAATGGTAAACGTAAGCAGTAAACGTAAACAGAAAATGGTAAATGTAAGCAGTAAACGTAAAGAGTAAATGGTAAACGTAAGCAGTAAATATAAACAGGAAATGGTAAACGTAAGCAGTAAACGTAAACAGCAAATGGTAAACATAAACAGTAAATGGTAAACGTAAACAGTAAATGTAAACAGACAATGGTAAACATAAGCAGTAAATGTAAACAGACAATGGTAAAGGTAAGCAGTAAACGTAAACAGAAAATGGTAAATGTAAGCAGTAAACGTAAACAGTAAATGGTAAACATAAGCAGTAAACGTAAACAGCAAATGGTAAATGTAAACAGTAAATGGTGAACGTAAGCAGTAAATGGTAAACAGCAAATGGTAAACGTAAACAGCAAATGGTGAACGTAAGCAGTAAATGGTAAACGTAAACAGTAAATGGTAAACATAAGCAGTAAACGTAAACAGCAAATGGCAAACGTAAACAGTAAATGGCAAACGTAAACAGTAAATGGTAAACGTAAGTAGTAAATGGTAAGCATAAGCAGTAAACGTAAACAGTAAATGGTAAACATAAGCAGTAAACGTAAACAGTAAATGGTAAACGTAAACAGTAAATGGTAAACGTAAACGTAAACAGACAATGGTAAACGTAAGCAGTAAAAGTAAACAGTAAATGGCAAATGTAAGGAGTAAACGTAAACAGTAAATGGTAAACGTAAACAGTAAATGGTAAACGTAAACAGTAAATGGTAAACGTAAGCAGTAAATGTAAACAGACAATGGGAAACGTAAGCAGTAATCGTAAACAGCAAATGCTAAACATAAACAGTAAATGGTAAACACAAGCAGTAAACGTAAACAGTAAATTGTAAATGCAAACTGTAAATGGCAAACAGCAAATAGTAAACGTAAATGGTAAATTGTAATCAGTTGACGGTAAACATAAACTGTAAAAGGTATATAGTAAATTGGAAATGTTAACTGGTAAATGTAAATATTAAATAAACAACTGTAAATGCTAAACAGTAAATAGCAAATGTAAACAGTTCATGTTAAATGTAACCATCAAATGGTACATGCAAACAATAAAGGATAAACATTATTGGTCAATGTAAATATTAAATTCCAAACAAACTGTAAATGGTAAACATTAAATGATAATGTAAACAGTAAATAGTTAAATAGTTAATAGTTAATGTAACAGTAAAAGGTAAATTGTAAACAAACAGTAAATGGTAAACAAACAGTAAATGGTAAATGTAAACAGTAAATAGTAAACATCAAATGGTAAATGTAAACAGAAAATGATAAATGTAAACAGTAAATAGTTAACGTAAACACTAAATAAAAAAGTCAATTGTAAACAAACAGTAAAGGGTAAATTTAAACAGTAATTCATAAGTGCAAACTGTATATGGCACACAGAGAATGGTTAATTATAAGTTAATTAACATTTAATTATAAACGTAAACTGTAAATGGCAAAACAGTAAATGGTAAACAGTAAATTGGAAATGTAAACAGTTAATGGTAAATGTAAATATTAAATGGTACATATAAACAATAAATGGCAAAGGTAAATGTAAACGTAAACAGCAAATGGTAAACGTAAACAGTAAATGGTAAACAGCAAATGGTAAAAGTAAACAGAAAATGTTAAATGTAAGCAGTAAATGTAAAGAGCAAATGGTAAACGTAAACAGTAAATGGTAAACGTAAACAGTAAATGGTAAACATAAGCAGTAAACGTAAACAGTAAATGGTAAACGTAAACAGTAAATGGTGAACGTAAACAGACAATGGTAAACGTAAGCAGTAAATGTAAAAAGACAATGGTAAACGTAAGCAGTAAACGTAAACAGCAAATGGTAAATGTAAACAATAAATGGTGAACGTAAGCAGTAAATGGTAAACAGCAAATGGTAAACGTAAACAGCAAATGGGAAACGTAAACAGTAAATGGTAAACATAAGCAGTAAACGTAACCAGCAAATGGCAAACGTAAACAGTAAATGGTAAACGTAAACAGTAAATGGTAAACATAAGCAGTAAACGTAAACAGTAAATGGTAAACGTAAACAGTAAATGGTGAACGTAAACAGACAATGGTAAACGTAAGCAGTAAATGTAAAAAGACAATGGTAAACGTAAGCAGTAAACGTAAACAGAAAATGGTAAATGTAAGCAGTAAACGTAAAGAGTAAATGGTAAACGTAAGCAGTAAATATAAACAGGAAATGGTAAACGTAAGCAGTAAACGTAAACAGCAAATGGTAAACATAAACAGTAAATGGTAAACGTAAACAGTAAATTGTAAACATAAGCAGTAAACGTAATCAGCAAATGGTAAATGTAAACAGTAAATGGTAAACGTAAGCAGTAAATGTAAACAGACAATGGTAAACATAAGCAGTAAATGTAAACAGACAATGGTAAAGGTAAGCAGTAAACGTAAACAGAAAATGGTAAATGTAAGCAGTAAACGTAAACAATAAATGGTAAACATAAGCAGTAAACGTAAACAGCAAATGGTAAATGTAAACAGTAAATGGTGAACGTAAGCAGTAAATGGTAAACAGCAAATGGTAAACGTAAACAGCAAATGGTGAACGTAAGCAGTAAATGGTAAACGTAAACAGTAAATGGTAAACATAAGCAGTAAACGTAAACAGCAAATGGCAAACGTAAAGAGTAAATGGTAAACGTAAACAGTAAATGGTAAACGTAAACGTAAACAGACAATGGTAAACGTAAGCAGTAAAAGTAAACAGTAAATGGCAAATGTAAGGAGTAAACGTAAACAGTAAATGGTAAACGTAAACAGTAAATGGTAAACGTAAACAGTAAATGGTAAACGTAAGCAGTAAATGTAAACAGACAATGGGAAACGTAAGCAGTAATCGTAAACAGCAAATGCTAAACATAAACAGTAAATGGTAAACACAAGCAGTAAACGTAAACAGTAAATTGTAAATGCAAACTGTAAATGGCAAACAGCAAATAGTAAACGTAAATGGTAAATTGTAATCAGTTGACGGTAAACATAAACTGTAAAAGGTATATAGTAAATTGGAAATGTAAACATTAACTGGTAAATGTAAATATTAAATAAACAACTGTAAATGCTAAACAGTAAATAGCAAATGTAAACAGTTAATGTTAAATGTAACCATCAAATGGTACATGCAAACAATAAAGGATAAACATTATTGGTCAATGTAAATATTAAATTCCAAACAAACTGTAAATGGTAAACATTAAATGATAATGTAAACAGTAAATAGTTAAATAGTTAATAGTTAATGTAACAGTAAAAGGTAAATTGTAAACAAACAGTAAATGGTAAACAAACAGTAAATGGTAAATGTAAACAGTAAATAGTAAACATCAAATGGTAAATGTAAACAGAAAATGATAAATGTAAACAGTAAATAGTTAACGTAAACACTAAATAAAAAAGTCAATTGTAAACAAACAGTAAAGGGTAAATTTAAACAGTAATTCATAAGTGCAAACTGTATATGGCACACAGAGAATGGTTAATTATAAGTTAATTAACATTTAATTATAAACGTAAACTGTAAATGGCAAAACAGTAAATGGTAAACAGTAAATTGGAAATGTAAACAGTTAATGGTAAATGTAAATATTAAATGGTACATATAAACAATAAATGGCAAAGGTAAATGTAAACGTAAACAGCAAATGGTAAACGTAAACAGTAAATGGTAAACAGCAAATGGTAAAAGTAAACAGAAAATGTTAAATGTAAGCAGTAAATGTAAAGAGCAAATGGTAAACGTAAACAGTAAATGGTAAACGTAAACAGCAAATGGTAAATGTAAACAGTAAATGGTAAACGTAAACAGACAATGGTAAACGTAAGCAGTAAATGTCAACAGACAATGGTAAACGTACGCAGTAAACGTAAACAGAAAATGGTAAACGTAAGCAGTAAGCGTAAACAGTAAATGGTAAACGTAAGCAGTAAATGTAAACAGCCAATTGTAAACATAAGCAGTAAATGTAAACAGACAATGGTAAACGTAAGCAGTAGACGTAAACAGAAAATGGTAAACGTAAGCAGTAAACGTAAACAGTAAACATAAGCAGTAAACGTAAACAGCAAATGGTAAATGTAAACAGTAAATGGTGAACGTAAGCAGTAAATGGTAAACAGCAAATGGTAAACGTAAACAGCAAATGGTGAACGTAAACAGTAAATGGTAAACGTAAACAGTAAATGGTAAACATAAGCAGTAAACGTAAACAGCAAATGGCAAACGTAAACAGTAAATGGCAAACGTAAACAGTAAATGGTAAACGTAAGTAGGAAATGGTAAACATAAGCAGTAAACGTAAACAGTAAATGGTAAACATAAGCAGTAAACGTAAACAGTAAATGGTAAACGTAAACAGTAAATGGTAAACGTAAACGTAAACAGACAATGGTAAACGTAAGCAGTAAAAGTAAACAGTAAATGGCAAATGTAAGGAGTAAACGTAAACAGTAAATGGGAAACGTAAACAGTAAATGGTAAACGTAAACAGTAAATGGTAAACGTAAGCAGTAAATGTAAACAGACAATGGGAAACGTAAGCAGTAATCGTAAACAGCAAATGCTAAACATAAACAGTAAATGGTAAACACAAGCAGTAAACGTAAACAGTAAATTGTAAATGCAAACTGTAAATGGCAAACAGCAAATAGTAAACGTAAATGGTAAATTGTAATCAGTTGACGGTAAACATAAACTGTAAAAGGTATATAGTAAATTGGAAATGTAAACATTAACTGGTAAATGTAAATATTAAATAAACAACTGTAAATGCTAAACAGTAAATAGCAAATGTAAACAGTTAATGTTAAATGTAACCATCAAATGGTACATGCAAACAATAAAGGATAAACATTATTGGTCAATGTAAATATTAAATTCCAAACAAACTGTAAATGGTAAACATTAAATGATAATGTAAACAGTAAATAGTTAATAGTTAATGTAACAGTAAAAGGTAAATTGTAAACAAACAGTAAATGGTAAACAAACAGTAAATGGTAAACGTAAACAGTAAATTGTAAACATAAGCAGTAAACGTAAACAGCAAATGGTAAATGTAAACGGTAAATGGTAAACGTAAGCAGTAAATGTAAACAGACAATGGTAAACATAAGCAGTAAATGTAAACAGAAAATGGTAAACGTAAGCAGTAAACATAAACAGTAAATGGTAAACATAAGCAGTAAACGTAAACAGCAAATGGTAAATGTAAACAGTAAATGGTGAACGTAAGCAGTAAATGGTAAACAGCAAATGGTAAACGTAAACAGTAAATGTAAACAGTAAATGGTGAACGTAAACAGTAAATGGTAAACGTAAACAGTGAATGGTAAACGTAAGCAGTAAACGTAAACAGACCATGGTAAATGTAAGCAGTAAATGTAAACAGACAATAGTAAACGTACGCAGTAAACGTAAACAGAAAATGGTAAACGTAAGCAGTAAGCGTAAACAGTAAATGGTAAACGTAAGCAGTTAATGTAAACAGCCAATTGTAAACATAAGCAGTAAATGTAAACAGACAATGGTAAACGTAAGCAGTAAACGTAAACAGAAAATGGTAAACATAAGCAGTAAACGTAAACAGTAAATGGTAAACGTAAGCAGTAAACGTAAACAGAAAATGGTAAACGTAAGCAGTGAACGTAAACAGTAAATGGTAAACATAAGCAGTAAACGTAAACAGCAAATGGTAAATGTAAACAATAAATGGTGAACGTAAGCAGTAAATGGTAAACAGCAAATGGTAAACGTAAACAGCAAATGGTAAAGGTAAACAGCAAATGGTAAACGTAAACAGTAAATGGTAAACATAAGCAGTAAACGTAACCAGCAAATGGCAAACGTAAACAGTAAATGGTAAACGTAAACAGTAAATGGTAAACATAAGCAGTAAACGTAAACAGTAAATGGTGAACGTAAACAGTAAATGGTAAACACAAGCAGTAAACGTAAACAGTAAACGGTAAACATAAGCAGTAAACGTAAACAGTAAATGGTAAACGTAAACAGTAAATGGTAAACGTAAACAGCTAATTTTAAATGTAAACAGTAAATGGTAAACGTAAACAGACAATGGTAAACGTAAGCAGTAAATGTAAACAGACAATGGTAAACGTAAGCAGTAAATGTAAACAGAAAATGGTAAACGTAAGCAGTAAACGTAAACAGTAAATGGTAAACATAAGCAGTAAACGTAAACAGAAAATGGTAAACGTAAGCAGTAAACGTAAACAGTAAATGGTAAACATAAGCAGTAAACGTAAACAGCAAATGGTAAATGTGAACAATAAATGGTGAACGTAAGCAGTAAATGGTAAACAGCAAATGGTAAACGTAAACAGCAAATGGGAAACGTAAACAGTAAATGGTAAACATAAGCAGTAAACGTAACCAGCAAATGGCAAACGTAAACAGTAAATGGTAAACGTAAACAGTAAATGGTAAACATAAGCAGTAAACGTAAACAGTAAATGGTAAACGTAAACAGTAAATGGTAAACACAAGCAGTAAACGTAAACAGTAAACGGTAAACATAAGCAGTAAACGTAAACAGTAAATGGTAAACGTAAACAGTAAATGGTGAACGTAAACTGACAATGGTAAACGTAAGCAGTAAATGTAAACAGACAATGGTAAACGTAAGCGGTAAACGTAAACAGAAAATGGTAAATGTAAGCAGTAAACGTAAAGAGTAAATGGTAAACGTAAGCAGTAAACGTAAACAGCAAATGGTAAACATAAACAGTAAATGGTAAACGTAAACAGTAAATTGTAAACATAAGCAGTAAACGTAAACAGCAAATGGTAAATGTAAACAGTAAATGGTAAACGTAAGCAGTAAATGTAAACAGACAATGGTAAAGGTAAGCAGTAAACGTAAACAGAAAATGGTAAATGTAAGCAGTAAACGTAAACAGTAAATGGTAAACATAAGCAGTAAACGTAAACAGCAAATGGTAAATGTAAACAGTAAATGGTGAACGTAAGCAGTAAATGGTAAACAGCAAATGGTAAACGTAAACAGCAAATGGTGAACGTAAACAGTAAATGGTAAACGTAAACAGTAAATGGTAAACATAAGCAGTAAACGTAAACAGCAAATGGCAAACGTAAACAGTAAATGGCAAACGTAAACAGTAAATGGTAAACATAAGCAGTAAACGTAAACAGTAAATGGTAAACGTAAACAGTAAATGGTAAACGTAAACGTAAACAGACAATGGTAAACGTAAGCAGTAAAAGTAAACAGTAAATGGCAAATGTAAGGAGTAAACGTAAACAGTAAATGGTAAACGTAAACAGTAAATAGTAAACGTAAACAGTAAATGGTAAACGTAAGCAGTAAATGTAAACAGACAATGGGAAACGTAAGCAGTAATCGTAAACAGCAAATGCTAAACATAAACAGTAAATGGTAAACACAAGCAGTAAACGTAAACAGTAAATTGTAAATGCAAACTGTAAATGGCAAACAGCAAATAGTAAACGTAAATGGTAAATTGTAATCAGTTGACGGTAAACATAAACTGTAAAAGGTATATAGTAAATTGGAAATGTAAACATTAACTGGTAAATGTAAATATTAAATAAACAACTGTAAATGCTAAACAGTAAATAGCAAATGTAAACAGTTAATGTTAAATGTAACCATCAAATGGTACATGCAAACAATAAAGGATAAACATTATTGGTCAATGTAAATATTAAATTCCAAACAAACTGTAAATGGTAAACATTAAATGATAATGTAAACAGTAAATAGTTAAATAGTTAATAGTTAATGTAACAGTAAAAGGTAAATTGTAAACAAACAGTAAATGGTAAACAAACAGTAAATGGTAAATGTAAACAGTAAATAGTAAACATCAAATGGTAAATGTAAACAGAAAATGATAAATGTAAACAGTAAATACTTAACGTAAACACTAAATAAAAAAGTCAATTGTAAACAAACAGTAAAGGGTAAATTTAAACAGTAATTCATAAGTGCAAACTGTATATGGCACACAGAGAATGGTTAATTATAAGTTAATTAACATTTAATTATAAACGTAAACTGTAAATGGCAAAACAGTAAATGGTAAACAGTAAATTGGAAATGTAAATATTAAATGGTACATATAAACAATAAATGGCAAAGGTAAATGTAAACGTAAACAGCAAATGGTAAACGTAAACAGTAAATGGTAAACAGCAAATGGTAAAAGTAAACAGAAAATGTTAAATGTAAGCAGTAAATGTAAAGAGCAAATGGTAAACGTAAACAGTAAATGGTAAACGTAAACAGTAAATGGTAAACGTAAACAGCAAATGGTAAATGTAAACAGTAAATGGTAAACGTAAACAGACAATGGTAAACGTAAGCAGTAAATGTCAACAGACAATGGTAAACGTACGCAGTAAACGTAAACAGAAAATGGTAAACGTAAGCAGTAAGCGTAAACAGTAAATGGTAAACGTAAGCAGTAAATGTAAACAGCCAATTGTAAACATAAGCAGTAAATGTAAACAGACAATGGTAAACGTAAGCAGTAAACGTAAACAGAAAATGGTAAACGTAAGCAGTAAACGTAAACAGTAAATGGTAAACATAAGCAGTAAACGTAAACAGCAAATGGTAAATGTAAACAGTAAATGGTGAACGTAAGCAGTAAATGGTAAACAGCAAATGGTAAACGTAAACAGCAAATGGTAAATGTAAACAGTAAATGGTAAACGTAAACAGTAAATGGTAAACGTAAGCAGTAAACGTAAACAGACCATGGTAAATGTAAGCAGTAAATGTAAACAGACAATGGTAAACGTACGCAGTAAACGTAAACAGAAAATGGTAAACGTAAGCAGTAAGCGTAAACAGTAAATGGTAAACGTAAGCAGTAAATGTAAACAGGCAATTGTAAACATAAGCAGTAAATGTAAACAGACAATGGTAAACGTAAGCAGTAAACGTAAACAGAAAATGGTAAACGTAAGCAGTAAACGTAAACAGTAAATGGTAAACATAAGCAGTAAACGTAAACAGCAAATGGTAAATGTAAACAGTAAATGGTGAACGTAAGCAGTAAATGGTAAACAGCAAATGGTAAACGTAAACAGCAAATGGTGAACGTAAACAGTAAATGGTAAACGTAAACAGTAAATGGTAAACATAAGCAGTAAACGTAAACAGCAAATGGCAAACGTAAACAGTAAATGGCAAACGTAAACAGTAAATGGTAAACGTAAGTAGTAAATGGTAAACATAAGCAGTAAACGTAAACAGTAAATGGTAAACATAAGCAGTAAACGTAAACAGCAAATGGTAAACGTAAACAGTAAATGGTAAACGTAAACGTAAACAGACAATGGTAAACGTAAGCAGTAAAAGTAAACAGTAAATGGCAAATGTAAGGAGTAAACGTAAACAGTAAATGGTAAACGTAAACAGTAAATGGTAAACGTAAGCAGTAAATGTAAACAGACAATGGGAAACGTAAGCAGTAATCGTAAACAGCAAATGCTAAACATAAACAGTAAATGGTAAACACAAGCAGTAAACGTAAACCGTAAATTGTAAATGCAAACTGTAAATGGCAAACAGCAAATAGTAAACGTAAATGGTAAATTGTAATCAGTTGACGGTAAACATAAACTGTAAAAGGTATATAGTAAATTGGAAATGTAAACATTAACTGGTAAATGTAAATATTAAATAAACAACTGTAAATGCTAAACAGTAAATAGCAAATGTAAACAGTTCATGTTAAATGTAACCATCAAATGGTACATGCAAACAATAAAGGATAAACATTATTGGTCAATGTAAATATTAAATTCCAAACAAACTGTAAATGGTAAACATTAAATGATAATGTAAACAGTAAATAGTTAAATAGTTAATAGTTAATGTAACAGTAAAAGGTAAATTGTAAACAAACAGTAAATGGTAAACAAACAGTAAATGGTAAATGTAAACAGTAAATAGTAAACATCAAATGGTAAATGTAAACAGAAAATGATAAATGTAAACAGTAAATAGTTAACGTAAACACTAAATAAAAAAGTCAATTGTAAACAAACAGTAAAGGGTAAATTTAAACAGTAATTCATAAGTGCAAACTGTATATGGCACACAGAGAATGGTTAATTATAAGTTAATTAACATTTAATTATAAACGTAAACTGTAAATGGCAAAACAGTAAATGGTAAACAGTAAATTGGAAATGTAAACAGTTAATGGTAAATGTAAATATTAAATGGTACATATAAACAATAAATGGCAAAGGTAAATGTAAACGTAAACAGCAAATGGTAAACGTAAACAGTAAATGGTTAACAGCAAATGGTAAAAGTAAACAGAAAATGTTAAATGTAAGCAGTAAATGTAAAGAGCAAATGGTAAACGTAAACAGTAAATGGTAAACATAAGCAGTAAACGTAAACAGCAAATGGTAAACGTAAACAGCAAATGGTAAATGTAAACAGTAAATGGTAAACGTAAACAGTAAATGGTAAACGTAAGCAGTAAATGTCAACAGACAATGGTAAACGTAAGCAGTAAATGTAAACAGAAAATGGTAAATGTAAGCAGTAAACGTAAAGATTAAATGGTAAACGTAAGCAGTAAATGTAAACACTAAATGGTAAACGTAAGCAGTAAACGTAAACAGCAAATGGTAAACGTAAACAGCAAATGGTAAACGTAAACAGTAAATGGTAAACGTAAACAGTAAATTGTAAACATAAGCAGTAAACGTAAACAGCAAATGGTAAATGTAAACAGTAAATGGTAAATGTAAGCAGTAAATGTAAACAGACAATGGTAAACGTAAACAGCAAATGGTAAATGTAAACAGTAAATGGTGAACGTAAACAGTAAATGGTAAACATAAACAGTAAATGGTAAACATAAGCAGTAAACGTAAACAGCAAATGGCAAACGTAAACAGTAAATGGCAAACGTAAACAATAAATGGTAAACAGTAAATGGTAAACATAAGCAGTAAACGTAAACAGTAAACGGTAAACAGTAAATGGTAAACGTAAACAGTAAATGGTAAACGTAAACAATAAATGGTAAACATAAACAGTAAATGGTAAACATAAGCAGTAAAAGTAAACAGTAAATGGCAATTGTAAGGAGTAAACGTAAACAGTAAATGGTAAACGTAAACAGTAAATGGTAAACACAAGCAGTAAACGTAAACAGTAAATTGTAAATGCAAACTGTAAATGGCAAAACAGTAAATGGTAAACAGTAAATTGGAAATGTAAACAGTTAATGGTAAATGTAAACAGAAAATGATAAATGTAAACAGTAAATACTTAACGTAAACACTAAATAAAAAAGTCAATTGTAAACAAACAGTAAAGGGTAAATTTAAACAGTAATTCATAAGTGCAAACTGTATATGGCACACAGAGAATGGTTAATTATAAGTTAATTAACAGTTCATTATAAACGTAAACTGTAAATGGCAAAACAGTAAATGGTAAACAGTAAATTGGAAATGTAAACAGTTAATGGTAAATGTAAATATTAAATGGTACATATAAACAATAAATGGCAAAGGTAAATGTAAACGTAAACAGCAAATGGTAAACGTAAACAGTAAATGGTAAACAGCAAATGGTAAAAGTAAACAGAAAATGTTAAATGTAAGCAGTAAATGTAAAGAGCAAATGGTAAACGTAAACAGTAAATGGTAAACATAAGCAGCAAATGGTAAACGTAAACAGCAAATGGTAAATGTAAACAGTAAATGGTAAACGTAAACAGCAAATGGTAAACGTAAACAGCAAATGGTAAACGTAAACAGTAAATGGCAAAGGTAAGGAGTAAACGTAAACAGTAAATGAAAAACGTAAGCAGTAAACGTAAACAGACCATGGTAAATGTAAGCAGTAAATGTAAACATACAATGGTAAACGTACGCAGTAAACGTAAACAGAAAATGGTAAACGTAAGCAGTAAACGTAAACAGTAAATGGTAAACGTAAGCAGTAAATGTAAACAGACAATGGTAAACATAAGCAGTAAATGTAAACAGACAATGGTAAACGTAAGCAGTAAACGTAAACAGAAAATGGTAAACGTAAGCAGTAAACGTAAACAGTAAATGGTAAACATAAGCAGTAAACGTAAACAGCAAATGGTAAATGAAAACAGTAAATGGTGAACGTAAGCAGTAAATGGTAAACAGCAAATGGTAAACGTAAACAGCAAATGGCAAACGTAAACAGTAAATGGTAAACGTAAACAGTAAATGGTAAACATAAACAGTAAATGGTAAACACAAGCAGTCAACGTAAAGAGTAAATGGTAAACATAAGCAGTAAACTTAAACAGTAAATGGTAAACACAAGCAGTCAAAGTAAACAGTAAATGGTAAACATAAGCAGTAAATGGTAAACGTAAACAGCAAATGGTAAACGTAAACAGTAAATCGTAAACATAAGCAGTAAACATAAACAGTAAATGGTAAACGTAAATGGTAAACACAAGCAGTAAACGTAAACAGTAAATGGTAAACGTAAGCAGTAAACGTAAACAGTAAATGGTAAACGTAAGCAGTAAAGGTGAACAGTAAATGGTAAACGTAAACAGTAAATGGTAAACACAAGCAGTAAACGTAAACAGTAAATGGTAAACACAAGCAGTCAACGTAAACAGTAAATGGTAAACACAAGCAGTCAACGTAAACAGTAAATGGTAAACATAAGCAGTAAACGTAAACAGTAAATGGTAAACACAAGCAGTCAACGTAAACAGTAAATGGTAAACATAAGCAGTAAACGTAAACAGTAAATGGTAAACACAAGCAGTCAACCTAAACAGTAAATAGTCTTGGCATTCATCAGGTTTAGTAAAGCCAGACATAAATGCTGTAAATGATTTTTTTCATCCAGCTGAACACCAGACTTCTATTTCATTCTCTAACTTCTCTCAGCTGGTCTACATAGCTCCTCTGTGAGAAATCTGAAAGACGTGTGAATTTGTTGTCTGTGCAGGTATCACCACGGTGCTAACGATGACCACCATCAACACCCACCTCAGGGAGACCCTGCCCAAGATCCCTTATGTCAAGGCCATTGACATCTATCTGATGGGTTGCTTTGTCTTCGTCTTTCTGGCTTTGCTAGAGTACGCCTTTGTCAACTACATTTTTTTCGGCCGTGGTCCTCACTTGCAGAAGAAGGCGATGGAAAAAGCAAAGTCTAACAATGAGAATAAGAGCCGGCTGGAGAGCAACAAGGTGCAGGTGGGGAACTTCATTGTACTGTTTTCAGTTTGACCAGGTGGTTTCTAACCATGCCACGATAGCTTCCTCTGCAGGAACGAGAGATAAATTTTTCTAATTCATTTAGTTAAGTCCATCAGACATCCCTCAAGGTGGACGCCTTCCACCAACAGGAACAGCAGTGTGTAAGCCTTCAGCTGATCTACAAAGGCTTAAACTCACAGTAGCGTCCAATCAGGAGCAGCCAAAGATCAACAAGTGATGAGAAAAGCAGGAAAATAATGATCCTCTATGGCTGGAATAAAGCCAACAAGATGTTTGGGATGCAGCTGAGGTGGAGGTGCTGCAGTGAGGATAGCAGGTAGATAGTAGCAGGAAGACGTGGAGATGAATCTTTATTCTGCTTTAGCCTCAGAATCTGATGCTGTTCTCAAAACACTTTTCTTCTTTTAGGTTGATGCCCATGGCAACATTCTCCTGAGCAACCTGCACACCGAGGTGGGAGGACAAGATATGATGAGCACTCTCAACGACCCTCGGGCCACCATGTTCTCCTACGACAGTGCCAGCATACAGTACCGCAAGCCCATAACCAGCGGAGACCTGTATGGACGACCGGCTATGGACCTAAGTAGACACAAGAAGAGTCGCCTGAGGAGACGGGCCTCTCAGCTCAAAGTCAAGATCCCGGCCCTTACAGACGTCAACGCCATAGACAAGTGGTCCCGAGTCATTTTTCCTATTACCTTCACCTTCTTCAACCTGGTTTACTGGCTCTACTATGTTCACTAGGGCAGCGTTAGTGAGCACAAGTCACGTACGCACTTCCTTAAGAAACTGGTTCTGTACAGGCAGGAAGGTTCGTTCCATTGTATAAATCTTCTCTTGGAACAGCTACTCTTGGTCTTTACAATGTAAATACAGTTTAATCAATTATACATAATTATACATAAATAAATTTATACACAAACGTATTATATATATATATATAATTTATTTATATAATACAAACACACATACGGCTCAAAGCACTTAAAACAACACAGTGTAACTCCAAGTCAACCAGACTTCTGTGAAATGGAACTGTCCACTTAGGAAGCAACACTGATTGACAACCAGTTCCACCTGCTGTTGTGCAAATGGAACAGACAACAGGTGGAAATTATAGGCAACTGGCAAGACCCACCCAATAAAGGAGTGGTTCTGCAGGTGGTGACCACTTCTCAGTTCCGATGCTTTCTGGATGATGTTTTGGTCTGAATGCTGGCGGTGCTTTCACTCTAGTGGTAGCATGAGACGGAGTCTACAACCCACACAAGTGGCTCAGGTAGTGCAGCTCATCCAGGATGGCACATCAATGCCAGCTGTGGCAAGAAGGTTTGCTGTGTCTGTCAGCGTAGTGTCCAGAGCATGGAGGCGCTACCAGGAGACAGGCCAGTACATCAGGAGACGTGGAGGAGGCCGTGGGAGGGCAACAACCCAGCAGCAGGATCGCTACCTGCTTCTTTGTGCAAGGAGGAACCGAGATGAGATCCTCAGACCCCTTGTGGGACCATATGCTGGTGCGTTTGGCCCTGGGTTCCTCCTAATGCAAGACAATGCTAGACCTCATGTGGCTGGAGTGTGTCAGCAGTTCCTGCAACACCAAGGCATTGATGTTATGGACCGGCCCGCCCGTTCCCCAGACCTGAATCCAGCTGAGCACATCTGGGACATCATGTCTCGCTCCATCCACCAACACCAAGTTGCACCACAGACTGTCCAGGAGTTGGCGGATGCTTTAGTCCAGGTCTGGGAGGAGATCCCTCAGGAGAACATCCGCCGCCTCATCAGGAGCATGCCCAGGTGTTGTAGGGAGGTCATACAGGCACGCGGAGGCCACACACACTACTGAGCCTCATTCTGACTTGTTTAAAGGACATTACATCAAAGTTGGATCAGCCTGTAGTGTGTTTTTCTACTTTCATTTGGAGTAGAACTCCAAATCCAGACCTCCATGGGTTGATATGTTTGGTTTTTATTGATCATTTTTGTGTGATTTTGTTGTCAGAACATTCAGCTATGGAAAGAACAAAGTATTTAATAGAAATATTTCATTCATTCAGATCTACATTGTCTTTAGTGTTCCCTTTGTTTTTTGAGCAGTGTACATAAATATGTGTGTGTGTGTGTGTGTGTGTGTGTGTGTGTGTGTGTGTGTGTGTGTGTGTGTGTGTGTGTGTGTGTGTGTGTGTGTAATTATTTTGTCTCCACGGCGGTTTGTCTTTACAGTGGTTTGTCTCCACAACGGCTTGTCTTTACATCTGTTTGTCTCCACAACGGCTTGTCTTTACATCTGTTTGTCTCCAGGGCGGTCTGTCTTTACGGCGGTCTGTCTTTACGGCGGTCTGTCTTTACGGCGGTCTGTCTTTACGGCGCTTTGTCTCCACAGCGGTCTGTCTCCACAGCGGTCTGTCTCCACAGCGGTCTGTCTTGTCGTGGAATTTATCCGATGAGAAATAAATCTATAAATCAACTGTTTTCTGTTCAATTTATTGGGCATGTACAGATGTTGCGGGCGAGTGGTCTCGAGAGCTCTGCCCCTGCTCAGAGTGCTACAGCGTTCTTTAAGCAGACACAAACAACCCTTGCCTGGCAGCACTAGTCAAAACAACTGCTAGCTTGGAGATAACAACAGTCAAAGCTGAAACAGGCCTTGAACAGAACACTTAGTTTTATGCATGAATCTACTAAAGCAAGCTTACTGAACTACCCTAACTATGCAGAATATATATCTTAATATAACTTAATAAATGAGTAACATATTAAAACTACACTATACGCATAATTCCACCACATTCCCCCCTTTTGATCCTTTCAGGATCAACACAAAAGAAACACAATTCATGAACATAAAGCAACAAAACAAACCCATAAAATAACACTAACTACCCAAAGAGATGCAGGAAACTAAAACATCAGAATGGTCACTCCTGGCAGGGTTGAAGAAAAACATCCTGAAAGGAAAAACACTCACGTGTCAGAGTCAGAATCAGAAAAGCCATCACTATCAAAGAAGGAAAAAGGATCAAAGTGAGGGAGATCCGAAGCAGGAAGAGAGTAATAAACAAGCCGAGGAATGCGACATCCTAAGGCAGAGTCAATCAGCCCAACCATCAAGGCTCTGATACACGGGACGACACAGCAAACACAGAACAAAAAGGGCAGCAAGTACTGCAATGGAACCCCAATAGCGTTGACGTAGGCAGAAGCAGCTGAGTCGTCAGGATGAACAGAGTGCCTGGACCGAGTGACCAGATAAGGGGGCAGATGGGAAACCCAGGAAGACAACTGTAGGCAAGAGAAGGGTGACAGGGGCATATATACCAGCCCACTTCGATGGCAGCACGCCCCCCAAGAACCAGACCACCGTACCACCACCAAAGGCCGGCGCAGGCCACAGAAAATTAACAGCATAAACACTGTCACACCAAGCACAGACCAAAACCTCAACAAAACCAGAACCCGGAGAGGAGCTCATGAAGCAAGTAAAATCTCACTTCGTCACACCTGAACCAGAGAGGAGGGGACTGTGTGCGGGTAAGAAGGAAAGGAACATCCAAGGAAATACATATCTGAAAGGGATAGGGTTAGGGTTTTCAGAAGAGAGCAAATCAATCATACAGGTGGAGTCAAACTCAGGTGGAGGGGTAACTACATGCAGCACAGGTCTGGGCCCCAGGTAGACCACACAGGCAACTCCAACAAACACGTCTACCTTCTCAGCCAGCAATATCCAATTATTACTCTGAGCAGACATGCCAGTCATCATCACAAAGCAACCATCCACTTACTTCTCAAGTTCAGACTTGGGACCCGGGAAAAGAGCGACAACAGGGAAATCAGCATAGGACTCAGCCAAGCTACGAGGCGACAACGCGACATCACTGCAAAGAGAAAATCTTCTAACGGGTCCCGGCGAGGGCCCGGAACATACACAAATAACCTCACATGACAACAGGAGTTACTAAAAGTACCACCCCGATATCGACTAGGAGGAGGATGTAAGCGGGCTAAAGCTAAGTCACATTGATCACCGGCTAAAAACCGTGGTTGTTCTATGTCCTTCGTCCTTGAAGCCAGAGATTGGTACCTGTCAATAAAAAGGACCCGCATGGGAACAAGGTGACATGGGAGTCTATGGGGATTTGCTCTGTTTTGGAGCCAGCCCCTAGCGGATGAAGGGGCAACTGCAGCCGAATGCACTTCAGCATAGGCTTCACTTTTAACCGCCGGAGGTTGCCCCTAGAACCCCTCTGGGCACTCAGCGACCGCGGGGCAAAGAAGGAACTGTAGTGAGTGGCAGAGCGGTTAACAGGGGGTGAAGCAGATTGATTAAAGAAGACAATAGGAAACACAATCATGATAGCTAAAATAACCAAGCAACACATTGAGCTCGTTAATGATCAGACATGAACCCTAAATGGATGCCAGGGTCGATCTCTCTCCATGATGCCGGGTGGGCGGAGCTTGCGTTGGAGCTTGGCATGCTACTGTTGCAGGTGGACGCTAATTTCACTCCACACTGAGATTGCTTGAGAACGGCGGCTGGTCTTCAGGTGTGAGAGTAGACTGTCTCACTACCCACGCTACCACAGGGATTATTCTGCCCTCTGCTGGGTGGTGCGTCACACTGCTGCGTCAGGATCAGCAGCAAGCCGGAGAGCCACGGTCGGTGCAGGAACCTCCCTGCAGCAATGATATGGTATTACGGTAGCCAAGTAGCACGGTCATCTGTCTGGGTCGCCAGAAGAATCTGAAACAGGTGGTCCCAGCACTGACGTTTGAAGCTTCTCATCAGTACAAAGTCTCCAGGCTGAAGTAAACGGAGCTACTTAGACGCTGGTTCAGGAAGGTCTGCAGCAACCTGAGAGCAAATGCCTGAAATGGTTCACATGAGATCAGCACAGTATGTTAAAACATTACTATCACACAGGGCCGTGTCTGGAGGGGGAGCCTCGGAGGGGCCCATGCCCATTCGGGTGGACCTGTGAAAAGAATCTACGGGGGGGGGGGGGGGGGCTTTTGGGTCCTCCCCTTTTACGCATGTGCATGGACAACAGCATGATAGGAAGTGCTTTGGTCCAAGGAAGGCCTGAGAGAGACCAAGGAGGAAATCTCTCCATCTGTGGGCCGTGAGAGAAAAGAGGAAGGGAGAGGCTGTAAAAGGAGGGTGGGTCAGAGACGCAGCCTTCATCTGCAGGAGAGTCACCTGTAGAGACAGGGTCAGAAGTTAGTGCACATGTGCATACAGCAACCTGTCAAGGGAGCAAAATGGCAGAAAGAAGGGAGTCAATAAGGCGACGGTGACGAACTGGGTCACCATCAGATGTCAGGAAACCACAGTGTTTCCACAGTGCTCCAAAACCCACACCTGGGTCTGGGTTCTGAGAGCGGAGCCATCAAGTCAGGGTCAACTCGAGGTCGGTCAGAGAGGTCAGGTCTGGGGGTGCAGAGGATGGCCAGTCCAGCCACACAGTCATGGTGTCATCGACAGGAGCGGGGAGTAGAGAGGCTGGATGTAGGACTGTGTGTCGATTGACAGTGGGAATAAAACATCCAACACTGATGTTAAAGATGATTTCATCCACTACAACAAGACCCACACACACACACACACACACACACACACATACACACACACACACACACACACACACAGCAACACCTCCTTCTTGAGAATGTTTTCCAATGTTACACACACTTCTCCACTGGACTTAACACAAAGGTGTGTATCAGAAAAGGCTATGGCTAACGGTTTAGCATAACTAGCTTAACCTTGGAAAGACCAATATTATCCCAGATGATCGGCCTCACGTTTATGGTATTTTGAAGACGTACAGGGTACAAATATTTGTTTGTTGAGCATGTTGAGCCAGAGACCGGGCTGTCTACTGGCAGCCTTCACAAGAGTTGCTTCCCTTCGTCAAATAAAAGCACTTGATGTGAAATTAATCGGACTAACTTAGTCAGATCAGGACTAAGACACCGGGCTGTCAGCAAATAAAAACATGGAGGATTCCAACCCTCCCTAATATTTTTCTTCGATCGGACATATTGCACCTGAATGGCGTACACCGAAGCCAGGAAATTACCTTCTTATTTATTGTCATACAGTTAATGCAGCCTTATGTTGTCTGGGCTGAAAATTTAGAAACGTACTCGAGCCAGGAATACTCAGAGATCATCTGTGTGCTGTCTTTAAACAGGTTTGCCACCGTAACGGCCTGCCTGGTGCATGTTCTGTCAGAGACACTGAAGATAAATGTTTTGTGATAAGGCACAGCTAGAGATGTAGAGCGTGCCAGAAGTTGTTTTGTCTGTAAGAACTGATGTTTTGCTTCACAGCAGCAGAGCAGAGAAAATACTGGGACCTTTTTCAGTTGCAAAAGTCTGCAGGACTGCAGAACTTTGTATGCATGTTCATGTGGTATGAAGCTAAGCAGAAATAATGAAAATGTTTGATCTCTGGCCTAATTGTGTGGCCTGGTCATGTGGATACAATGCCAGGAATACATGTAGGTGTGTATAATCATTCAGCTCGGACCACTCGGTCTGCTCAGGAATCAGATCCACTACAGTCACCCCCCCCCCGAGAGACCAAAACTTTCCCTTCCCCAGTCCACCCCCCTAATCCCCCTCGGGCATGTTAACATGTTGGGGTCCCTGTGGAGACCATGGTGCATGCTGACAAGGGTTAAAGGGGCGGTGAGCTGCCGTGGTCGACGCCGTGCAGCAGACGAGCTTCTGAGGCTGCATCTGAATCATTTAGTCATGTGATTATAGTCTCATAATTATAATGTTCTTCTGTTGAATACTGTTAAACATATCATGTGGACCATGTTCTGTGCTGTGAAAATCCTGGACTTTGGATCATAACTGTATCTGTGTGAGACTATAGTGGCAGTGGATCCATAACTCAGTGTTTCCCTGGGAAAGCTGAACATGACCTCGCCAAGAAGATAACGCAGCTTTAACACATGAAGATGATGTTGGTGTGTCATTCCTGTTTTAAAGCTTGAGATCTCTCTCAGCTGGGTATTTAACAAGCACAGCCCAAAGTCTTCCTCCGTTTATTTTCAGTCAACGTCAGTTTATTTAGTCATAATAAACATAAAAATAACTGTAATCTTAAAGAAACAAAAGTCACCATTTAATGTCTGAAAGGGATTAAACAGAAGCCCATCCAGTCCACGCAATGCACACCAACCCAACAGAATCAGCTCCCAACACCACACATCACGTCCCTCATCTTTCGGTTTATTCTTTACTTCATCCAATGTGTTGTTACAACTAAAAATGCTATGACATCATCCCCTTCAGTGAGCATAAGGCCTTGAATGAACACACTCTTCTTCCTCACATCGCTCTCTCATGTTTTCCTTTCCTTTGCTCTGCCTTCCTCATCCAAGCTTCTCCTGATCTCCTCCACCTGCACTGATCAGTAGTTTGTAAAATACATGTAAACATGTTAGATGTGCTCTGAACTCATTTTCTACATCTAACAGTTGTTTCTGAAGTTCTTACAATTTGCTAAACTTTGCAATAATACATATTTGTCTGTCATTTAATCTCTAACCTCCTCTTCACTAAACTGTTAAGGGAAGATAATATTCTCTCTTTTCTTTCCTGATCCATCCAGGCACGTCCTGTCACATCTAACAGAGTCTGCCTGAACCAGGTTTTACTGTCATCTTTTGGAGAAATGCCCGTGATCTGATTTTCAATCTTTAATATATATATATATATATATATATATATATTTATATATACATATATATATTCTTGTTCTTTACCATTTACCATTTGCAGATCCTTCACGGGACTTGCCACCATATGAGCAATCTTACACACACACTGATTTCTGTGTGAATGGCCGCTATGGCCCTGTGATGTCAACCAAACCAGCCAATCACAGTTTTAATCCACCCATGAAAAGAGTCACCAAAAACAACAAAAATCTCCTACAATATTTCCACACAACTCTCCAGAGAATAGCAGGTCAGACCTCTATTTTTAATTCCTCTTATGGAGAGTGAACCAGCCCACACTTTAATGTATTTCTGCTTTTTCTCTCTTTTTTTTCTTTTCTGTTCCAACTTTTTCATCTGATACATGCTCATAAAGCTTCCTTCTGGAAACCCACATTCTTCACAGCAGAACGTTAAATAGTTTACTGACATATTGCTGCTTTAAAAACACCTTCATAAAATTTGGTTTAGGTTGCTCCTCCTTTCCCCCTATAGTCCCCATCGTCACCTGGTCTTATATTTCTGTTATGTCAGTCCTAACTCACAGGGCTTCGTTTAGTAACCTGATCTCGTATTTCTACTCACAGGGCTTCGTTTAGTAACCTGATCTCGCACTCACAGGGCTTCGTTTAGTAACCTGTTCTCGCAATCACAGGGCTTCGTTTTGGAACCTGATCTCGTAGTACTACCCACAGGGCTTCTTTTTGGAACCTGATCTCGTATTTCTACTCACAGGGCTTCGTTTTGGAACCTGATCTCGTAGTACTACCCACAGGGCTTCTTTTTGGAACCTGATCTCGTATTTCTACTCACAGGGCTTCGTTTTGGAACCTGATCTCGTATTTCTACTCACAGGGCTTCGTTTAGTAACCTGATCTCGCACTCACAGGGCTTCGTTTTGGAACCTGATCTCGTAGAGTCTATATCTCTGTTTTTGTTTTAATTTTGCTTTATTTTTATTTATTGTCAAAGTCAGTCCTGGGGAAAAGGAGCACAACCACCATTATTATGAAAACAGTCGACAATTTTATAAACAAAACTGTTTCAGTTCGATTAGTATTAAGAATCACTCAGTCTATAATATTATATCAAAAACCACTTTCAATCAAATTATAATTTGGAAAAATATACTTCTCACCAGATAAATCCACACGTGGGTTGAGATCCCTTCGTGATCGACCGAAACCGGTGACTGTGGCCCTCGTCACTCTTAAGGCCTATTCGAGGTTTGAAGATGAATCTGTTTGGATTCCGGCAGCCTGCCCCTCAGTCCGGTCCCAGCAGAAACACATGGGATCCCACTTCTGACACCAAATTGTCGTGGAATTTATCCGATGAGAAATAAATCTATAAATCAACTGTTTTCTGTTCAATTTATTGGGCATGTACAGATGTTGCGGGCGAGAGGTCTCGAGAGCTCTGCCCCTGCTCAGAGTGCTACAGCGTTCTTTAAGCAGACACAAACAACCCTTGCCTGGCAGCACTAGTCAAAACAACTGCTAGCTTGGAGATAACAACAGTCAAAGCTGAAACAGGCCTTGAACAGAACACTTAGTTTTATGCATGAATCTACCAAAGCAAGCTTACTGAACTACTCTAACTATGCAGAATATATATCTTAACTTAATAAATGAGTAACATATTAAAACTACACTATACGCATAATTCCACCACAGTCTCCACGGCGGTTTGTCTTTACAGCGGTTTGTCTTTACAGCGGTTTGTCTCCACAGCGGTTTGTCTCCATGGCAGTTTTGTTGTGGTGTAGGACAAACAAGGACCCAAGTGCAGATTCGATGTGGATACTCGGAAGGGTTTATTGTTTTCCTGGCAGAATGGCAGGTGGCCAGGTAGGCAGGTTGACGGGCAGGCAGGCAAGAAACACGCTCACTTGATGAAACAACAATCAGGCGATGACTGGTGAACTAAGCTGGCCTTATCTTGCTGCTGCTGATTTCCTGATGAGAACCTGGTGTGGACTTGGTTGCCAGGGAAACAGGCACGCAAATCCCGGACCAGGGACGCATCCAGAATAAACGAGCGCGGAACCAAGGCACGCTCCTCAGAACCATACCCCTCCCAGTCCACCAGAAACTGGAAGCCACGACCCCGACGCCGCACATGCAGGAGACGCCGGACAGAATAGGTAGGACGACCCGCCACAAGCCGGGCGGGACGAGAGGACTATAGGAAACAGGCTTGAGTTGGGAGACATGGAAAGAAGGGTGGACTCTCATGGAACTGGGGAGTTTCAGTTTGACCACGGTGGGATTAATGATCCGCTCAACCTCAAAAGGACCCAAAAAGCGGGGGGCCAACTTCTTGGCATCAGTACACAATGGAATGTTCCTTGCTGATAACCAAACCATTTGGCCAGGTGTGTAATGGGGTCCAGGAGTCCGATAACGATCCACCATGCGGCAGGTACATACGGAAGCACGAAGGAGCGCAGTCCGAGCCTTCCTCCAAATCCGTTGGCAGCGGCGGATGTGTAGCTGGACCGATGGTACAGAAACCTCCTCCTGTGCTGGAAACAGGGGCGGCTGATATCCTAGGGAGCATTCAAAAGGTGATAAGCCTGAAGCAGAAGAGGTAAGGGAGTTGTGAGTGTACTCTACCCAGTCCAGATGGTCACTCCAGGAGGAGGGGTTGGCCTAAGCCACACATCTCAGGGCAGTTTCCAGATCCTGATTAGACCTCTCAGCCTGGCCATTGGTCTGGGGATGGAAACCAGACGACAGGCTCACAGTGGCCCCGAGTGAGTGACAAAACGACTTCCATACCTGGGATGTAAATTGGGGTCCTCTGTCTGATACTATGTCTGTGGGCAGACCATGGAGCCGAAAGACATGATGAACAAGTAGGTTGGCTGTCTCCTTGGCAGCAGGAAGCTTGGGAAGGGCAATAAAGTGAACAGCTTTGGAAAAGCGATCAACAACTGTGAGGATGGTGGTGTTACCTCTTGAGGCTGGAAGACCAGTGACGAAGTCCAGAGCAATGTGCGACCAGGGTCTGCTTGGAACAGGTAATGGACGAAGAAATCCCGCAGGTGGCTGATGCGATGACTTATACACACACATCGTACAGGCTGCAACAAACTCCCGAACATCTTTATCCATTGTGGGCCACCAGAATCTGCGTTTCAGAAAAGAAAGTGTTTGCACGGAACCAGGGTGGCATGCTAGGCGGGAGGAATGTCCCCACTGGAGGACTTGGGAACGTACAGAATTGGGGACATAAAGGCGGTTACGGGGACCTGTGCCAGGGTCAGGCTGTTGCTGTTGGGCTTCTCTAACCGTGTCCTCCACCTCCCAGGAAACAGTGGCTACAACACAGGTTGCAGGTAAGATGATATCAGGGGAAACTGCAGTCTTGGGTGGAAATTGGCGAGAGAGAGAGTCCGGTTTCTGGTTTTTGGACCCAGGTCTGTATGACAGCGTGAAGTGGAATTGATTGAAGAAAAGAGACCAACGGGCCTGTTGGGGATTCATTTGTCTTGCAGACTGTAGGTATTCCAGGTTCTTATGGTGTGTCCAGATGAGGAATGGCACTTTGGATCCCTCCAACCAATGGCGCCACTGCTCCAGGGCGAGTTTTATGGCTAAGAGTTCCCCATCACCGACATGGTAGTTCTGCTCAGCTGGTGTTAGACGTCGAGACATAAGGCACAAGGATGTAACTTCTGAGACTCCGGGGATCGTTGGGACAACACAGCTCCAACGCCGACATCTGAAGCATCAACCTCCACCACAAATTGATGGTTGAGATCAGGGTGGAGGAGGACAGGAGCAGTGGTGAATAGATCCTTTAATTTGGCAAAAGCCTGAGCCGCCGCCTCAGACCAGACAAATGGGACTGTAGGCGATGTAAGTTTTGTCAGGGGAGCTGCGATGCAGCTATAATTGCGAATGAATCTGCGATAAAAATTAGCAAAACCCAAGAAACATTGCAGCTGCTTGACAGAAGTTGGGACTGGCCATTCGGTAACAGCTTTGACCTTCTCAGGATCTGCTCGGACCCGCCCACTCTCAAAAATGTATCCGAGAAAAGAAACAGTGTTCTTGTGAAAATCACACTTCTCGGCCTTAACGAATAGGCGATTCTCCAGAAGTCTCTGCAGGACTTGTCGGACATGTTGTATATGTTCGGTGAGGTTGTGGGAAAAGATGAGGATATCGTCTAAATAGACGAAAACAAAACGGTTCAGGAAGTCTCTCAGCACATCATTAACTAAGGTTTGGAAAACAGCAGGGGCATTACAAAGTCCAAAAGGCATGACTCGATACACAAAATGGCCGAGTGGGGTCTTGAAGGCTGTCTTCCACTCATCTCCCTCTTTTATCCTGACCAGATGATATGCGTTGCGGAGATCTAGCTTTGTGAAGATTGTTGAGCCATGGAGAGAGTTGAAGGCAGACTCAAGAAGTGGCAGAGGATACTTATTCTTTATGGTTATAGCATTTAATCTCCGGTCGTCAATACAAGGCCGGAGAGAACCGTCCTTTTTAGATACAAAGAAAAAACCTGCGCCAACAGGGGAAGAAGAAGGTCTAATTAAACCAGCAGCCAGCGAATCCGAAATATATTTCTCCATGGCCTCAGTCTCTGGCTTAGAAAGATTGTACAGACGACTGGCTGGCAACGGAGCCCCAGGTAACAAGTCTATGGCGCAGTCATATGGTCGGTGAGGAGGAAGAGAAAGGGCCCTCTCTTTACTGAACACCTCAGCGAGGTCATGGTAGGCTAGAGGAATGTCTGACAAATCCTGAGAAGTGGGACAATGACTGGTAGTGGTTATACCAGATGGGATGGCAGAGTGAAGACAAGTTGCATGACAATAAGAACTCCAGTTAATAATCCTCCCAGTAGTCCAATCCAGATGGGGATTGTGTAACGATAACCAGGGGTGTCCTAAAACCAGGGGTGAATTTGGTGAGTTTACAACAAAGAAACTGATAAACTCCTGGTGATTTCCCGAAACAATTTGTTTAACCGGAACAGACTCTTGGGTGATGGAGTAAAGAATGCTACCATCCAGAGCCCGGGCAGAAACAGGAGGGAAGAGAGACTCCAGGTCTAGATTAATCCTTGCAGCCCATTCCTTGTCAATAAAGTTTGCTTCAGCTCCAGAATCCACTAAAGCCTGTACTGGATGAGAGAAACCCTTGACATATAGCACCGCTGGAATGAGTGTCTTTGTGTGGGGAATTACCTTTGGAGTGGTGGTCGTCAGTACTCCCACAGCTACTGACGACCCAGATCTTTTGGCCGTTCTGTGCAGACAGCTCTCTGGTGTCCTGGTCTTCCACAATAAAAACAAACGCCGGTGTCCCTCCTCCTCTGTCGTCCTCCTCTGTCGTTCCTCCGTGGACAGATGAGCTCGGCCCAGCTGCATGGGCTCCTCGGACTGTGTTGTGCTAGGAAGGGAAGGGCGGACCGCTCCGATGGTGGAGCCGGGAAAATACAGCTCAGAACGAGTCTGCCGCTCTGTCTCTCTCCCGTAAGCGGTTGTCCAGCCTTATTGAGAGGGAAACCAGGTCGTCCAGGGAATCTGATGCATCACGGGTGGCAAGCTCATCCTTAAGCCGGCTGCTTAAACCATTTGTGAAGATTCCACAAAGAGCCTGATCATTCCAGCCCGAATCCGCAGTCCTGAAATCCACAGCAAACTCAGCAACACACATTTTTCCTTGGAGATTAATCAGCCGCTTAACGGCATCGCCCCCTCTCACTGGATGGTCAAACACCTTCTTCATCTCATCCATAAAAGCTGGATAAGACATGTGCCTGAAACCCTGTCGTTCAAACGCTGCTTCTGTCCATGACAAAGCCTTGCCCTCCAGAAGTCCGATGATGTAGGAGATCTTGGATTTGTCACTGGCATAAGTGATGGGCTTCTGGTCGAACACAAGTGAGCATTGGAGTAAGAACCCTCTACATTTACCCAGATCCCCGGCATAAGGTTTGGGGTCCGGGATGTGTGTCTCTCTTACCGGGGTGGCAGAAGCGGTAGGATGCCTGGATAAGTCAGGAACCCGTTGCTGATTGGAAGCAGGCTGGGCTAGACCAGCCACATGACTGGTGAGTTGAGACAACTGCGTAAGGATGGTGTGGTAATTCTGGTCCAAAGTTAGAAGCATCTGCTCATGTCGAGGTAAGTGAGCATTCTGACTGGATAGGGCTTGCTGAAGTTGTCCGGCGGCGCCTTCTGGGTTAGAATCCATACCTGGATCCATACCTGATGGCCTGAATGTTCTGTTGTAGTGTGGGACAAACAAAGACCCAAGTGCAGATTGGATGTGGATACTCGGAAGGGTTTATTGTTTTCCTGGGCAGAATGGCAGGTTGACGGGCAGGCAAGAAACATGCTCACTTGATGAAACAACAATCAGGCGATGACTGGTGAACTGAGCTGGCATTTTATCTTGCTGCTGCTGATTTCCTGATGAGAACCTGGTGTGGACTTGGTTGCCAGGGAAACAGGCACACACACGGCAGTTTGTCTTTGCAGCGGTTTGTCTCCGCAGCAATTTGTCTCCACGGAGATTTGTCTCCACACTTTTTCTTTAGTCTCCAGACGTTCTGAAAAACTGCTAAACGTAGCGCAGACGTCGCCGAGCTACGGTGCCGAGTTACGTCGCCACGCTAGACGTAGCTACGTCGCCGAGCTATGTCATTATGCTAGCAGCGGGTCAACTGTGTGCGTCAGCAGGAAGTGTATTGACCGTATTGATGATGAAATCCAGAACTTTCTGATGGAAAAGATTTATTTATTTCAAGGAAACAGGAAGAACAAACTCCAGATCATCATCGTCATCATCTGGTAGGGGGTGGGGGGGGGGATTCCTCACTTTAGCTGCAGCACCACCTGAATAACAGACAGACACATTATCTGCTGATCTTACTGTGTTTCATCTGTTCAGAGAGACAGGTGGAGGAGGTGCATAGTGGGTGGAGGAGGAGGTGTATAGTGGGTGGAGGAGGTGCATAGTGGGTGGAGGAGGAGGTGTATAGTGGGTGGAGGAGGTGCATAGTGGGTGGAGGGGGTGCATAGTGGGTGGAGGAGGAGGTGTATAGTGGGTGGAGGAGGTGCATAGTGGGTGGAGGAGGAGGTGTATAGTGGGTGGAGGAGGTGCATAGTGGGTGGAGGGGGTGCATAGTGGGTGGAGGAGGAGGTGTATAGTGGGTGGAGGAGGTGCATAGTGGGTGGAGGAGGAGGTGTATAGTGGGTGGAGGAGGTGCATAGTGGGTGGAGGAGGTGCATAGTGGGTGGAGGAGGTGCATAGTGGGTGGAGGGGGTGCATAGTGGGTGGAGGAGGAGGTGTATAGTGGGTGGAGGAGGTGCATAGTGGGTGGAGGAGGTGCATAGTGGGTGGAGGGGGTGCATAGTGGGTGGAGGAGGAGGTGTATAGTGGGTGGAGGAGGTGCATAGTGGGTGGAGGGGGTGCATAGTGGGTGGAGGAGGAGGTGTATAGTGGGTGGAGGAGGTGCATAGTGGGTGGAGGGGGTGCACAGTGGGTGGAGGAGGAGGTGTATAGTGGGTGGAGGAGGTGCATAGTGGGTGGAGGGGGTGCATAGTGGGTGGAGGAGGAGGTGTATAGTGGGTGGAGGAGGTGCATAGTGGGTGGAGGAGGAGGTGTATAGTGGGTGGAGGAGGTGCATAGTGGGTGGAGGGGGTGCATAGTGGGTGGAGGAGGAGGTGTATAGTGGGTGGAGGAGGTGCATAGTGGGTGGAGGAGGTGCATAGTGGGTGGAGGGGGTGCATAGTGGGTGGAGGAGGAGGTGTATAGTGGGTGGAGGAGGTGCATAGTGGGTGGAGGGGGTGCATAGTGGGTGGAGGAGGAGGTGTATAGTGGGTGGAGGAGGTGCATAGTGGGTGGAGGGGGTGCACAGTGGGTGGAGGAGGAGGTGTATAGTGGGTGGAGGAGGTGCATAGTGGGTGGAGGGGGTGCATAGTGGGTGGAGGAGGAGGTGTATAGTGGGTGGAGGAGGTGCATAGTGGGTGGAGGAGGAGGTGTATAGTGGGTGGAGGAGGTGCATAGTGGGTGGAGGGGGTGCATAGTGGGTGGAGGAGGAGGTGTATAGTGGGTGGAGGAGGTGCATAGTGGGTGGAGGGGGTGCACAGTGGGTGGAGGGGGTGCACAGTGGGTGGAGGAGGAGGTGTATAGTGGGTGGAGGAGGTGCATAGTGGGTGGAGGGGGAGATGCATAGTGGGTGGAGGAGGAGGTGTCATGGCGTGACCTTATTAGCAGCCTCCAGGGAAGCTATGAGCATGCTCAGTTCGTCTCTGGTCATCTCCATGGCGACCGGCCGTCGCCATGGCGACAGGTCCAGGTGGAGGCGGAGCAACGGAGCGTTGAGACACGAGATTTTATCGCTGGACAGCGCGAGCTGCAGGAGAAGAAGAAGACTGTCCAATCAGAGAGCAGAGAAGGGGGTCCGGTTCTGGTGGACCGGGTCGGGTTTCACCTTCAGCTGCCAGTCGAAGTCCTGCAGGACCGCCGAGGAGACGGCGGCGGTTCTCTCCAGCAGGGCCCGGCGGATCTCCTCCTGCCGGCCTCGCAGGACTCCCAGGACCGCCTTGGCGTGGCGGCTTCCTTCCAGCCGGACCAGAACCTGCAGGGGGACAGAACCGGACCTCAGACTCGGACCCGGACCCAGACCCAGACCCAGACCCAGACCAGGACTCCCCCCCCACCCCCCCTCACCTCCTCATCGGAGACGCCGCCCCCCGCCAGTCGGAAAATGGTGGTGAGGGAACGCAGCAGGTGCAGCCACTCCCGCGGACTCCAGGTGTCGCTGTAGTCTACCTGGCGGGGACATGGCCGTCCACACAGACCGTCCACCACGCCGTGACACAGCTGTTGCCATGGAAACCAGAATTCAGCGTGAAACCGGATTCTCTGTTCACATTTAGTTTGAACCACTTTGGCCCACAGGGCGCGTGAATCACAGAGAAATTAAGCATTTTGTTTGTTTTTTGCTGCATCTTTAAGGACTTTTCATCTTTAAATGGTTAAATAAAAGTTTAAGGTTGGATTTTACCGGGTAAACAAACTACATTATTTATAGCCATAGAAGAAGAGGAGAAAAATGTGCTCCTCTGATTGGTCGCTTTCACTATCTGAGCATTTACTGATTTTCTGGTTTTTATATTCATTCCACCAATAAAAGGCTAAAATGTGTCTTCTCACCGCGATGCAGTCCGTGTCAGAGAGTCTGTTCAGCACATCCACCATGTTGTCCTCCACTTCCGCCTCCAGCCGCCAATCAGCTGACTTCAGTCACGTGACGGTGCCTCCAATGCTGCTGGGAAATTTCCACATTTCTTGGAATGAACGTAAAAAGTTAAACTTACAACTGTTGAATTATTGAGGCGACATCGAGAGAAAGGGAGTTAGAGGAATAATTTGAGGTTTCTTGATGTGAAAGTGATTTTATCAGCGGAAGAAAGTGCAGCTTTCACATCCTGCTGCTGCATGTTTGTCTCGGAGGGACATGGAGGAGACACCGCTGGAAGTCACCGTGAGACCGGCGGAGGTAGCGACCACAGGCCGCTGATGCGGGACGACACACCTGGTTTACGGAAGTCCCGGTCCGGGACAGACATGGAGGACGGAGCCGCCAGGCTTCAGCTTCACTGTGAGTTTCTGTAAGGACACGATGTCCTCCTAAAGTCCGGTTTTTGTCGGTTAATCGTTTCTGGAAGTCTGGTTTTAGATTCCGGTTTCATCTTCACTCCGTTCACAGTCATGATGCATTCACGGTTCAGCAGCTTCCAGCTGATGTCACGAGGTTTAACTCACATTTACACAGTCCAGGAAGTACACAAAGTACCTAAAGTACCACCACCCGCAAACATAGAATATAAATCCACCATCTGAAAATAAAGTATTGGTATTCTTCACCCTGGTCTGAACCCTGATAGAGAAGCCGGGTTCTGGAAAAGATCCGTCCATCGGACCCATAGAGGTCCTGGTTCTGGGTCACTCAGCGTCACACATCCATGATTTATCTCTTCAGGTCTGTTCACACAGTCACCATATACCAGATTCATCCACAGATTTCCATAAAGACTGTTTTAATTAAACTCTGGGGGTCATGTGACCCAATGAAATAAAATGAAAATGAAACGAAAAACACTTCATTAATCCCCAAAGGGAAATATTGTAGTATATAATAATAATAACTAGAGGAGGTCTTGTTCTGGAGGCAGATGGCTGCTGGCAGGAATGATCTTCTGTATCTTGCAGTCTTACATGGGACCTGAAGAAGCCTCTCACTGAACACACTTTGTTGTTTCATCACTGTGTTGTGGAGAGGGTGTGAAGAATCCTCCATCATCTTCATCAGCTTGTGCAGCATTCTTCTTTGGACAATCAGCTCCAGCGGCTCCAGAGTTACTCCAAGCACAGAAGCAGCTTTCTGGATCAGTTTGTTGATTCTCTTCAAGTCTCTGGTTCTGATGCTACTACCCCAGCAGATGCTGCAAAGCTGACTGCACTCTCCACAACAGACTTATAGAAGATATGCAACATCTTGGTGCAGACGTTAAACCATCTCAGCTTCCTTAAGAAGTACAGTCTGCTCTGACCTTTCTTGTAGATGTAGTCAGTGTTGCATTTCCAGTCCAGTTTGTTGTCCAGCTGAACTCCAAGATACTTGTATTCCTCCACCACCTCCACCTCCTCTCCCAGGATGGAAACAGTGCTTTGTTTATTCTTCTTCCTCCTGAAGTCAACAATCATCTCTTTTGTTTTGCTGCTATTTAATATGAGATGATTGTCACCGCAGCATTTAACAAACTGACTGACCAGTTCTCTGTACTCTGCTTCTTGTCCATCCCTGATACACCCCACAACTGCAGAGTCATCAGAGTATTTCTGCAGATGACAGGACTCAGAGTTGTACTGGAAGTCTGAGGTGTACAGAGTGAAGAGGAATGGCCAGAGTACAGTTCCTTGTGGTGCACCAGTGCTGCTGACCTCCATCAAGGTGAGACAAACAAGGTGGAGGTCTCAGGATGTCCTGATGTGGAGGGAGATGAAGCTGTGTTCTGGTCCATGACTGAGCTGCAGGGTGACAGATTGGAGGCGTGACAGGAAAGCAGTGGGCTTATGGAGGGTGTGTGGTCTGTTGGGCTGGAGGTAGGGGGTGAACTGAACCTGTTGAAGAATATGTTCAGCTCATTAGCTCTGTCCAGACCTCCATCAGGCTGGTCCCCCTTTAACTTGAAGCCGGTGATCTTCTTCATTCCAGACCACACATCCCTCAGGTTATTCTGCTGGAGCTGACTTTCTAACTTCTTCCTGTAGTCCTCCTTGCACTTCTTAGTTTGGGTTTTAAGTTGTTTTTGTGTTGCCCTCAATAACTCCCTGTCTCCATCCCTGAAGGCTTTCTTTTTGATGTTCAGCAGCTTTTTCAGGTCACTGGTGATCCAGGGTTTGTTATTGGGGAAGCACCTCACTGTTCTTGTTGGGACGATGCTGTCCACACAGAAGTTTATGTAATCTGTCACACACTCAGTCATGGCGTTGATGTCGTCTCCATGAGGTTCACAGAGGACGTTCCAGTCTGTAGCCTCAAAGCCTCCTCTAAGAGCATCTTCAGCTTCAGCAGACCAGATTTTGATAGTCTTTGTGATGACTGGTTGCTGCTGAACGATGGGCTTGTAGGTGGAGGTGAGAAGAACCAGATTATGGTCAGATCTTCCTAAAGGAGGCAGGGCAGAACAACTGGATCCATTATTCATATTTGCATAAAATGAAGTCCAACATCTTATTTTCTCTGGTGGAGCAGCTGACAAACTGCTGGAATGTTGGTAGAGTTGCAGAGAGGGAGACGTTGTTGAAGTCTCCGGAGATCGCCATGAATGAGTTTGGATGCCGTGTTTGTAGCCGAGCAACGACGGAGCTGATGACATCACAGGCTGTGTCTGGTGCGGTACCAGGTATTATATAAACCACTACCAGAATAACACAGGTAAACTCTCTGGGTAAATAATATGGACGGAAGCTCACAGCTAACAGTTCCATGTCCCTTGTGCATATCTTCTCCTTGACAGTAACATGTCCAGGATGACACCAACGCTGGTTAACCAGCACTGCAATTCCACCACCCTTTAGCTTTCCGCTGTGTTGTCTACTGCAGTCTGCACGGACCGTTTTAAAGCCCGGTACAGACACATTACAGTCAGGGATGTGTTCATGCAGCCATGTCTCGGTGAAGCACATAATACTGCACTCTCTGCATTCTTTCTGAGACCTTGTTAGCATCTCCAGCTCGTCCGTTTTGTTAGCTAGCGATCTCACATTACCTATTAAGACGGTCGGGAGAAATGGTTTAAATCTCCATCGCTTTCTCCGCTGTCTCACTCCCGCTCTGCATCCTCTTCTCTTTCTTTTCAACTCCATCAGGATTTGATGTGTTGTTTCACTGATGATCCTGATCTGGGAGAGGTTAATCAGTTGATCCCAATTGTAAACAAGTCTTTCGTTGCCATGGAGACTCATCATAACAAGACTTGAAAGAGCAAAAATATGCAGAAAAATCTTCCTTGCAGCACACCCTCCAAACCGGCATGAAATCCTCAGGAAAAAAGAATAATTTTCTCTTCTCACATAGATATTACCTCAAATTATTTTGAGGTAATATCTATGTGAAAAGAGTTTGTACTTTAAAAGAAATCAAGATAGCAAGTCAGAGCTACTACAATTTGCTGCCAACAGACGGCAGAATATAGAATGTTAATGTTGCCTGATGTGGCCCGATATGACCTGACGTGACCTGATGTGACCCGATTTGGCCCGATGTGACCCGATGTGACCTGACGTGACCTGATGTGACCCGATTTGGCCCGATGTGGCCCGATTTGGCCCGATGTGACCCGATGTGACCCGATGTGACATGATGTGACCTGATGTGGCCCGATATGACCTGACGTGACCTGATGTGACTTGATGTGACCTGACGTGACATGATGTGACCTGATGTGGCCCAATATGACTTGATGTGACCTGATGTGACCTGACGTGAGCCGATATGACCTGATGTGGCCCAATATGACTTGATGTGACCCGATGTGACCTGATGTGACCCGATATGACCTGATGTGACCTGATGTGACCCGATATGACCTGATGTGACCTGATGTGGCCCGATATGACTTGATAGGACCTGATGTGGCCCGATGTGACCCGATGTGACCTGATGTGGCCCGATATGACCTGATAGGACCTGATATGGCCCGATATGACCTGATGTGACCCGATTTGACCCGATGTTACCTGATATGACCTGACGTGACCCGATGTGGCCTGACGTGACATGATGTGGCCCGATGTGACCCAATATGACCTGATGTGGCCCGATATGACCTGATGTGACCTAATTTGACCCGATAAAACCTGAAGTGACCTGACGTGGCCCGATGTGACCTGACGTGACCCGATGTGACCTGACGTGACCCGATGTGACCTGACGTGACCCGATATGACCTGACGTGACCCGATGTGACCCGATATGACCTGACGTGACCCGATATGACCTGACGTGACCCGATGTGACCTGACGTGACCTGACGTGACCTGATATGACCCGACGTGACCTGATGTGACCCGACGTGACCCGACGTGACCTGACGTGACCCGATGTGACCTGATGTGGCCCGATATGACCTGATAGGACCTGATATGGCCCGATGTGACCCGATGTGACCTGATGTGACCTGATGTGGCCCGATATGACCTGATGTGACCCGATGTGACCCGATGTGACCTGATGTGACCTGATGTGGCCCGATATGACCTGATGTGGCCCCATATGACCTGATGTGGCCCCATATGACCTGATGTGACCTGATGTGACCTGACGTGACCCGATATGACCTGATGTGGCCCAATATGACTTGATATGACCTGATGTGACCCGATATGACCTGATGTGACCTGATGTGGCCCGATATGACTTGATAGGACCTGATGTGACCCGATGTGACCTGATGTGGCCCGATATGACCTGATAGGACCTGATATGGCCCGATGTGACCCGATGTGACCTGATGTGACCTGATGTGGCCCGATATGACCTGATGTGACCCGATGTGACCCGATGTGACCCGATGTGACCTGATGTGACCTGATGTGGCCCGATGTGACCTGATGTGGCCCGATGTGACCTGAAGTGACCTGATGTGGCCCGATATGATTTGATGTGACCCGATGTGACCCGACGTGACCTGATGTGACATGATGTGACCTGATGTGGCCCGATATGACCTGACGTGACCCGATGTGACCTGACGTGACCCGATGTGACCTGATATGACCTAATGTGGCCCGATATGACCTGACGTGACCCGATGTGACTTGACGTGGCCCGATGTGGCCTGATGTGACCCGATGTGATCTGATGTGATCTGATGTGATCTGATGTGACCTGATGTGACCTGATGTGGCCCGATATGACCTGATGTGACCCGATGTGACCTGACGTGACATGATGTGACCTGATGTGGCCCGATATGACCTGACGTGACATGATATGGCCTGACGTGACATGATGTGACCTGATGTGGCCCGATATGACCTGATGTGACCTGATGTGACCCGATTTGACCCGATGTTACCTGATATGACCTGACGTGACCCGATGTGGCCTGACGTGACATGATGTGACCTGATTTGGCCCGATGTGACCCAATATGACCTGATGTGGCCCGATATGACCTGATGTGACCTAATTTGACCCGATAAAACCTGACGTGACCTGACGTGACCCGATGTGACCTGACGTGACCCGATGTGACCTGACGTGACCCGATGTGACCTGACGTGACCCGATGTGACCCGATGTGACCTGACGTGACCCGATATGACCTGACGTGACCCGATGTGACCTGACATGACCTGATATGACCTGACGTGACCCGATGTGACCTGACGTGGCCCGATGTGACCCGATGTGGCCCGATGTGACCTGATGTGACCTGATGTGGCCCGATATGACCTGATAGGACCCGATGTGACCCGATGTGACCTGATGTGACCCGATGTGACCTGATGTGGCCCGATGTGACCCGATGTGACCTGATGTGGCCCGATATGACCTGACGTGACCTGATGTGACCCGATGTGACCTGACGTGACCCGATGTGACCTGACGTGACCCGATACTACCTGACGTGACCCGATGTGACCTGATATGACCTAATGTGGCCCGATATGACCTGAAATGACCTAATGTGGCCCGATATGACCTGACGTGACCCGATGTGACTTGACGTGGCCCGATGTGGCCTGATGTGACCCGATGTGACCTGACGTGACATGATGTGACCTGATGTGGCCCGATATGGCCTGACGTGACATGATGTGACCTGATATGGCCCGATATGACCTGATGTGACCCGATTTGACCCGATGTTACCTGATATGACCTGACGTGACCCGATGTGGCCTGACGTGACATGATGTGGCCCGATGTGACCCAATATGACTTGATGTGGCCCGATATGACCTGATGTGACCTAATTTGACCCGATAAAACCTGACGTGACCTGATGTGGCCCGATGTGACCTGATGTGGCCCGATGTGACCTGACGTGACCCGATATGACCTGACGTGACCCGATATGACCTGACGTGACCCGATGTGACCTGACGTGACCTGATGTGACCTGACGTGACCTGACGTGACCCGACGTGACCCGACGTGACCCGACGTGACCCGACGTGACCTGACGTGACCCGATGTGACCTGATGTGACCTGATGTGGCCCGATATGACCTGATAGGACCTGATGTGGCCCGATGTGACCCGATGTGACCTGATGTGACCTGATGTGGCCCGATGTGACCTGATGTGACCCGATGTGACCTGATGTGACCTGATGTGGCCCGATATGACCTGATGTGGCCCCATATGACCTGATGTGACCTGATGTGACCTGACGTGACCCGATATGACCTGATGTGGCCCAATATGACTTGATGTGACCTGATGTGACCCGATATGACCTGATGTGACCTGATGTGGCCCGATATGACTTGATAGGACCTGATGTGACCCGATGTGACCTGATGTGGCCCGATATGACCTGATAGGACCTGATGTGGCCCGATGTGACCCGATGTGACCTGATGTGACCTGATGTGGCCCGATATGACCCGATGTGACCCGATGTGACCTGATGTGGCCCGATGTGACCTGATGTGGCCCGATGTGACCTGAAGTGACCTGATGTGGCCCGATATGATTTGATGTGACCCGATGTGACCCGACGTGACCTGATGTGACATGATGTGACCTGATGTGGCCCGATATGACCTGACGTGACCCGATGTGACCTGACGTGACCCGATACTACCTGACGTGACCCGATGTGACCTGATATGACCTAATGTGGCCCGATATGACCTGACGTGACCCGATGTGACTTGACGTGGCCCGATGTGGCCTGATGTGACCCGATGTGATCTGATGTGACCTGATGTGACCTGATGTGGCCCGATATGACCTGATGTGACCCGATGTGACCTGACGTGACATGATGTGACCTGATGTGGCCCGATATGACCTGACGTGACATGATATGGCCTGACGTGACATGATGTGACCTGATGTGGCCCGATATGACCTGATGTGACCTGATGTGACCCGATTTGACCCGATGTTACCTGATATGACCTGACGTGACCCGATGTGGCCTGACGTGACATGATGTGACCTGATTTGGCCCGATGTGACCCAATATGACCTGATGTGGCCCGATATGACCTGATGTGACCTAATTTGACCCGATAAAACCTGACGTGACCTGATGTGGCCCGATGTGACCTGACGTGACCCGATGTGACCCGATGTGACCTGATGTGACCTGACGTGACCCGATGTGACCCGATGTGACCTGATGTGACCCGATGTGACCCGATGTGACCCGATGTGACCTGATGTGGCCCGATGTGACCTGATGTGACCTGATGTGGCCCGATATGATTTGATGTGACCCGATGTGACCTGACGTGACCCGATATGACCTGAAATGACCTAATGTGGCCCGATATGACCTGACGTGACCCGATGTGACTTGACGTGGCCCGATGTGGCCTGATGTGACCCGATGTGACCTGACGTGACATGATGTGACCTGATGTGGCCCGATATGGCCTGACGTGACATGATGTGACCTGATATGGCCCGATATGACCTGATGTGACATGGCGTGACATGATGTGGCCCGATATGACCTGATGTGACCCGATGTGACCCGATGTGATCTGATGTGACATGATGTGACCTGATGTGGCCCGATATGACCTGACGTGACATGATATGGCCTGACGTGACATGATGTGACCTGATGTGGCCCGATATGACCTGATGTGACCTGATGTGACCCGATTTGACCCGATGTTACCTGATATGACCTGACGTGACCCGATGTGGCCTGACGTGACATGATGTGACCTGATTTGGCCCGATGTGACCCAATATGACCTGATGTGGCCCGATATGACCTGATGTGACCTAATTTGACCCGATAAAACCTGACGTGACCTGATGTGGCCCGATGTGACCTGATGTGGCCCGATGTGACCTGACGTGACCCGATGTGACCTGACGTGACCCGATGTGACCTGACGTGACCCGATGTGACCCGATGTGACCTGATGTGACCCGATGTGACCTGATGTGGCCCGATGTGACCTGATGTGACCTGATGTGGCCCGATATGATTTGATGTGACCCGATGTGACCTGACGTGACCCGATATGACCTGAAATGACCTAATGTGGCCCGATATGACCTGACGTGACCCGATGTGACTTGACGTGGCCCGATGTGGCCTGATGTGACCCGATGTGACCTGACGTGACATGATGTGACCTGATATGGCCCGATATGACCTGATGTGACATGATGTGACCTGATGTGGCCCGATATGACCTGATGTGACCCGATTTGACCCGATGTTACCTGATATGACCTGACGTGACCCGATGTGGCCTGACGTGACATGATGTGGCCCGATGTGACCCAATATGACCTGATGTGGCCCGATATGACCTGATGTGACCTAATTTGACCCGATAAAACCTGACGTGACCTGATGTGGCCCGATGTGACCTGATGTGGCCCGATGTGACCTGACGTGACCCGATGTGACCTGACGTGACCCGATATGACCTGACGTGACCCGATGTGACCCGATATGACCTGACGTGACCCGATATGACCTGACGTGACCCGATGTGACCTGACGTGACCTGATGTGACCCGACGTGACCCGACGTGACCTGACGTGACCCGATGTGACCTGATGTGGCCCGATGTGACCTGATGTGACCTGATGTGGCCCGATATGACCTGATAGGACCTGATATGGCCCGATGTGACCCGATGTGACCTGATGTGACCTGATGTGGCCCGATATGACTTGATAGGACCTGATGTGACCCAATATGACTTGATGTGACCTGATGTGACCCGATATGACCTGATGTGACCTGATGTGGCCCGATATGACTTGATAGGACCTGATGTGACCCGATGTGACCTGATGTGACCTGATGTGGCCCGATGTGACCCGATGTGACCCGATGTGACCCGATGTGACCTGATGTGACCTGATGTGGCCCGATATGACCTGATGTGACCCGATTTGACCCGATGTTACCTGATATGACCTGACGTGACCCGATGTGGCCTGACGTGACATGATGTGACCTGATTTGGCCCGATGTGACCCAATATGACCTGATGTGGCCCGATATGACCTGATGTGACCTAATTTGACCCGATGAAACCTGACGTGACCTGATGTGGCCCGATGTGACCTGACGTGACCCGATGTGACCCGATATGACCTGACGTGACCCGATATGACCTGACGTGACCCGATGTGACCTGACATGACCTGATATGACCTGACGTGACCCGATGTGACCTGATGTGGCCCGATGTGACCTGATGTGGCCCGATATGACCTGATAGGACCCGATGTGACCCGATGTGACCTGATGTGACCCGATGTGACCTGATGTGACCTGATGTGACCCGATGTGACCTGATGTGGCCCGATGTGACCTGATGTGACCTGATGTGGCCCGATATGATTTGATGTGACCCGATGTGACCCGACGTGACCTGATGTGACATGATGTGACCTGATGTGGCCCGATATGACCTGACGTGACCTGATGTGACCCGATGTGACCTGACGTGACCCGATGTAACCTGACGTGACCCGATGTGACCTGATATGACCTAATGTGGCCCGATATGACCTGAAATGACCTAATGTGGCCCGATATGACCTGACGTGACCCGATGTGACTTGACGTGGCCCGATGTGGCCTGATGTGACCCGATGTGACCTGACGTGACATGATGTGACCTGATGTGGCCCGATATGGCCTGACGTGACCTGATGTGGCCCGATGTGACCTGATGTGGCCCGATATGATTTGATGTGACCCGATGTGACCCGACGTGACCCGATGTGACCTGATGTGGCCCGATGTGACCTGATGTGACCCGATGTGATCTGATGTGACCTGATGTGGCCCGATGTGACCTGATGTGACCTGGTGTTGCCCGATGTGACCTGATGTGACCTGATGTGGCCCGATATGATTTGATGTGACCCGATGTGGCCAGATGTGACCTGATATGACCTGACGTGACCCGATACTACCTGACGTGACCCGATGTGACCTGATATGACCTAATGTGGCCCGATATGACCTGAAATGACCTAATGTGGCCCGATATGACTGACGTGACCCGATGTGACCTGATGTGACCCGATGTGATCTGATGTGACCTGATGTGACCTGATATGACCTAATGTGGCCCGATATGACCTGAAATGACCTAATGTGGCCCGATATGACTGACGTGACCCGATGTGGCCTGATGTGACCCGATGTGATCTGATGTGACCTGATGTGACCTGATGTGACCCGATGTGACCCGATGTGACCTGATGTGACCCGATGTGACCCGATGTGACCCGATGTGACCTGATGTGGCCCGATGTGACCTGATGTGACCTGATGTGGCCCGATGTGACCTGATGTGGCCCGATGTGACCTGATGTGGCCCGATGTGACCTGATGTGACCTGATGTGGCCCGATATGATTTGATGTGACCCGATGTGACCCGATGTGACCTGATGTGACATGATGTGACCTGATGTGGCCAGATGTGACCTGATATGACCTGACATGACCCGATACTACCTGACGTGACCCGATGTGACCTGATATGACCTAATGTGGCCCGATATGACCTGAAATGACATAATGTGGCCCGATATGACCTGAAATGACATAATGTGGCCCGATATGACCTGACGTGACCCGATGTGACCTGACGTGGCCCGATGTGGCCCGATGTGGCCTGATGTGATCTGATGTGACCTGATGTGGCCCGATGTGACCCGATGTGACCTGATGTGACCTGATGTGGCCCGATGTGGCCCGATATGATTTGATGTGACCCGATGTGACCCGACGTGACCTGATGTGACATGATGTGACCTGATGTGGCCAGATGTGACCTGATATGACCTGACATGACCCGATACTACCTGACGTGACCCGATGTGACCTGATATGACCTAATGTGACCTGATATGACCTGAAATGACCTAATGTGGCCCGATATGACCTGACGTGACCCGATGTGACCTGACGTGACCCGATGTGGCCTGATGTGACCCGATGTGATCTGATGTGACCTGATGTGACCTGATGTGGCCCGATATGACCTGATGTGACCCGATGTGACCTGATGTGACCCGATGTTGCCCGATGTGACCTGACGTGGCCCGATGTGACCTGATGTGACCTGATGTGGCCCGATGTTACCTGATGTGACCTGATGTGGCCCGATATGATTTGATGTGACCTGATGTGACCCGACGTGACCTGATGTGACATGATGTGACCTGATGTGGCCAGATGTGACCTGATATGACCTGACATGACCCGATACTACCTGACGTGACCCGATACTACCTGACGTGACCCGATGTGACCTGATATGACCTAATGTGGCCCGATATGACCTGAAATGACCTAATGTGGCCCGATATGACCTGACGTGACCCGATGTGACCTGACATGGCCCGATGTGGCCTGATGTGATCTGATGTGACCTGATGTGACCCGATGTGACCTGATGTGACCCGATGTGACCTGATGTGACCTGATGTGACCCGATGTGACCCGATGTGACCTGATGTGACCTGATGTGGCCCGAAGTGACCTGATGTGACCTGATGTGGCCCGATGTGACCTGATGTGACCTGATGTGGCCCGATATGATTTGATGTGACCCGATGTGACCCGACGTGACCTGATGTGACATGATGTGACATGATGTGACATGATGTGACCTGATGTGGCCAGATGTGACCTCATGTGGCCCGATATGACCTGAAATGACCTAATGTGGCCCGATATGACCTGAAATGACCTAATGTGGCCCGATATGACCTGACGTGACCCGATGTGACTTGACGTGGCCCGATGTGGCCTGATGTGACCCGATGTGACCTGACGTGACATGATGTGACCTGATGTGGCCCGATATGGCCTGACGTGACCTGATGTGGCCCGATGTGACCTGATGTGGCCCGATATGATTTGATGTGACCCGATGTGACCCGACGTGACCCGATGTGACCTGATGTGGCCCGATGTGACCTGATGTGACCCGATGTGATCTGATGTGACCTGATGTGGCCCGATGTGACCTGATGTGACCTGGTGTTGCCCGATGTGACCTGATGTGACCTGATGTGGCCCGATATGATTTGATGTGACCCGATGTGGCCAGATGTGACCTGATATGACCTGACGTGACCCGATACTACCTGACGTGACCCGATGTGACCTGATATGACCTAATGTGGCCCGATATGACCTGAAATGACCTAATGTGGCCCGATATGACTGACGTGACCCGATGTGACCTGATGTGACCCGATGTGATCTGATGTGACCTGATGTGACCTGATATGACCTAATGTGGCCCGATATGACCTGAAATGACCTAATGTGGCCCGATATGACTGACGTGACCCGATGTGGCCTGATGTGACCCGATGTGACCTGATGTGACCTGATGTGACCTGATGTGACCTGATGTGACCCGATGTGACCCGATGTGACCCGATGTGACCTGATGTGGCCCGATGTGACCTGATGTGACCTGATGTGACCTGATGTGACCCGATGTGACCTGATGTGACCTGATGTGACCCGATGTGACCTGATGTGGCCCGATGTGACCTGATGTGACCTGATGTGGCCCGATATGATTTGATGTGACCCGATGTGACCCGACGTGACCTGATGTGACATGATGTGACCTGATGTGGCCCGATATGACCTGACGTGACCTGATGTGACCCGATGTGACCTGACGTGACCCGATGTAACCTGACGTGACCCGATGTGACCTGATATGACCTAATGTGGCCCGATATGACCTGAAATGACCTAATGTGGCCCGATATGACCTGACGTGACCCGATGTGACTTGACGTGGCCCGATGTGGCCTGATGTGACCCGATGTGACCTGACGTGACATGATGTGACCTGATGTGGCCCGATATGGCCTGACGTGACCTGATGTGGCCCGATGTGACCTGATGTGGCCCGATATGATTTGATGTGACCCGATGTGACCCGACGTGACCCGATGTGACCTGATGTGGCCCGATGTGACCTGATGTGACCCGATGTGATCTGATGTGACCTGATGTGGCCCGATGTGACCTGATGTGACCTGGTGTTGCCCGATGTGACCTGATGTGACCTGATGTGGCCCGATATGATTTGATGTGACCCGATGTGGCCAGATGTGACCTGATATGACCTGACGTGACCCGATACTACCTGACGTGACCCGATGTGACCTGATATGACCTAATGTGGCCCGATATGACCCGAAATGACCTAATGTGGCCCGATATGACTGACGTGACCCGATGTGACCTGATGTGACCCGATGTGATCTGATGTGACCTGATGTGACCTGATATGACCTAATGTGGCCCGATATGACCTGAAATGACCTAATGTGGCCCGATATGACTGACGTGACCCGATGTGGCCTGATGTGACCCGATGTGATCTGATGTGACCTGATGTGACCTGATGTGACCTGATGTGACCCGATGTGACCCGATGTGACCTGATGTGACCCGATGTGACCCGATGTGACCCGATGTGACCTGATGTGGCCCGATGTGACCTGATGTGACCTGATGTGGCCCGATGTGAGCTGATGTGGCCCGATGTGACCTGATGTGGCCCGATGTGACCTGATGTGACTTGATGTGGCCCGATATGATTTGATGTGACCCGATGTGACCCGATGTGACCTGATGTGACATGATGTGACCTGATGTGGCCAGATGTGACCTGATATGACCTGACATGACCCGATACTACCTGACGTGACCCGATGTGACCTGATATGACCTAATGTGGCCCGATATGACCTGAAATGACATAATGTGGCCCGATATGACCTGAAATGACATAATGTGGCCCGATATGACCTGACGTGACCCGATGTGACCTGACGTGGCCCGATGTGGCCCGATGTGGCCTGATGTGATCTGATGTGACCTGATGTGGCCCGATGTGACCTGATGTGACCTGATGTGGCCCGATGTGGCCCGATATGATTTGATGTGACCCGATGTGACCCGACGTGACCTGATGTGACATGATGTGACCTGATGTGGCCAGATGTGACCTGATATGACCTGACATGACCCGATACTACCTGACGTGACCCGATGTGACCTGATATGACCTAATGTGACCTGATATGACCTGAAATGACCTAATGTGGCCCGATATGACCTGACGTGACCCGATGTGACCTGACGTGACCCGATGTGGCCTGATGTGACCCGATGTGATCTGATGTGACCTGATGTGACCTGATGTGGCCCGATATGACCTGATGTGACCCGATGTGACCTGATGTGACCCGATGTTGCCCGATGTGACCTGACGTGGCCCGATGTGACCTGATGTGACCTGATGTGGCCCGATGTGACCTGATGTGACCTGATGTGGCCCGATATGATTTGATGTGACCTGATGTGACCCGACGTGACCTGATGTGACATGATGTGACCTGATGTGGCCAGATGTGACCTGATATGACCTGACATGACCCGATACTACCTGACGTGACCCGATACTACCTGACGTGACCCGATGTGACCTGATATGACCTAATGTGGCCCGATATGACCTGAAATGACCTAATGTGGCCCGATATGACCTGACGTGACCCGATGTGACCTGACATGGCCCGATGTGGCCTGATGTGATCTGATGTGACCTGATGTGACCCGATGTGACCTGATGTGACCCGATGTGACCTGATGTGACCTGATGTGACCCGATGTGACCCGATGTGACCTGATGTGACCTGATGTGGCCCGAAGTGACCTGATGTGACCTGATGTGGCCCGATGTGACCTGATGTGACCTGATGTGGCCCGATATGATTTGATGTGACCCGATGTGACCCGACGTGACCTGATGTGACATGATGTGACATGATGTGACATGATGTGACATGATGTGACCTGATGTGGCCAGATGTGACCTCATGTGGCCCGATATGACCTGAAATGACCTAATGTGGCCCGATATGACCTGAAATGACCTAATGTGGCCCGATATGACCTGACGTGACCCGATGTGACTTGACGTGGCCCGATGTGGCCTGATGTGACCCGATGTGACCTGACGTGACATGATGTGACCTGATGTGGCCCGATATGGCCTGACGTGACCTGATGTGGCCCGATGTGACCTGATGTGGCCCGATATGATTTGATGTGACCCGATGTGACCCGACGTGACCCGATGTGACCTGATGTGGCCCGATGTGACCTGATGTGACCCGATGTGATCTGATGTGACCTGATGTGGCCCGATGTGACCTGATGTGACCTGGTGTTGCCCGATGTGACCTGATGTGACCTGATGTGGCCCGATATGATTTGATGTGACCCGATGTAGCCAGATGTGACCTGATATGACCTGACGTGACCCGATACTACCTGACGTGACCCGATGTGACCTGATATGACCTAATGTGGCCCGATATGACCTGAAATGACCTAATGTGGCCCGATATGACTGACGTGACCCGATGTGACCTGATGTGACCCGATGTGATCTGATGTGACCTGATGTGACCTGATATGACCTAATGTGGCCCGATATGACCTGAAATGACCTAATGTGGCCCGATATGACTGACGTGACCCGATGTGGCCTGATGTGACCCGATGTGACCTGATGTGACCTGATGTGACCTGATGTGACCTGATGTGACCCGATGTGACCCGATGTGACCTGATGTGACCCGATGTGACCCGATGTGACCCGATGTGACCTGATGTGGCCCGATGTGACCTGATGTGACCTGATGTGGCCCGATGTGACCTGATGTGGCCCGATGTGACCTGATGTGGCCCGATGTGACCTGATGTGACCTGATGTGGCCCGATATGATTTGATGTGACCTGATGTGACCCGATGTGACCTGATGTGACCTGATGTGACCCGATGTGACCTGATGTGGCCCGATGTGACCTGATGTGACCTGATGTGGCCCGATATGATTTGATGTGACCCGATGTGACCCGACGTGACCTGATGTGACATGATGTGACCTGATGTGGCCCGATATGACCTGACGTGACCTGATGTGACCCGATGTGACCTGACGTGACCCGATGTAACCTGACGTGACCCGATGTGACCTGATATGACCTAATGTGGCCCGATATGACCTGAAATGACCTAATGTGGCCCGATATGACCTGACGTGACCCGATGTGACTTGACGTGGCCCGATGTGGCCTGATGTGACCCGATGTGACCTGACGTGACATGATGTGACCTGATGTGGCCCGATATGGCCTGACGTGACCTGATGTGGCCCGATGTGACCTGATGTGGCCCGATATGATTTGATGTGACCCGATGTGACCCGACGTGACCCGATGTGACCTGATGTGGCCCGATGTGACCTGATGTGACCCGATGTGATCTGATGTGACCTGATGTGGCCCGATGTGACCTGATGTGACCTGGTGTTGCCCGATGTGACCTGATGTGACCTGATGTGGCCCGATATGATTTGATGTGACCCGATGTGGCCAGATGTGACCTGATATGACCTGACGTGACCCGATACTACCTGACGTGACCCGATGTGACCTGATATGACCTAATGTGGCCCGATATGACCTGAAATGACCTAATGTGGCCCGATATGACTGACGTGACCCGATGTGACCTGATGTGACCCGATGTGATCTGATGTGACCTGATGTGACCTGATATGACCTAATGTGGCCCGATATGACCTGAAATGACCTAATGTGGCCCGATATGACTGACGTGACCCGATGTGGCCTGATGTGACCCGATGTGATCTGATGTGACCTGATGTGACCTGATGTGACCTGATGTGACCCGATGTGACCTGATGTGACCCGATGTGACCCGATGTGACCCGATGTGACCTGATGTGGCCCGATGTGACCTGATGTGACCTGATGTGGCCCGATGTGAGCTGATGTGGCCCGATGTGACCTGATGTGGCCCGATGTGACCTGATGTGACCTGATGTGGCCCGATATGATTTGATGTGACCCGATGTGACCCGATGTGACCTGATGTGACATGATGTGACCTGATGTGGCCAGATGTGACCTGATATGACCTGACATGACCCGATACTACCTGACGTGACCCGATGTGACCTGATATGACCTAATGTGGCCCGATATGACCTGAAATGACATAATGTGGCCCGATATGACCTGAAATGACATAATGTGGCCCGATATGACCTGACGTGACCCGATGTGACCTGACGTGGCCCGATGTGGCCCGATGTGGCCTGATGTGATCTGATGTGACCTGATGTGGCCCGATGTGACCTGATGTGACCTGATGTGGCCCGATGTGGCCCGATATGATTTGATGTGACCCGATGTGACCCGACGTGACCTGATGTGACATGATGTGACCTGATGTGGCCAGATGTGACCTGATATGACCTGACATGACCCGATACTACCTGACGTGACCCGATGTGACCTGATATGACCTAATGTGACCTGATATGACCTGAAATGACCTAATGTGGCCCGATATGACCTGACGTGACCCGATGTGACCTGACGTGACCCGATGTGGCCTGATGTGACCCGATGTGATCTGATGTGACCTGATGTGACCTGATGTGGCCCGATATGACCTGATGTGACCCGATGTGACCTGATGTGACCCGATGTTGCCCGATGTGACCTGACGTGGCCCGATGTGACCTGATGTGACCTGATGTGGCCCGATGTGACCTGATGTGACCTGATGTGGCCCGATATGATTTGATGTGACCTGATGTGACCCGACGTGACCTGATGTGACATGATGTGACCTGATGTGGCCAGATGTGACCTGATATGACCTGACATGACCCGATACTACCTGACGTGACCCGATACTACCTGACGTGACCCGATGTGACCTGATATGACCTAATGTGGCCCGATATGACCTGAAATGACCTAATGTGGCCCGATATGACCTGACGTGACCCGATGTGACCTGACATGGCCCGATGTGGCCTGATGTGATCTGATGTGACCTGATGTGACCCGATGTGACCTGATGTGACCTGATGTGACCTGATGTGACCCGATGTGACCCGATGTGACCTGATGTGACCTGATGTGGCCCGAAGTGACCTGATGTGACCTGATGTGGCCCGATGTGACCTGATGTGACCTGATGTGGCCCGATATGATTTGATGTGACCTGATGTGACCCGACGTGACCTGATGTGACATGATGTGACCTGATGTGGCCAGATGTGACCTGATATGACCTGACATGACCCGATACTACCTGACGTGACCCGATACTACCTGACGTGACCCGATGTGACCTGATATGACCTAATGTGGCCCGATATGACCTGAAATGACCTAATGTGGCCCGATATGACCTGACGTGACCCGATGTGACCTGACATGGCCCGATGTGGCCTGATGTGATCTGATGTGACCTGATGTGACCCGATGTGACCTGATGTGACCCGATGTGACCTGATGTGACCTGATGTGACCCGATGTGACCCGATGTGACCTGATGTGACCTGATGTGGCCCGAAGTGACCTGATGTGACCTGATGTGGCCCGATGTGACCTGATGTGACCTGATGTGGCCCGATATGATTTGATGTGACCCGATGTGACCCGACGTGACCTGATGTGACATGATGTGACATGATGTGACATGATGTGACATGATGTGACCTGATGTGGCCAGATGTGACCTCATGTGGCCCGATATGACCTGAAATGACCTAATGTGGCCCGATATGACCTGAAATGACCTAATGTGGCCCGATATGACCTGACGTGACCCGATGTGACTTGACGTGGCCCGATGTGGCCTGATGTGACCCGATGTGACCTGACGTGACATGATGTGACCTGATGTGGCCCGATATGGCCTGACGTGACCTGATGTGGCCCGATGTGACCTGATGTGGCCCGATATGATTTGATGTGACCCGATGTGACCCGACGTGACCCGATGTGACCTGATGTGGCCCGATGTGACCTGATGTGACCCGATGTGATCTGATGTGACCTGATGTGGCCCGATGTGACCTGATGTGACCTGGTGTTGCCCGATGTGACCTGATGTGACCTGATGTGGCCCGATATGATTTGATGTGACCCGATGTAGCCAGATGTGACCTGATATGACCTGACGTGACCCGATACTACCTGACGTGACCCGATGTGACCTGATATGACCTAATGTGGCCCGATATGACCTGAAATGACCTAATGTGGCCCGATATGACTGACGTGACCCGATGTGACCTGATGTGACCCGATGTGATCTGATGTGACCTGATGTGACCTGATATGACCTAATGTGGCCCGATATGACCTGAAATGACCTAATGTGGCCCGATATGACTGACGTGACCCGATGTGGCCTGATGTGACCCGATGTGACCTGATGTGACCTGATGTGACCTGATGTGACCTGATGTGACCCGATGTGACCCGATGTGACCTGATGTGACCCGATGTGACCCGATGTGACCCGATGTGACCTGATGTGGCCCGATGTGACCTGATGTGACCTGATGTGGCCCGATGTGACCTGATGTGGCCCGATGTGACCTGATGTGGCCCGATGTGACCTGATGTGACCTGATGTGGCCCGATATGATTTGATGTGACCTGATGTGACCCGATGTGACCTGATGTGACCTGATGTGACCCGATGTGACCTGATGTGGCCCGATGTGACCTGATGTGACCTGATGTGGCCCGATATGATTTGATGTGACCCGATGTGACCCGACGTGACCTGATGTGACATGATGTGACCTGATGTGGCCCGATATGACCTGACGTGACCTGATGTGACCCGATGTGACCTGACGTGACCCGATGTAACCTGACGTGACCCGATGTGACCTGATATGACCTAATGTGGCCCGATATGACCTGAAATGACCTAATGTGGCCCGATATGACCTGACGTGACCCGATGTGACTTGACGTGGCCCGATGTGGCCTGATGTGACCCGATGTGACCTGACGTGACATGATGTGACCTGATGTGGCCCGATATGGCCTGACGTGACCTGATGTGGCCCGATGTGACCTGATGTGGCCCGATATGATTTGATGTGACCCGATGTGACCCGACGTGACCCGATGTGACCTGATGTGGCCCGATGTGACCTGATGTGACCCGATGTGATCTGATGTGACCTGATGTGGCCCGATGTGACCTGATGTGACCTGGTGTTGCCCGATGTGACCTGATGTGACCTGATGTGGCCCGATATGATTTGATGTGACCCGATGTGGCCAGATGTGACCTGATATGACCTGACGTGACCCGATACTACCTGACGTGACCCGATGTGACCTGATATGACCTAATGTGGCCCGATATGACCTGAAATGACCTAATGTGGCCCGATATGACTGACGTGACCCGATGTGACCTGATGTGACCCGATGTGATCTGATGTGACCTGATGTGACCTGATATGACCTAATGTGGCCCGATATGACCTGAAATGACCTAATGTGGCCCGATATGACTGACGTGACCCGATGTGGCCTGATGTGACCCGATGTGATCTGATGTGACCTGATGTGACCTGATGTGACCTGATGTGACCCGATGTGACCCGATGTGACCTGATGTGACCCGATGTGACCCGATGTGACCCGATGTGACCTGATGTGGCCCGATGTGACCTGATGTGACCTGATGTGGCCCGATGTGAGCTGATGTGGCCCGATGTGACCTGATGTGGCCCGATGTGACCTGATGTGACCTGATGTGGCCCGATATGATTTGATGTGACCCGATGTGACCCGATGTGACCTGATGTGACATGATGTGACCTGATGTGGCCAGATGTGACCTGATATGACCTGACATGACCCGATACTACCTGACGTGACCCGATGTGACCTGATATGACCTAATGTGGCCCGATATGACCTGAAATGACATAATGTGGCCCGATATGACCTGAAATGACATAATGTGGCCCGATATGACCTGACGTGACCCGATGTGACCTGACGTGGCCCGATGTGGCCCGATGTGGCCTGATGTGATCTGATGTGACCTGATGTGGCCCGATGTGACCTGATGTGACCTGATGTGGCCCGATGTGGCCCGATATGATTTGATGTGACCCGATGTGACCCGACGTGACCTGATGTGACATGATGTGACCTGATGTGGCCAGATGTGACCTGATATGACCTGACATGACCCGATACTACCTGACGTGACCCGATGTGACCTGATATGACCTAATGTGACCTGATATGACCTGAAATGACCTAATGTGGCCCGATATGACCTGACGTGACCCGATGTGACCTGACGTGACCCGATGTGGCCTGATGTGACCCGATGTGATCTGATGTGACCTGATGTGACCTGATGTGGCCCGATATGACCTGATGTGACCCGATGTGACCTGATGTGACCCGATGTTGCCCGATGTGACCTGACGTGGCCCGATGTGACCTGATGTGACCTGATGTGGCCCGATGTGACCTGATGTGACCTGATGTGGCCCGATATGATTTGATGTGACCTGATGTGACCCGACGTGACCTGATGTGACATGATGTGACCTGATGTGGCCAGATGTGACCTGATATGACCTGACATGACCCGATACTACCTGACGTGACCCGATACTACCTGACGTGACCCGATGTGACCTGATATGACCTAATGTGGCCCGATATGACCTGAAATGACCTAATGTGGCCCGATATGACCTGACGTGACCCGATGTGACCTGACATGGCCCGATGTGGCCTGATGTGATCTGATGTGACCTGATGTGACCCGATGTGACCTGATGTGACCCGATGTGACCTGATGTGACCTGATGTGACCCGATGTGACCCGATGTGACCTGATGTGACCTGATGTGGCCCGAAGTGACCTGATGTGACCTGATGTGGCCCGATGTGACCTGATGTGACCTGATGTGGCCCGATATGATTTGATGTGACCCGATGTGACCCGACGTGACCTGATGTGACATGATGTGACATGATGTGACATGATGTGACATGATGTGACCTGATGTGGCCAGATGTGACCTCATGTGGCCCGATATGACCTGAAATGACCTAATGTGGCCCGATATGACCTGAAATGACCTAATGTGGCCCGATATGACCTGACGTGACCCGATGTGACTTGACGTGGCCCGATGTGGCCTGATGTGACCCGATGTGACCTGACGTGACATGATGTGACCTGATGTGGCCCGATATGGCCTGACGTGACCTGATGTGGCCCGATGTGACCTGATGTGGCCCGATATGATTTGATGTGACCCGATGTGACCCGACGTGACCCGATGTGACCTGATGTGGCCCGATGTGACCTGATGTGACCCGATGTGATCTGATGTGACCTGATGTGGCCCGATGTGACCTGATGTGACCTGGTGTTGCCCGATGTGACCTGATGTGACCTGATGTGGCCCGATATGATTTGATGTGACCCGATGTAGCCAGATGTGACCTGATATGACCTGACGTGACCCGATACTACCTGACGTGACCCGATGTGACCTGATATGACCTAATGTGGCCCGATATGACCTGAAATGACCTAATGTGGCCCGATATGACTGACGTGACCCGATGTGACCTGATGTGACCCGATGTGATCTGATGTGACCTGATGTGACCTGATATGACCTAATGTGGCCCGATATGACCTGAAATGACCTAATGTGGCCCGATATGACTGACGTGACCCGATGTGGCCTGATGTGACCTGATGTGACCTGATGTGACCTGATGTGACCTGATGTGACCCGATGTGACCCGATGTGACCTGATGTGACCCGATGTGACCCGATGTGACCCGATGTGACCTGATGTGGCCCGATGTGACCTGATGTGACCTGATGTGGCCCGATGTGACCTGATGTGGCCCGATGTGACCTGATGTGGCCCGATGTGACCTGATGTGACCTGATGTGGCCCGATATGATTTGATGTGACCCGATGTGACCCGATGTGACCTGATGTGACATGATGTGACCTGATGTGGCCAGATGTGACCTGATATGACCTGACATGACCCGATACTACCTGACGTGACCCGATGTGACCTGATATGACCTAATGTGGCCCGATATGACCTGAAATGACATAATGTGGCCCGATATGACCTGACGTGACCCGATGTGACCTGACGTGGCCCGATGTGGCCTGATGTGACCCGATGTGATCTGATGTGACCTGATGTGGCCCGATGTGACCCGATGTGACCTGATGTGACCTGATGTGGCCCGATGTGGCCCGATATGATTTGATGTGACCCGATGTGACCCGACGTGACCTGATGTGACATGATGTGACCTGATGTGGCCAGATGTGACCTGATATGACCTGACATGACCCGATACTACCTGACGTGACCCGATGTGACCTGATATGACCTAATGTGACCTGATATGACCTGAAATGACCTAATGTGGCCCGATATGACCTGACGTGACCCGATGTGACCTGACGTGACCCGATGTGGCCTGATGTGACCCGATGTGATCTGATGTGACCTGATGTGGCCCGATGTGACCTGATGTGACCCGATGTTGCCCGATGTGACCTGACGTGGCCCGATGTGACCTGATGTGACCTGATGTGGCCCGATGTGACCTGATGTGACCTGATGTGGCCCGATATGATTTGATGTGACCTGATGTGACCCGACGTGACCTGATGTGACATGATGTGACCTGATGTGGCCAGATGTGACCTGATATGACCTGACATGACCCGATACTACCTGACGTGACCCGATACTACCTGACGTGACCCGATGTGACCTGATATGACCTAATGTGGCCCGATATGACCTGAAATGACCTAATGTGGCCCGATATGACCTGACGTGACCCGATGTGACCTGACATGGCCCGATGTGGCCTGATGTGATCTGATGTGACCTGATGTGACCCGATGTGACCTGATGTGACCCGATGTGACCTGATGTGACCTGATGTGACCCGATGTGACCCGATGTGACCTGATGTGACCTGATGTGGCCCGAAGTGACCTGATGTGACCTGATGTGGCCCGATGTGACCTGATGTGACCTGATGTGGCCCGATATGATTTGATGTGACCCGATGTGACCCGACGTGACCTTGATGTGACATGATGTGACATGATGTGACATGATGTGACATGATGTGGCCAGATGTGACCTCATGTGGCCCGATATGACCTGAAATGACCTAATGTGGCCCGATATGACCTGACGTGACCCGATGTGACCTGACGTGGCCCGATGTGGCCTGATGTGACCCGATGTGATCTGATGTGGCCCGATGTGACCCGATGTGACCCGATGTGACCTGACGTGGCCCGATGTGGCCTGATGTGACCTGATGTGACCCGATGTGACCCGATGTGACCTGATGTGGCCCGATGTGACCCAACGTGACCTGATGTGACATGATGTGACATGATGTGACCTGATGTGGCCAGATGTGACCTGATATGACCTGACATGACCCGATACTACCTGACGTGACCCGATGTGACCTGATATGACCTAATGTGGCCCGATATGACCTGAAATGACCTAATGTGGCCCGATATGACCTGACGTGACCCGATGTGGCCTGATGTCACCCGATGTGATCTGATGTGACCTGATGTGACCTGATGTGGCCCGATATGACCTGATATGACCTGATGTGACCCGATGTGACCTGATGTGACCCGATGTGGCCCGATGTGGCCCGATGTGGCCCGATGTGGCCCGATGTGGCCTGATGTGACCCGATGTGGCCCGATGTGTCCTGATGTGACCCAATGTGGCCAGATGTGACCTGATGTGACCTGATGTGACCTGATGTGACCCGATGTGGCCCGATGTGACCTGATGTGGCCCGATGTGGCCAGATGTGACCTGATATGACCTGACATGACCCGATACTACCTGACGTGACCCGATGTGACCTGATATGACCTAATGTGGCCCGATATGACCTGACGTGACCCGATGTGACCTGACGTGGCCCGATGTGGCCTGATGTGACCCGATGTGATCTGATGTGACCTGATGTGACCTGATGTGACCCGATGTGACCCGATGTGACCTGATGTGACCCAATGTGGCCAGATGTGACCTGATGTGACCCGATGTGACCTGATGTGACCCGATGTGGCCCGATGTGACCTGATGTGGCCCGATGTGGCCTGATGTGACCCGATGTGGCCCGATGTGTCCTGATGTGACCCAATGTGGCCAGATGTGACCTGATGTGACCTGATGTGACCCGATGTGGCCCGATGTGACCTGATGTGGCCCGATGTGGCCAGATGTGACCTGATATGACCTGACATGACCCGATACTACCTGACGTGACCCGATGTGACCTGATATGACCTAATGTGGCCCGATATGACCTGACGTGACCCGATGTGACCTGACGTGGCCCGATGTGGCCTGATGTGACCCGATGTGATCTGATGTGACCTGATGTGACCTGATGTGACCCGATGTGACCCGATGTGACCTGATGTGACCCAATGTGGCCAGATGTGACCTGATGTGACCCGATGTGACCTGATGTGACCCGATGTGGCCCGATGTGACCTGATGTGGCCCGATGTGGCCTGATGTGACCCGATGTGGCCCGATGTGTCCTGATGTGACCCAATGTGGCCAGATGTGACCTGATGTGACCCGATGTGACCTGATGTGACCCGATGTGGCCCGATGTGACCTGATGTGGCCCGATGTGGCCAGATGTGACCTGATATGACCTGACATGACCCGATACTACCTGACGTGACCCGATGTGACCTGATATGACCTAATGTGGCCCGATATGACCTAATGTGGCCCGATGTGACTTGACGTGGCCCGATGTGGCCTGATGTGGCCCGATATGACCTGACGTGACCCGATGTGACCTGATGTGACCCGATGTGACCTGATGTGACCCGATGTGGCCCGATATGACCTGACGTGACCCGATGTGACTTGACGTGACCCGATGTGATCTGATGTGGCCCGATATGACCTGACGTGACCCGATGTGACCTGACGTGGCCCGATGTGGCCTGATAGGACCCGATGTGACCTGATGTGGCCCGATGTGACCTGATGTGACCCGATGTGACCCGATGTGACCTGATGTGACCTGATGTGGCCCGATGTGACCTGATGTGACCTGATGTGGCCCGATGTGACCTGATGTGACCTGATGTGGCCCGATGTGACCTGATGTGGCCCGATGTGACCTGATGTGGCCCGATATGATTTGATGTGACCCGATGTGACCCGACGTGACCTGATGTGACCTGATGTGGCCAGATGTCACCTGATATGACCTGACATGACCCGATACTACCTGACGTGACCCAATGTGACCTGATATGACCTAATGTGGCCCGATATGACCTGAAATGACCTAATGTGGCCCGATATGACCTGACGTGACCCGATGTGACCTGACGTGGCCCGATGTGACCTGATGTGACCCGATGTGACCTGATGTGACCCGATGTGACCTGACGTGGCCCGATGTGGCCTGATGTGACCCGATGTGATCTGATGTGACCTGATGTGACCTGATGTGACCCGATATGATTTGATGTGACCCGATGTGACCCGACGTGACCTGATGTGACATGATGTGACCTGATGTGGCCAGATGTGACCTGATATGACCTGACATGACCCGATACTACCTGACGTGACCCGATGTGACCTGATATGACCTAATGTGGCCCGATATGACCTGAAATGACCTAATGTGGCCCGATATGACCTGACGTGACCCGATGTGACCTGATGTGACCCGATGTGGCCTGATGTGACCTGATGTGACATGATGTGGCCCGATGTGACCCGATGTGACCCGACGTGGCCCGATGTGGCCCGATGTGGACCGATGTGACCTGATGTGACCCGATGTGACCCGATGTGACCTGATGTGACCTGATGTGACCTGATGTGACCCGATGTGACCCGATGTGACCCGACGTGGCCCGACGTGGCCCGATGTGACCCGATGTGACCTGATGTGACCTGATGTGACCCGATGTGACCTGATGTGGCCCGATGTGACCCGATGTGACCCGATGTGACCTGATGTGGCCCGATATGATTTGATGTGACCCGATGTGACCCGACGTGACCTGATGTGACATGATGTGACCTGATGTGGCCCGATATGACCTGACGTGACCTAATGTGGCCCGATATGACCTGACGTGACCCGATATGACCCTACGTGACCCGATGTGACCTGACGTGACCCGATGTGGCTAGATGTGACCTGATATGACCTGACGTGACCCGATACTATGTGACGTGACCCGATGTGGCCCGATGTGACCTGATGTGGCCCGATGTGGCCCGATGTGACATGATGTGACCTGACGTGACCCGATGTGCCCAATGTGACCTGATGTGGCCCGATTTTACCTGATGTGGCCCGATGTGACCCGATGTGACATGATGTGACCTGACGTGACCTGATGTGGCCCGATGTGACCCCATTTTTACCTGATGTGGCCCGATGTGACCCGATGTGACATGATGTGACCTGACGTGACCTGATGTGGCCCGATGTGACCCATTTTGACCTGACGAGACCCGATATGACCTGACGTGACCCGATGTGACCTGACTTGACCTGATATGACCTGATGTGACCAGATAAGACCTGATGTGCCCCGATAGGACCTGATGTGACCCGATATGACCCGATGTGACATGACTTGACCTGATGTGGCCCGATATGACCTGATGTGACCCGATATGAACTGATGTGGCCCGATATGACCTGATGTGACCCCATATGACCTGACGTGACCTGATGTGACCAGATATGACCTGACGTGACCTGATGTGACCTGACTTGACCTGATGTGGCCCGATGTGGCCCAATATGACCTGATGTGACCTGATATGACCTTATGTGGCCCGATATGACCTGATGTGACCTGACTTGACCTGATGTGGCCCGATGTGGCCCAATATGACCTGATGTGACCTGATATGACCTTATGTCACCTGATGTGACCTGATGTGACTTGATGTGGCCCGATAGGACTTGATGTGGCCTGATGTGACCTGATCAGACCCAATGTGGCCAGGTTACATGTAATGGAACCTGTAATGTGTACGGGTACAGGTTACATGTAAGGGAACCTGTAACGTGTACGAGTACAGGTTACATGTATTGGTACAGGTAACATGTAGGGGAACGAGGACGTTCCTGTTCTCTCTGTAAGATGCAACGTTCTTGTTTTCCTTCCAGGAAGTTGGTCTGGATCCAGACTGGAGAAGTGAGAAACGGCGCCTCTTCCCAGACTTCCTGCCACGTAGATGGAGAGTTTCCACTGGGTCCGCCATCGCTGTCAACAGCTGCTGGCAGCAGATTCGGGGCCGAGGCTGGTACTCCACCGCTAACGGCCTGCCCAATCAAAACCGTCTGGATGCCCACGGCTCCCTGCATAGAGCCAGCGGAAGAGGAGAACGGTGCTCGCCCGTCATGGCCCCCACCAAAAGCAACATGAGGCTTTGTCCAAGAAGTACCTGAGAAACGCTATTCGTACCACCAAGTACACCTGCCTGACCTTCATCCCAAAGAACCTGTTCCAGCAATTTCACAGGTCTGTTTTTAACACCCACACAGGTCCAGACCAGGGTCTGCGTGTAATCTGCATAAGGGTCCACATCAGTGATGGATTCTAGTCTTACTCCAGATCTTAGACCAGCAAATAAATCATGTTTTGTTTTTGGTTCCTGCAGAGCTGCCAACTTGTACTTCCTGTTCCTGGTGCTGCTGAACTGGGTTCCAGTTGTTGAAGCCTTTGAAAAGGAAATCACCATGATCCCTCTGCTTCTGGTCCTCACGGTTATCGGTATCAAAGATGGTCTGGAGGACTACAGACGCTACCTGTTGGACAAGAAGGTCAACAACAACCTGGTCCGAGTCTTCTGCGGGTGAGTCAGAAGCAAGCGGCAACTGCCGGTGGTTAAAAGTGAAGCTGATGCGGAAGTGTCAAAATTTTTCCCTTCATCCACTAGGGGCTCCAACACAAAGCAAATTCCCATAGACTCCCATGTTAAAAAGAACAACTTCACAGCAGAAATAGACTTAGACTTAGACTTAGACAGACTTTATTCATCCACAAGGGAAATTCTGTTGTCACAGTAGCTCAGAACAGCAATAGAGGAAGAAATAGAAACAGCAATAGTAGGTAAGAGAAAAAAAAGTAAATAATAATAATAAAATAGAATAGGTACTATCCATAAAGCAATCTGGAATATGTACACTTTTACAAAGATAAATAAAACTATCAAGTAAAATTGGCAATATAGAATATGGAAATTTAGAAATTTACAATATATACAACATGTGACTAAATGCAGTGCCAGTTTACACAGAGGCTTTGAAATGAATGTTAGTTATCTGTCACAAAGTGGGGAGTTATTGTACATCTGTATAGAGAATGGTAAGAATGTGTTCTTGTAGCGCTCACTGTGACAGCGCAGCTGTAAAAGTCTATTGGAGAAGGAGCTCCTTTGCCCCTCTACAGTCCGGTGGAGTGGATGAGCAGGATTGTCCATAATAGAGAGCAGTTTGTCCAGAGTCCCCCTGTCCCTCACTGTCACAAATGTCTCCAGTTGACAGCCAACCACCTGTCCAGCTTTGCGGATCAGTTTGTCAATCCGAGAGATGTCCCTTTTGGATGTACTGCTGCCCCAGCAAGCCACAGCGAAGTACAGGGCACTGGAGACCACAGACTGGTAAAAGATCTCCAGCAGTTTACTGCACACATTGAAAGACCTGAGCTTCCTCAGGAAGTACAGTCTGCTCATGCCCTTCTTGTAAACAGCATTACAGTTGTCCCTCCAGTCTAGTCTGCTGTTCACATGGACTCCGAGATATTTGTAGCAGTCCACTATCTCCACCTCTGAGCCCTGGATGGTGATGGGCTCCACTGGTGTCCTCTTTCTCCTGAAGTCGATGACCAGCTCCTTTGTCTTGTCCACATTCAGGAGCAGATGGTTAGCCTGGGACCACTTCACAAAGTCTGCAATCAGTGTCCTGTACTCCATCTCCTGTCCATCCCCGATACACCCCACCACCGCAGAGTCATCAGAGAACTTCTGCAGGTGGCAGGACCCGGAGCTGTACTGGAAATCAGAGGTGTACAGAGTGAACAGGAAAGGAGACAGGACAGTGCCCTGCGGAGCTCCTACATTACTGACCACAGTATCAGACAGGGTGTTCCCCAGCCGCACATACTGAGGCCTGCCAGACAGGTAGTCAGCAATCCAGGAGACAGTGGAGGAGCTGACACCCATCCCGAGCAGCTTGTCACTCATCAAAACAGGCTGAATAGTGTTAAAGGCACTCGAGAAATCAAAAAACATGATTCTCACCGAGCCTTTAACACTATCCAGGTGTGAGTGAGCACGCTACAGAAGATAGATGACAGCATCATCCACACTAAGTTGAGCCTGATATGCAAACTGTAAAGGGTCCAGGGCAGATGACACGAGGGGTCTCAGCTGGGCCAGGACGAGTCTCTCAAACACCTTCATCACGTGAGATGTCAGTGCAACCGGTCTGAAGTCATTGAGGCCAGATGGGACGGGCCTCTTTGGTACCGGTACTATACAGGAGGTCTTCCATAGCACCGGTATCTTCTCCAGCTTCAGACTCAGGTTGAAGATGAGGTGCAGGACTCCAGTCAGCTGAGCAGCACAAGTCTTCAGGACCCATGGGTTGACTTTGTCCGGTCCAGGAGACTTGTTCTGACGAACCTTTTCCAGCTGCTTCCTCACCTGGCCGGCTGTCAATGTCAGAGGGGACGTTTCCTCTGTGGGGGTGGGGGCAGGTAGGGGGGTAGAGGTGTTGAGCTGCGACAGGGGGGCAGGTAGGGGGGCAGGGGTGTTGAGCTGGGACAAGGGGGCTGAAGGTGAGGGTTGTTGATTGTCCGTCTGAGTGCTCTGTGGGGAGGTGTGTGTAGACGGTCCAGGAAGTGTGAGTACAGGAGGGGAGGAGGAGGGGGCAACAGGAGGTGAGAGGCTAAATCTGTTGAAATGCAGATTGAGTCGTTCAGCCATGTCCTCTCCACCATCCTGTTGTTTGGCTTTGGTGTTGAAGCCAGTGATGGACTTTACACCCCTCCAAACCTCTCTGGTGTTGTTCTGCTGGAGCTTGGCCTCCAGCTTCCTCCCATAAGCGCTCCTACACTCCCTTAGTCTGACCTTGATCTGTCCCTGTATCTCTTTCAACTTGTCCCTATCACCAGACGCAAAAGCCCTCTTCTTCTGATTAAGAAGACCCTTCAGCTGACTGGTGATCCAGGGCTTGTTGTTCGGATAACAGCTGACAGTCTGAGTGGGCACAGCTACATCCTCACAGAAGTTGATGTAGTCCGTGATGCAGTCCGTTAAACTGTTGATGTCCTCCCCATGGTCCTGACAGAGCACATCCCAGTCTGTAGTGCCAAAGCAGTCCTGCAGCGCCTCAGTGGCCCCCTGGCTCCACTTCCTCACAGTTCTAGTGGAAACAGGAAGCCTCTTCACAACAGGGACATACTCCGGTGACATCCAGATAAGGTTATGATCCGATCGGCCGAGGGGGGGCAGGGCAGTGGAGCTGTATGCATCCTTGGAATTAGCATACAGCAGGTCCAAAGTTTTATTGTCCCGTGTGGCACAGTTCACAAACTGATTAAAGGTGGGCAGGACAGAGTCAAGAGAAACATGATTAAAATCCCCAGAAATAAGGACGAGGGCCTCCGGATGTTTAGCCTGTAGTCCTGCTACAGTGGAGTGTAAAGTGTCACACGCAGCAGCCTCGTCCGCTGAGGGCGGAATGTAGACTCCAATGAACTGCACAGACGTGAATTCCCTTGGTAAATAATAAGGACGTAATCCCACAGCCAACAGCTCAATGTCCGGTGAGCAGACACGCTCCTTCACAGTAATATGTCTAGGATTGCACCACCGCTCGTTCACAAGAATAGCAATTCCACCGCCTTTCTTCTTACCGCTCAGGTGCTTGTCTCTGTCCGCACGTAGAGTTTTGAAGCCGGGTACAGACGCGCTGTGATCAGGGAAGTCCGCATGGAGCCATGTCTCCGTGAAGCACATGATACTACTCACAGCATACTCCTTCTGAGTCCGGACAAGCGCATGAAGTTCGTCCATCTTATTCCCCAAAGACCTCACGTTCCCCATAAGCACAGCTGGAACTGCAGGCTTGAACTTCCTCCTCCGCTCCTTCACTTTCGCTCCAGCACGGACTCCTCGGCGCTTCTTCCTCTGCAGTTGCTTGGGGATGACTGGCTTAGCTCCACTCAGGAATGGGACCCTGGCCAGAGAAAGAAGCTGTTCTCTGGAATACACAAAGGGCCGGCAGTGCTGCTGGGCCAGACAGCCAAACACAAAAAGTCCAGAGAAAAACCAAAAAAGCAGTTTAAACAAACAAAAACGCCCGAAAAACATGTTTCATGTTTCATAAGGCAGGTAAAGTGAGGAAAAAAGAGAGAAAAAAAAGACAAAAAGTCAACTCTAGAAGGTGTGAAAAGGTGTGAAACCCAGGAGCTACTGTGACCTGCTGCCTCTCTCTCAGGCGCCAGGCCAATGTGACCTGTTATGCAACGTAATGTTATGCATATAACTACTGTTCCCTGAAGGAGAGGAACGAGGTACAACACATATAGTCTGGGATATCACGCCCTCGCGTGTCCTAGCTGAAGACACCTCTAATCACGCCTTTAGGCAAATGATGTGTGATGATGTGGGTGGGGCCTCGTCCACAGTCATTACCGTCATTCCTCAGTTCGATAGCCACTCTTCACCGAGCACAGCTGCGAGGGGGCAACCTGTGTTGTACCTCGTTCCTCTTCTTCAGGGAACAGCAGTTATATGCATAACATTACATTCCCTTTCAGTCGATCCACTCGGTACAACACATATAGTATGGGATATATATATATATACACGCCCCGCCGAGCAGCTACCGAACCTGGGCCAAAGCAGCAGCCTAATGTGGCGCCGATCCAGCAGAGAGAACAGAGTTGGCCACTGAAAGGGCCGTAACGTCCAAGCTGTAAAACTGTGCAAACGTGTGTGGTGATGCCCAACTGGCTGCAGCACATATGTCACGTACAGGGACTCCCTCAAAAAGGGCCCATGATGCGGCCATGCCTCTAGTTGAGTGAGCTCTGACACCACGAGGTGGGGAAAGACCCCTGCTACTGTAAACTATGGAAATGGCCTCAACAATCCAGTGTGACAGCCTCTGCCTAGACAGAGCTCTGAACCAGCAAAGCAAACTAACAGCTGGTCGCACAATCGTACACTCTGAGTGTGGGTCGTGTAAACACGCAATGACCGTACTGGACACAAGCAGTGTAATCTCCTCCGCTCCGACTCAAAAGGAGGGGGGAAAAAGCTCAACAGTTCAATTACCATGGAACTGTAGTCAGATGGAATAATCTTTGGTAAGTATGCGGTATTTGGGCGCAATGTTACCCTCGAACCATCTGCTGCAAACTAAGTGCATGAGGAATGCACTGAGAGTGCATGGAGATCCCCAACTCGTTTCGCAGATGTCAGGGCAAGAAGCATAGCAGTCTTGTATGACAAAAACTCCATGTCAATAGACTCAACAGGCTCAATAGGAGGACCACAAAGGGCCTCAAGTACCAAAGTCAAATCCCATGCAGGGATGCTTGATCTAATCACAGGTCTCAGTCTGCAGACCCCTTTCAGAAACCCAATGGTCAAAGGATGAGCACCAGGTGTTGTCCCATCAAAAGTAACGTGGCAGGCAGAAATAGCGGCTAAATAGAAATTTATTGTGGAGAAAGAGAGACCCTTATCCAGTAGTTCTTGAAGGAACGTCAAGACATCCACAATGGAATACTGAAAAGGCACTATGTCCCTGTCCTGACACCACCGCTCAAAAGCGTGCCATTTATAAGCATACAAGCCCATGGTGGAAGATGCTCTAGCACTTTGAATGGTCGCCACCACCGCAGGGGGCAGACACTCAGCAATCAAGTTAGGCCTCTCAACAGGTAGGCATACAGTTGCCACAGTTCTGGACGAGGGTGGAGTATCTCGCCCTGTGCCTGAGACAGGAGATCTCGGCAGACTGGGAGCCGCCACGGTCTGGCCGCCAGCAGACTGACTATTTCTGCATACCACGCCTTTGCTGGCCATCTTGAGGCTACCAGAATCAGGGACAGGCCTTGACTGCGGATCCTCTCTAGAACTGGAAGTATCATTTCCACGGGTGGAAATGCATACAGCAGCACTCTGGGCCATGGATGGGCTAGGGCAGGGGTCACCAACTCCGGTCCTGAAGGGCTACCATCCTGTTTTAGTGTTTTCCAGGTACAACACACCTGACCCAAACCGATGGCTCATTAACAGGCAGGTGCAGAAGATGACAAGTTCTTGGAGAACCTTTTCACTTGAATCAAATGTGTTGTACAAGGGAAACACTAAAACCTGCAGGATGGTAGCCCTTGAGGACTGGAGTTGGTGACCCCTGGGCTAGGGCATCCATCCCCTACTTCTTCGCTTCTTCCTTTGAGGCGTAGTGTCTCTTCTGAAGTTTTGTGGGGGACCCTTGCTCCAGGCTGACTGGCGAGGTACTTGGTCCTGCAGTTTCGCTGCGTGTGGACCTGAGTTAGCAGTGAACGCTGTCCTCTTTGGAGGAGGAGGAGGTGGTGCTGTAGGTTTGCAAGTACTCGTATGGAGTTTGGGTCTCGCGTCACGTCTGGGGATGACGTTTCTCAGTGCTTCAGTTTGCTTTTTCCTTAGTTCAGACTTAGCCTGTATAGCATCAAGGAATTGCCCAAACAAACCCCCTGCAGACACCGGCTCATCCAAATAAGCAACCCTGTCTCTTTCCAGAACGTCAGAGAGTGTCAACCACAGATGTCTGTGTGCCACCACGGTGGAAGCCATTCCCCTACCTAGGGAAAGAGCCGCGCCGCGGGAAACACGGAGGATGTAATCCGTGGCGATCCTGACCTCATTCAGAGTAGATGTCAGTGGATTTTCCGGAGGGACATTTGCACCAAGCTCCGCCAGACATATGGCCTGATAGGTCTGGAGCATTGTTACGGTGCTAAGTGCATGCGCTGTAGCCGCCTGCGACTGGTAGACTTTATCCAGCTGTGAAGCGGAAAATCTACAGTGCTTGGATGGGAGAGTAGTCGGGCCATTCACACCATGATTGTGGGATGGGGCCAAATAAGCCGCTAAAGAGGGCTCCATGGGCGGTGGGTTAACCAGCCCCTCATTCTCGGCACCCTCCAAATCCGAAAACTGTCCATACCCGGGTACTGTGACGCGGTTAGACAGAGGCTTACTCCATGACGATGTTAGCTCGGAAACAAAGTCCGGGTACATCGGCAAACGGTTTTTCACCGTAGTCGGTTCAGGTGGGAGATAAAATCCGGCAAAGCGAGAGGTCTTCTGTGCCGGAGGAGGGGAGGGCCAGTCTACCTCACGTTTCCCCGCCGCCCGACGGCACAGAGAGAGGAAAGATAAATCCTAGGACTGCGCCAGCAGCAAACTGGTCTGATGCAAACTCATCATGGTCGTCGTCCGTCAGGCCATGAACCTCCAGACCAATGTCCAGGAAGTCCTCGTCCACCTCCTGAGCATCCATCTGGTACTGAGTATCCATGGCGCCCTCCAGGTGTGCCTGTTCGGTTTCAGCCAGCCCTGTAACAGACTCCATGTGGTCTGCCCAGTTAGATACAGGGACATCGACCAACAGCCCGTCCTCCTCGGAACAGGACGAGGCCGGGTCCATGGACTTGGAGAGCCAGGGGGTCAGCGGCTGCGGCAGCGGTCTTTCCCAGCACTCGTTCTAGAAACTTGACCCATCTTTCCAGGGTTGAGTGCTGAAGCTGGCGACAGAACTCGCAGGCTTCAGGGTCCATCAACGCTCTCCTGGCGTGGACGATCCTGAGACAGACGGGGCACGCTTCATGCTGGTCTTTTTCGTGAAGCGAAAAGCCGCACCCCTGAGGACAGGGGCGAACAGAAGACTTTCGCTTCGCTTGCTTTGGCTTGGTACTCATCATGAGAAACCGAGCTTGTTACCAGAATGAACCCGAAACAGCGCTCTGTGGACAATCACGCTAACCAGCAGGCAGCAGTGACTAATACCAACAAGAGCAGTTTAGCTAGTTTCAGGTTGGCTGTAGTCTTCTGGAAGCAAAGCTAACTAGCGGTAGCTAGTTAGCCAGAGGTGTTCCTAGCGAGGTGAAGAGCGTAAGAACTGAGGAATGACGGTAATGACTGTGGTATAAAAGTGTGGACGAGACCCCACCCACATCATCACACGTCATTTGCCTTAAGGCGTGATTAGAGGTGTCTTCAGCTAGGACACGCGAGGGTGTGATATCCCATACTATATGTGTTGTACCGAGTGGATCAACTGAAAGGGAACGTTTACAGCAGAAATAAACATGCTTACAGCAGGAATAAACATGTTTACAGCCTGGAACAAAAATCCATTTTAGGTTTAATAGGTCAGGTTTACCTTCATAACAACTGTGGGGGGAGTGAATTTTTTTCTAACTCGCCCGTTTAAAAGTAATTTAATCTCGAAGTTCGGCATATTTAGGGGCGTGTCCTTTTGATTGACAGGTACCGATCTCCGGCTTCAAGTCAGAAGAACGTAGAACAACCGCGGTTTTTAGCCGGTTAACAACATGACTTAGCTTTAGCCCACTTACCTCCGTTAGCTGATTAGCTCCTATTATCTCCAGGTTAGCTCGGTTAGCTCTTAGCTACAGAAAGCTTGGAGTTCGCTCGATGTCAATCATCCACAATGACGCTCACAGCCCCCCTCTCAGCTCCACGTCATGGGGGCTCCGCCCATCTCTTTATATACAGTCTGTGGTCAAAACCCTCTTCCCAACTTCCTGCATATGGTATGTGGCAATATTTCTGGATTCCTGCAATGGAACCCCAATGGCAGGAATCATAATACATATACTGGCTGTATTATGTCTCTGTCCTCTGGCTGTATTATGTCTCCGTCCTCTGGCTGTATTATTATGTCTCCGTCCTCTGTCTGTATTATTATGTCTCCGTCCTCTGTCTGTATTATGTCTCCGTCCTCTGGCTGTATTATGTCTCCGTCCTCTGGCTGTATTATGTCTCCGTCCTCTGGCTGTATTATGTCTCCGTCCTCTGGCTATATTATTATGTCTCCGTCCTCTGTCTGTATTATGTCTCCGTCCTCTGGCTGTATTATGTCTCCGTCCTCTGGCTGTATTATGTCTCTGTCCTCTGTTTGTATTATGTCTCCGTCCTCTGTCTGTAGTATGTCTCCGTCTTCTGGCTGTATTATTATGTCTCCGTCCTCTGTCTGTATTATGTCTCCGTCCTCTGGCTGTATTATGTCTCCGTCCTCTGTCTGTATTATGTCTCCGTCCTCTGTCTGTATTATGTCTCCGTCCTCTGTCTGTAGTATGTCTCCGTCCTCTGGCTGTATTATGTCTCTGTCCTCTGGCTGTATTATGTCTCTGTCCTCTGTTTGTATTATGTCTCCGTCCTCTGTCTGTAGTATGTCTCCGTCCTCTGGCTGTATTATTATGTCTCCGTCCTCTGTCTGTATTATGTCTCCGTCCTCTGGCTGTATTATGTCTCTGTCCTCTGTTTGTATTATGTCTCCGTCCTCTGTCTGTAGTATGTCTCCGTCCTCTGGCTGTATTATTATGTCTCCGTCCTCTGGCTGTATTATGTCTCTGTCCTCTGTTTGTATTATGTCTCCGTCCTCTGTCTGTAGTATGTCTCCGTCTTCTGGCTGTATTATTATGTCTCCGTCCTCTGTCTGTATTATGTCTCCGTCCTCTGGCTGTATTATGTCTCTGTCCTCTGTCTGTATTATGTCTCCGTCCTCTGGCTGTATTATGTCTCCGTCCTCTGTCTGTATTATGTCTCCGTCCTCTGGCTGTATTATGTCTCCGTCCTCTGGCTGTATTATGTCTCCGTCCTCTGTCTGTTTTATGTCTCCGTCCTCTGGCTGTATTATGTCTCCGTCCTCTGTCTGTATTATGTCTCTGTCCTCTGTCTGTATTATGTCTCCGTCCTCTGTCTGTATTATGTCTCTGTCCTCTGGCTGTATTATTATGTCTCCGTCCTCTGTCTGTATTATGTCTCCGTCCTCTGTCTGTATTATGTCTCCGTCCTCTGGCTGTATTATGTCTCCGTCCTCTGTCTGTATTATGTCTCTGTCCTCTGTCTGTATTATGTCTCTGTCCTCTGTCTGTATTATGTCTCCGTCCTCTGGCTGTATTATGTCTCCGTCCTCTGGCTGTATTATTATGTCTCCGTCCTCTTGCTGTATTATTATGTCTCCGTCCTCTGTCTGTATTATGTCTCCGTCCTCTGGCTGTATTATGTCTCTGTCCTCTGGCTGTATTATGTCTCTGTCCTCTGGCTGTATTATTATGTCTCCGTCCTCTGTCTGTATTATGTCTCCGTCCTCTGTCTGTATTATGTCTCCGTCCTCTGGCTGTATTATGTCTCCGTCCTCTGTCTGTATTATGTCTCCGTCCTCTGTCTGTATTATGTCTCCGTCCTCTGGCTGTATTATGTCTCCGTCCTCTGGCTGTATTATGTCTCCGTCCTCTGGCTGTATTATGTCTCTGTCCTCTGTTTGTATTATGTCTCCGTCCTCTGTCTGTATTATGTCTCCGTCCTCTGGCTGTATTATGTCTCTGTCCTCTGGCTGTATTATGTCTCCGTCCTCTGGCTGTATTATGTCTCCGTCCTCTGGCTGTATTATGTCTCTGTCCTCTGGCTGTATTATTATGTCTCCGTCCTCTGGCTGTATTATGTCTCCGTCCTCTGGCTGTATTATGTCTCTGTCCTCTGTTTGTATTATGTCTCCGTCCTCTGTCTGTATTATGTCTCCGTCCTCTGTTTGTATTATGTCTCCGTCCTCTGGCTGTATTATGTCTCCGTCCTCTGGCTGTATTATGTCTCCGTCCTCTGGCTGTATTATGTCTCTGTCCTCTGGCTGTATTATTATGTCTCCGTCCTCTGGCTGTATTATGTCTCTGTCCTCTGGCTATATTATTATGTCTCCGTCCTCCTGCTGTATTATGTCTCCGTCCTCTGGCTGTATTATGTCTCCGTCCTCTGGCTGTATTATGTCTCCGTCCTCTGGCTGTATTATGTCTCTGTCCTCTGGCTGTATTATTATGTCTCCGTCCTCTGGCTGTATTATGTCTCTGTCCTCTGGCTGTATTATTATGTCTCCGTCCTCCTGCTGTATTATGTCTCCGTCCTCTGGCTGTATTATTATGTCTCCGTCCTCTGGCTGTATTATTATGTCTCCGTCCTCTGGCTGTATTATGTCTCCGTCCTCTGTCTGTATTATGTCTCCGTCCTCTGGCTGTATTATGTCTCCGTCCTCTGGCTGTATTATGTCTCTGTCCTCTGGCTGTATTATTATGTCTCCGTCCTCCTGCTGTATTATGTCTCCGTCCTCTGGCTGTATTATGTCTCCGTCCTCTGGCTGTATTATGTCTCCGTCCTCTGGCTGTATTATGTCTCTGTCCTCTGGCTGTATTATTATGTCTCCGTCCTCCTGCTGTATTATGTCTCCGTCCTCCTGCTGTATTATGTCTCCGTCCTCTGGCTGTATTATGTCTCCGTCCTCTGGCTGTATTATGTCTCTGTCCTCTGGCTGTATTATGTCTCTGTCCTCTGGCTGTATTATGTCTCCGTCCTCTGGCTGTATTATGTCTCCGTCCTCTGGCTGTATTATGTCTCCGTCCTCTGGCTGTATTATGTCTCCGTCCTCTGGCTGTATTATGTCTCTGTCCTCTGGCTGTATTATTATGTCTCCGTCCTCCTGCTGTATTATGTCTCCGTCCTCCTGCTGTATTATGTCTCCGTCCTCTGGCTGTATTATGTCTCTGTCCTCTGGCTGTATTATGTCTCTGTCCTCTGGCTGTATTATTATGTCTCCGTCCTCCTGCTGTATTATGTCTCCGTCCTCTGGCTGTATTATGTCTCTGTCCTCTGGCTGTATTATTATGTCTCCGTCCTCCTGCTGTATTATGTCTCCGTCCTCCTGCTGTATTATGTCTCCGTCCTCTGGCTGTATTATGTCTCCGTCCTCTGGGACGCTCCCTGCAGCGGCTGTAAAGATGGACTTTGGTCAGAAGGGGAGCGGCTGTGAATCCGTCTTCTGGCTGGTAACACTCCGGTCTTTCCTGCTGGATCTGGATTGACTCGATCCGGATTAGGGACTGGGTCCATGTCCCAGGGATCTGGACTCTAGCAGACTCCAGATCAGAGAGAGACGACTGAAGCCCCATCTGTGGAGCCTGCAGGTCTGGACTCATGTATTTGGAGCGAGCGTCCCAACAGCGGTCTACCAAGGCGTGCCTGCAGAGGACAGTTGGACCGTCCTTCAGCGAGGACGAGGAGCTGAAATGTCTTCTGAAGGACTATAAAACCAATCACATCCGGACCAGCAAGTACTCGCTTCTGTCCTTCCTGCCCAGAAATGTGTTTGAACAGCTGCATCGCTTCGCCAACGTCTACTTCATCTTCCTTGCTGCTTTGAACTTCGTCCCCGTGGTGGAGGCCTTCCAGCCGGAGATATCCATCGTCCCCATTGCCATGGTGATGTCCGTTACCGCCATCAAGGACATCTGTGAAGACTACTGCAGGTTCAGGTCTGACCGTGTCATCAACAGGTTGTCCTGTCATGTTTACAGCAGGTAGGGAGGACATTCACACGTCCTTATCGTCACCTTTCCATGTCCACGTGGACATAAAGGTCCCTAACCAGTCAGAGACAACCGGTTGGGACTGGTTTACAGCCGTGCTCAGATGTAAGGGAGGACGCCGCGGCGCGGGGACGGGGTGGCGTGGGGACGGGGCGGCGTGGGGACGGGGCGGCGTGGGGATGGGGTGGCGTGGGGACGGGGCGGCGTGGGGACGGGGCGGCGTGGGGATGGGGTGGCGTGGGGACGGGGTGGCGTGGGGACGGGGCGGCGTGGGGACGGGGTGGCGTGGGGACGGGGCGGCGTGGGGATGGGGTGGGGACGGGGCGGCGTGGGGATGGGGTGGGGACGGGGCGGCGTGGGGACGGGGCGGCGTGGGGATGGGGTGGCGTGGGGCGGCGTGTGTACGGGGCGGCGTGGGGATGGGGTGGCGTGGGGCGGCGTGTGTACGGGGCGGCGTGGGGACGGGGCGGCGTGGAGACGGGGCGGCGTGGGGATGGGGCGGCGTGGGGCGGCGTGGGGTGGAGGAAGAGGAGGAGGAGGAGGAGGAGGAAGAAGAAGAGGAGGAGGAGGAGGAGGAGGAGGAGGAGGAAGTGGAGGAGGAGGAGGAGGAAGAAGAGGAGGAGTAGGAAGAAGAGGAGGAGGAGGAGGAGGAAGAAGAGGAAGAGGAGGAGGAGGAGGAGGAGGAGGAGGAAGAAGAGGAGGAGGAGGAGGAGGAGGAGGAGGAAGAAGAGGAGGAGGAGGAGGAAGAAGAGGAGGAAGAAGAGGAAGAAGAAGAGGAGGAGGAGGAGGAAGAAGAAGAGGAGGAGGAGGAAGAGGAGGAGGAGGAGGAGGAGGAAGAAGATGAGGAGTAGGAAGAAGAGGAGGAGGAAGAGGAGGAAGAGGACCTGATGTCAAACTGAACTTGGACAGGAAAACACAGAGGACAGATTCTGTCCTACTGGGAACACTGGGAATTTCCCAGCACCACTTTTATTACTGAGACGTTGCAGGTGGTTCAGAGCACAGAGATTCTATTGGTTCATTTTTTCCTGACATTTTGTTTATGTCCTACTGGGACCAGGTTGTGTCCTACTCGGACCAGGTTGTGTCCTACTAGGACCAGGTTGTGTCCTACTGGGACCAGGATGTGTCCTACTGGGACCAGGTTGTGTCCTACTAGGACCAGGTTGTGTCCTACTAGGACCAGGTTGTGTCCTACTGGGACCAGGTTGTGTCCTACTGGGACCAGGTTGTTTCCTACTGGGACCAGGTTGTGTCCTACTGGGACCAGGTTGTGTCCTACTGGGACCAGGTTGTTTCCTACTGGGACCAGGTTGTGTCCTACTGGGACCAGGTTGTGTCCTACTGGGACCAGGATGTGTCCTACTGGGACCAGGTTGTTTCCTACTGGGAACAGGATGTGTCCTACTGGGACCAGGATGTGTCCTACTGGGAACAGGTTGTGTCCTACTGGGACCAGGATGTGTCCTACTGGGAACAGGTTGTGTCCTACTGGGACCAGGATGTGTCCTACTGGGAACAGGATGTGTCCTACTGGGAACAGGATGTGTCCTAATGGGACCAGGTTGTGTCTTACTGGGACCAGGATGTGTCCTACTTGGACTGATGTGTCCTACTGGGACCGGGATGTGTCCTACTGGGACCAGGATGTGTCCTACTGGGACCATGATGTGTCCTACTGGGACCAGCATGTGTCCTACTGGGACCAGGTTGTGTCCTACTGGGACTGATGTGTCCTACTGGGACCAGGATGTGTCCTACTGGGACCAGGTTGTGTCCTACTGGGACCAGGTTGTGTCCTACTGGGACTGATGTGTCCTACTGGGACCAGGTTGTGTCCTACTGGGACCAGGTTGTGTCCTACTGGGACTGATGTGTCCTACTGGGACTGATGTGTCCTACTGGGACCAGGTTGTGTCCCACTGGGACCAGGTTGTGTCCTACTGGGACCAGGTTGTGTCCTACTGGGACTGATGTGTCCTACTGGGACTGTTGTGTCCTACTGGGACCAGGTTGTGTCCTACTGGGACTGATGTGTCCTACTGGGACCAGGTTGTGTCCTACTGGGACTGATGTGTCCTACTGGGACCAGGTTGTGTCTTACTGGGACCAGGTTGTGTCCTACTGGGACCAGGTTGTGTCCTACTGGGACTGATTTGTCCTACTGGGACCAGGTTGTTTCCTACTGGGAACAGGTTGTGTCCTACTGGGAACAGGATGTGTCCTACTGGGACCAGGTTGTGTCCTACTGGGACTGATGTGTCCTACTGGGACCAGGATGTGTCCTACTAGGACCACGTTGTGTCCTACTGGGACCAGGTTGTGTCCTACTGAGACCAGGATGTGTCCTACTGGGACCAGGTTGTTTCCTACTGGGAACAGGTTGTGTCCTACTGGGACCAGGATGTGTCCTACTGGGACCAGGTTGTGTCCTACTGGGACCAGGATGTGTCCTACTGGGACCAGGTTGTGTCCTACTGGGACTGATGTGTCGTACTGGGACTGATGTGTCCTACTGGGACCAGGATGTGTCCTACTGGGACCAGGTTGTGTCCTACTGGGACTGTTGTGTCCTACTGGGACCAGGTTGTGTCCTACTGGGACCAGGTTGTGTCCTACTGGGACCAGGATGTGTCCTACGGGGACCAGGTTGTGTCCTACTGGGATCAGGTGGTGTCCTACTGGGACCAGGTTGTGTCCTACTGGGACTGATGTGTCCTACTGGGACCAGGTTGTGTCCTACTGGGACCAGGTTGTGTCCTACTGGGACTGATGTGTCCTACTGGGACTGATGTGTCCTACTGGGACCAGGTTGTGTCCCACTGGGACCAGGTTGTGTCCTACTGGGACCAGGTTGTGTCCTACTGGGACTGATGTGTCCTACTGGGACTGTTGTGTCCTACTGGGACCAGGTTGTGTCCTACTGGGACTGATGTGTCCTACTGGGACCAGGTTGTGTCCTACTGGGACTGATGTGTCCTACTGGGACCAGGTTGTGTCTTACTGGGACCAGGTTGTGTCCTACTGGGACCAGGTTGTGTCCTACTGGGACCAGGTTGTGTCCTACTGGGACTGATGTGTCGTACTGGGACTGATGTGTCCTACTGGGACCAGGATGTGTCCTACTGGGACCAGGTTGTGTCCTACTGGGACTGTTGTGTCCTACTGGGACCAGGTTGTGTCCTACTGGGACCAGGTTGTGTCCTACTGGGACCAGGATGTGTCCTACGGGGACCAGGTTGTGTCCTACTGGGATCAGGTGGTGTCCTACTGGGACCAGGTTGTGTCCTACTGGGACTGATGTGTCCTACTGGGACCAGGTTGTGTCCTACTGGGACCAGGTTGTGTCCTACTGGGACTGATGTGTCCTACTGGGACTGATGTGTCCTACTGGGACCAGGTTGTGTCCCACTGGGACCAGGTTGTGTCCTACTGGGACCAGGTTGTGTCCTACTGGGACTGATGTGTCCTACTGGGACTGTTGTGTCCTACTGGGACCAGGTTGTGTCCTACTGGGACTGATGTGTCCTACTGGGACCAGGTTGTGTCCTACTGGGACTGATGTGTCCTACTGGGACCAGGTTGTGTCTTACTGGGACCAGGTTGTGTCCTACTGGGACCAGGTTGTGTCCTACTGGGACTGATTTGTCCTACTGGGACCAGGTTGTTTCCTACTGGGAACAGGTTGTGTCCTACTGGGAACAGGATGTGTCCTACTGGGACCAGGTTGTGTCCTACTGGGACTGATGTGTCCTACTGGGACCAGGATGTGTCCTACTAGGACCACGTTGTGTCCTACTGGGACCAGGTTGTGTCCTACTGAGACCAGGATGTGTCCTACTGGGACCAGGTTGTTTCCTACTGGGAACAGGTTGTGTCCTACTGGGACCAGGATGTGTCCTACTGGGACCAGGTTGTGTCCTACTGGGAACAGGATGTGTCCTACTGGGAACAGGATGTGTCCTAATGGGACCAGGTTGTGTCTTACTGGGACCAGGATGTGTCCTACTTGGACTGATGTGTCCTACTGGGACCGGGATGTGTCCTACTGGGACCAGGATGTGTCCTACTGGGACCATGATGTGTCCTACTGGGACCAGCATGTGTCCTACTGGGACCAGGTTGTGTCCTACTGGGACTGATGTGTCCTACTGGGACCAGGATGTGTCCTACTGGGACCAGGTTGTGTCCTACTGGGACCAGGTTGTGTCCTACTGGGACTGATGTGTCCTACTGGGACCAGGTTGTGTCCTACTGGGACCAGGTTGTTTCCTACTGGGACTGATGTGTCCTACTGGGACTGATGTGTCCTACTGGGACCAGGTTGTGTCCCACTGGGACCAGGTTGTGTCCTACTGGGACCAGGTTGTGTCCTACTGGGACTGATGTGTCCTACTGGGACTGTTGTGTCCTACTGGGACCAGGTTGTGTCCTACTGGGACTGATGTGTCCTACTGGGACCAGGTTGTGTCCTACTGGGACTGATGTGTCCTACTGGGACCAGGTTGTGTCTTACTGGGACCAGGTTGTGTCCTACTGGGACCAGGTTGTGTCCTACTGGGACTGATTTGTCCTACTGGGACCAGGTTGTTTCCTACTGGGAACAGGTTGTGTCCTACTGGGAACAGGATGTGTCCTACTGGGACCAGGTTGTGTCCTACTGGGACTGATGTGTCCTACTGGGACCAGGATGTGTCCTACTAGGACCACGTTGTGTCCTACTGGGACCAGGTTGTGTCCTACTGAGACCAGGATGTGTCCTACTGGGACCAGGTTGTTTCCTACTGGGAACAGGTTGTGTCCTACTGGGACCAGGATGTGTCCTACTGGGACCAGGTTGTGTCCTACTGGGACCAGGATGTGTCCTACTGGGACCAGGTTGTGTCCTACTGGGACTGATGTGTCGTACTGGGACTGATGTGTCCTACTGGGACCAGGTTGTGTCCTACTGGGACCAGGTTGTGTCCTACTGGGACTGATGTGTCCTACTGGGACCAGGTTGTGTCCTACTGGGACTGATGTGTCCTACTGGGACCAGGTTGTGTCCTACTGGGACCAGGTTGTGTCCCACTGGGACCAGGTTGTGTCCTACTGGGACCAGGTTGTGTCCTACTGGGACTGTTGTGTCCTACTGGGACCAGGTTGTGTCCTACTGGGACTGATGTGTCCTACTGGGACCAGGTTGTGTCCTACTGGGACTGATGTGTCCTACTGGGACCAGGTTGTGTCCTACTGGGACTGATTTGTCCTACTGGGACCAGGTTGTTTCCTACTGGGAACAGGTTGTGTCCTACTGGGAACAGGATGTGTCCTACTGGGACCAGGTTGTGTCCTACTGGGACTGATGTGTCCTACTGGGACCAGGATGTGTCCTACTAGGACCACGTTGTGTCCTACTGGGACCAGGTTGTGTCCTACTGAGACCAGGATGTGTACTACTGGGACCAGGTTGTTTCCTACTGGGACCAGGATGTGTCCTACTGGGACCAGGTTGTGTCCTACTGGGACCAGGATGTGTCCTACTGGGACCAGGTTGTGTCCTACTGGGACTGATGTGTCGTACTGGGACTGATGTGTCCTACTGGGACCAGGATGTGTCCTACTGGGACCAGGTTGTGTCCTACTGGGACTGTTGTGTCCTACTGGGACCAAGTTGTGTCCTACTGGGACCAGGTTGTGTCCTACTGGGACCAGGTTGTGTCCTACTGGGACCAGGATGTGTCCTACGGGGACCAGGTTGTGTCCTACTGGGACCAGGTGGTGTCCTACTGGGATCAGGTGGTGTCCTACTGGGACCAGGATGTGTCCTACTGGGACCAGGATGTGTCCTACTGGGACCAGGTTGTGTCCTACTGCGACCAGGTTGTGTCCTACTGGGACCAGGATGTGTCCTACTGGGACCAGGTTGTGTCCTACTGGGACCAGGATGTGTCTTTCTGGGACCAGGTTGTGTCCTACTGGGACCAGGTTGTGTCCTACTGGGACCAGGTTGTGTCTTACTGGGACTGATGTGTCCTACTGGGACCAGGATGTGTCCTACTGGGACCAGGTTGTGTCCTACTGGGACCAGGTTGTGTCCTACTGGGACTGATGTGTCCTACTGGGACCAGGTTGTGTCCTACTGGGACCAGGTTGTGTCCTACTGGGACTGATGTGTCCTACTGGGACCAGGATGTGTCCTACTGGGACCAGGTTGTGTCCTACTGGGACCAGGTTGTGTCCTACTGGGACTGATGTGTCCTACTGGGACCAGGTTGTGTCCTACTGGGACCAGGTTGTGTCCTACTGGGACTGATGTGTCCTACTGGGACTGATGTGTCCTACTGGGACCAGGTTGTGTCCCACTGGGACCAGGTTGTGTCCTACTGGGACCAGGTTGTGTCCTACTGGGACTGATGTGTCCTACTGGGACTGTTGTGTCCTACTGGGACCAGGTTGTGTCCTACTGGGACTGATGTGTCCTACTGGGACCAGGTTGTGTCCTACTGGGACTGATGTTTCCTACTGGGACCAGGTTGTGTCCTACTGGGACTGATTTGTCCTACTGGGACCAGGTTGTTTCCTACTGGGAACAGGTTGTGTCCTACTGGGAACAGGATGTGTCCTACTGGGACCAGGTTGTGTCCTACTGGGACTGATGTGTCCTACTGGGACCAGGATGTGTCCTACTAGGACCACGTTGTGTCCTACTGGGACCAGGTTGTGTCCTACTGAGACCAGGATGTGTCCTACTGGGACCAGGTTGTTTCCTACTGGGAACAGGTTGTGTCCTACTGGGACCAGGATGTGTCCAACTGGGACCAGGTTGTGTCCTACTGGGACCAGGATGTGTCCTACTGGGACCAGGTTGTGTCCTACTGGGACTGATGTGTCGTACTGGGACTGATGTGTCCTACTGGGACCAGGATGTGTCCTACTGGGACCAGGTTGTGTCCTACTGGGACTGTTGTGTCCTACTGGGACCAGGTTGTGTCCTACTGGGACCAGGTTGTGTCCTACGGGGACCAGGTTGTGTCCTACTGGGATCAGGTGGTGTCCTACTGGGACCAGGATGTGTCCTACTGGGACCAGGATGTGTCCTACTGGGACCAGGTTGTGTCCTACTGCGACCAGGTTGTGTCCTACTGGGACCAGGTTGTGTCCTACTGGGACCAGGTTGTGTCCTACTGGGACCAGGATGTGTCTTTCTGGGACCAGGTTGTGTCCTACTGGGACCAGGTTGTGTCCTACTGGGACCAGGTTGTGTCTTACTGGGACTGATGTGTCCTACTGGGACCAGGATGTGTCCTACTGGGACCAGGTTGTGTCCTACTGGGACCAGGTTGTGTCCTACTGGGACTGATGTGTCCTACTGGGACCAGGTTGTGTCCTACTGGGACCAGGTTGTGTCCTACTGGGACTGATGTGTCCTACTGGGACTGATGTGTCCTACTGGGACCAGGTTGTGTCCCACTGGGACCAGGTTGTGTCCTACTGGGACCAGGATGTGTCCTACTGGGACCAGGTAGTGTCCTACTGGGACTGATGTGTCCTACTGGGACTGTTGTGTCCTACTGGGACCAGGTTGTGTCCTACTGGGACTGATGTGTCCTACTGGGACCAGGTTGTGTCCTACTGGGACTGATGTGTCCTACTGGGACCAGGTTGTGTCCTACTGGGACTGATGTTTCCTACTGGGACCAGGTTGTTTCCTACTGGGAACAGGTTGTGTCCTACTGGGAACAGGATGTGTCCTACTGGGACCACGTTGTGTTCTACTGGGACTGATGTGTCCTACTGGGACCAGGATGTGTCCTACTAGGACCACGTTGTGTCCTACTGGGACCAGGTTGTGTCCTACTGAGACCAGGATGTGTCCTACTGGGACCAGGTTGTTTCCTACTGGGAACAGGTTGTGTCCTACTGGGACCAGGATGTGTCCTACTGGGACCAGGATGTGTCCTACTGGGACCAGGTTGTGTCCTACTGGGACCAGGATGTGTCCTACTGGGACCAGGTTGTGTCCTACTGGGACTGATGTGTCGTACTGGGACTGATGTGTCCTACTGGGACCAGGATGTGTCCTACTGGGACCAGGTTGTGTCCTACTGGGACTGTTGTGTCCTACTGGGACCAGGTTGTGTCCTACTGGGACCAGGATGTGTCCTACTGGGACCAGGTTGTGTCCTACTGGGACTGATGTGTCGTACTGGGACTGATGTGTCCTACTGGGACCAGGATGTGTCCTACTGGGACCAGGTTGTGTCCTACTGGGACCAGGTTGTGTCCTACTGGGACCAGGTTGTGTCCTACTGGGACCAGGATGTGTCCTACGGGGACCAGGTTGTGTCCTACTGGGACCAGGTTGTGTCCTACTGGGACCAGGATGTGTCCTACTGGGACCAGGATGTGTCCTACTGGGACCAGGTTGTGTCCTACTGCGACCAGGTTGTGTCCTACTGGGACCAGGATGTGTCCTACTGGGACCAGGATGTGTCCTACTGGGACCAGGTTGTGTCCTACTGGGACCAGGATGTGTCTTTCTGGGACCAGGTTGTGTCCTACTGGGACCAGGTTGTGTCCTACTGGGACCAGGTTGTGTCTTACTGGGACTGATGTGTCCTACTGGGACCAGGATGTGTCCTACTGGGACTGATGTGTCCTACTGGGACCAGGTTGTGTCCCACTGGGACCAGGTTGTGTCCTACTGGGACCGGGATGTGTCCTACTGGGACCGGGATGTGTCCTACTGGGACCAGGATGTGTCCTACTGGGACCAGGTTGTGTCCTACTGGGACTGATGTGTCCTACTGGGACTGATGTGTCCTACTGGGACCAGGTTGTGTCCTACTGGGACCAGGTTGTGTCCTACTGGGACCAGGTTGTGTCCTACTGGGACTGATGTGTCCTACTGGGACCAGGTTGTGTCCTACTGGGACCAGGTTGTGTCCTACTGGGACTGATGTGTCCTACTGGGACTGATGTGTCCTACTGGGACCAGGTTGTGTCCCACTGGGACCAGGTTGTGTCCTACTGGGACCAGGTTGTGTCCTACTGGGACCAGGATGTGTCCTACTGGGACCAGGTTGTGTCCTACTGGGACTGATGTGTCCTACTGGGACTGTTGTGTCCTACTGGGACCAGGTTGTGTCCTACTGGGACTGATGTGTCCTACTGGGACCAGGTTGTGTCCTACTGGGACTGATGTGTCCTACTGGGACCAGGTTGTGTCCTACTGGGACCAGGTTGTGTCCTACTGGGAACAGGATGTGTCCTACTGGGACCACGTTGTGTCCTACTGGGACTGATGTGTCCTACTGGGACCAGGATGTGTCCTACTAGGACCACGTTGTGTCCTACTGGGACCAGGTTGTGTCCTACTGAGACCAGGATGTGTCCTACTGGGACCAGGTTGTTTCCTACTGGGAACAGGTTGTGTCCTACTGGGACCAGGATGTGTCCTACTGGGACCAGGATGTGTCCTACTGGGACCAGGTTGTGTCCTACTGGGACTGATGTGTCCTACTGGGACTGATGTGTCCTACTGGGACCAGGATGTGTCCTACTGGGACCAGGTTGTGTCCTACTGGGACCAGGTTGTGTCCTACTGGGACCAGGATGTGTCCTACGGGGACCAGGTTGTGTCCTACGGGGACCAGGTTGTGTCCTACTGGGACCAGGTTGTGTCCTACTGGGACCAGGATGTGTCCTACTGGGACCAGGATGTGTCCTACTGGGACCAGGTTGTGTCCTACTGGGACCAGGTTGTGTCCTACTGGGACCAGGATGTGTCCTACTGGGACCAGGTTGTTTCCTACTGGGAACAGGTTGTGTCCTACTGGGACCAGGATGTGTCCTACTGGGACCAGGATGTGTCCTACTGGGACCAGGTTGTGTCCTACTGGGACTGATGTGTCCTACTGGGACCAGGATGTGTCCTACTGGGACCAGGTTGTGTCCTACTGGGACTGTTGTGTCCTACTGGGACCAGGTTGTGTCCTACTGGGACCAGGATGTGTCCTACGGGGACCAGGTTGTGTCCTACGGGGACCAGGTTGTGTCCTACTGGGACCAGGTTGTGTCCTACTGGGACCAGGATGTGTCCTACTGGGACTGATGTGTCCTACTGGGACCAGGATGTGTCCTACGGGGACCAGGTTGTGTCCTACTGGGACCAGGATGTGTCCTACTGGGACCAGGTTGTGTCCTACTGGGACCAGGTTCTGTCTTACTGGGACTGATGTGTCCTACTGGGACCAGGTTGTGTCCTACTGGGACCAGGTTGTGTCCTACTGGGACTGATGTGTCCTACTGGGACCAGGTTGTGTCCTACTGGGACTGATGTGTCCTACTGGGACCGGGATGTGTCCTACTGGGACCGGGATGTGTCCTACTGGGACCAGGTTGTGTCCTACTGGGACTGATGTGTCCTACTGGGACCAGGTTGTGTCCTACTGGGACTGATGTGTCCTACTGGGACTGATGTGTCCTACTGGGACCAGGATGTGTCCTACTGGGACCAGGTTGTGTCATACTGGGTCCAGGTTGTGTCCTACTGTGACCAGGATGTCTCCTACTGGGACCAGGATGTGTCCTACCGGGACCAGGTTTTGTCCTACCAGGACCAGGTTTTGTCCTACTTGGACCAGGTTGTATCCTACTGGGACCAGGATGTGTCCTACTGGGACTGATGTGTCCTACTGGGACCAGGTTGTGTCCTACGGGGACCAGGTTGTGTCCTACTGGGACCAGGTTGTGTCCTACTGGGACCAGGATGTGTCCTACTGGGACCAGGTTGTGTCCTACTGGGACCAGGTTGTGTCCTACTGGGACCAGGATGTGTCCTACTGGGACTGATGTGTCCTACTGGGACCAGGATGTGTCCTACGGGGACCAGGTTGTGTCCTACTGGGACCAGGATGTGTCCTACTGGGACCAGGTTGTGTCCTACTGGGACCAGGTTGTGTCCTACTGGGACTGATGTGTCCTACTGGGACAAGGATGTGTCCTACTGGGACCAGGTTGTGTCCTACTGGGACCGGGATGTGTCCTACTGGGACCGGGATGTGTCCTACTGGGACCAGGTTGTGTCCTACTGGGACTGATGTGTCCTACTGGGACCAGGTTGTGTCCTACTGGGACCAGGATGTGTCCTACTGGGACCAGGTTGTGTCCTACTGGGACTGATGTGTCTTACTGGGACCAGGTTGTGTCCTACTGGGACTGATGTGTCCTACTGGGACCAGGTTGTGTCCTACTGGGACCAGGTTGTGTCCTACTGGGACCAGGATGTGTCCTACTGGGACCAGGATGTGTCCTACTGGGACCAGGTTGTGTCCTACTGGGACTGATGTATCCTACTGGGACCAGGTTGTGTCCTACTGGGACTGATGTGTCCTACTGGGACCAGGATGTGTCCTACTTGGACCAGGATGTGTCCTACTGGGACCAGGATGTGTCCTACTGGGACCAGGTTGTGTCCCACTGGGACCAGGTTGTGTCCTACTGGGACTGATGTGTCCTACTGGGACCAGGTTGTGTCCTACTGGGACTGATGTGTCCTACTGGGACCAGGTTGTGTCCTACTGGGACCAGGATGTGTCCTACGGGGACCAGGTTGTGTCCTACTGGGACCAGGATGTGTCTTTCTGGGACCAGGTTGTGTCCTACTGGGACCAGGTTGTGTCCTACTGGGACCAGGTTGTGTCTTACTGGGACTGATGTGTCCTACTGGGACCAGGTTGTGTCCTACTGGGACTGATGTGTCCTACTGGGACCAGGATGTGTCCTACTAGGACCACGTTGTGTCCTACTGGGACCAGGTTGTGTCCTACTGAGACCAGGATGTGTCCTACTGGGACCAGGTTGTTTCCTACTGGGAACAGGTTGTGTCCTACTGGGACCAGGATGTGTCCTACTTGGACCAGGATGTGTCCTACTGGGACCAGGTTGTGTCCTACTGGGACCAGGTTGTGTCCTACTGGGACCAGGATGTGTCCTACTGGGACCAGGTTGTGTCCTACTGGGTCTGTTGTGTCCTACTGGGACCAGGTTGTGTCCTACTGGGACCAGGTTGTGTCCTACTGGGACCAGGATGTGTCCTACGGGGACCAGGTTGTGTCCTACTGGGACCAGGTTGTGTCCTACTGGGACCAGGTTGTGTCCTACTGGGACCAGGATGTGTCCTACGGGGACCAGGTTGTGTCCTACTGGGACCAGGTTGTGTCCTACTGAGACCAGGATGTGTCCTACTGGGACCAGGTTGTTTCCTACTGGGAACAGGTTGTGTCCTACTGGGACCAGGATGTGTCCTACTGGGACCAGGATGTGTCCTACTGGGACCAGGTTGTGTCCTACTGGGACCAGGTTGTGTCCTACTGGGACCAGGTTGTGTCCTACTGGGACCAGGATGTGTCCTACTGGGACCAGGTTGTGTCCTACTGGGTCTGTTGTGTCCTACTGGGACCAGGTTGTGTCCTACTGGGACCAGGTTGTGTCCTACTGGGACCAGGATGTGTCCTACGGGGACCAGGTTGTGTCCTACTGGGACCAGGTTGTGTCCTACTGGGACCAGGATGTGTCCTACTGGGACCAGGATGTGTCCTACTGGGACCAGGTTGTGTCCTACTGGGACCAGGTTGTGTCCTACTGGGACCAGGATGTGTCCTACTGGGACTGATGTGTCCTACTGGGACCAGGATGTGTCCTACGGGGACCAGGTTGTGTCCTACTGGGACCAGGATGTGTCTTTCTGGGACCAGGTTGTGTCCTACTGGGACCAGGTTGTGTCCTACTGGGACCAGGTTGTGTCCTACTGGGACCAGGTTGTGTCTTACTGGGACTGATGTGTCCTACTGGGACCAGGTTGTGTCCTACTGGGACTGATGTGTCCTACTGGGACAAGGATGTGTCCTACTGGGACAAGGATGTGTCCTACTGGGACCAGGTTGTGTCCTACTGGGACCGGGATGTGTCCTACTGGGACCAGGTTGTGTCCTACTGGGACTGATGTGTCCTACTGGGACCAGGTTGTGTCCTACTGGGACTGATGTGTCCTACTGGGACCAGGTTGTGTCCTACTGGGACTGATGTGTCCTACTGGGACTGATGTGTCCTACTGGGACCAGGATGTGTCCTACTGGGACCAGGTTGTGTCCTACTGGGACCAGGTTGTGTCCTACTGGGTCCAGGTTGTGTCCTACTGTGACCAGGTTGTGTCCTACTGTGACCAGGATGTCTCCTACTGGGACCAGGATGTGTCCTACCGGGACCAGGATGTGTCCTACTGGGACTGATGTGTCCTACTGGGACCAGGTTGTGTCCTACTTGGGACTGATGTGTCCTACTGGGACTGATGTGTCCTACTGGGACTGATGTGTCCTACTGGGACCAGGATGTGTCCTACTGGGACCAGGTTGTGTCCTACTGGGACTGATGTGTCCTACTGGGACCAGGTTGTGTCCTACTGGGACTGATGTGTCCTACTGGGACTGATGTGTCCTACTGGGACCAGGATGTGTCCTACTGGGACCAGGTTGTGTCCTACTGGGACTGATGTGTCTTACTGGGACCAGGTTGTGTCCTACTGGGACTGATGTGTCCTACTGGGACCAGGTTGTGTCCTACTGGGACCAGGTTGTGTCCTACTGGGACCAGGATGTGTCCTACTGGGACCAGGTTGTGTCCTACTGGGACTGATGTATTCTACTGGGACCAGGTTGTGTCCTACTGGGACTGATGTGTCCTACTGGGACCAGGATGTGTCCTACTGGGACCAGGTTGTGTCCTACTGGGACCAGGATGTGTCTTACTGGGACCAGGTTGTGTCCTACTGGGACCAGGTTGTGTCCTTCTGGGACCAGGATGTGTCCTACTGGGACCAGGATGTGTCCTACTGGGACCAGGTTGTGTCCCACTGGGACCAGGTTGTGTCCTACTGGGACTGATGTGTCCTACTGGGACTGATGTGTCCTACTGGGACCAGGTTGTGTCCTACTGGGACCAGGATGTGTCCTACGGGGACCAGGTTGTGTCCTACTGGGACCAGGATGTGTCTTTCTGGGACCAGGTTGTGTCCTACTGGGACAAGGTTGTGTCCTACTGGGACCAGGTTGTGTCTTACTGGGACTGATGTGTCCTACTGGGACCAGGTTGTGTCCTACTGGGACTGATGTGTCCTACTGGGACTGATGTGTCCTACTGGGACAAGGATGTGTCCTACTGGGACCAGGTTGTGTCCTACTGGGACTGATGTGTCCTACTGGGACCGGGATGTGTTCTACTGGGACCAGGATGTGTCCTACTGGGACTGATGTGTCCTACTGGGACTGATGTGTCCTACTTGGACCAGGTTGTGTCCTACGGGGACCAGGATGTGTCCTACGGGGACCAGGATGTGTCCTACTGGGTCCAGGATGTGTCCTACGGGGACCAGGTTGTGTCCTACTGGGACCAGGATGTGTCCTACTGGGACCAGGTTGTGTCCTACTGGGACCAGGATGTGTCCTACGGGGACCAAGTTGTGTCCTACGGGGACCAGGTTGTGTCCTACGTGGACCAGGTTGTGTCCTATGTGGACCAGGTTGTGTCCTACTGGGACCAGGTTGTGTCCTACTGGGAACAGGTTGTGTCCTACTGGGACCAGGATGTGTCCTACTGGGACTGATGTGTCCTACTGGGACCAGGTTGTGTCCTACTGGGACTGATGTGTCCTACTGGGACCAGGATGTGTCCTACTGGGACCAGGTTGTGTCCTACTTGGACTGATGTGTCCTACTGGGACCAGGTTGCGTCCTACTGGGACTGATGTGTCCTACTGGGACTGATGTGTCCTACTGGGACCAGGGTGTGTCCTACTGGGACCAGGTGGTGTCCTACTGGGACTGTTGTGTCCTACTGGGACCAGGTTGTGTCCTACTGGGACTGATGTGTCCTACTGGGACCAGGTTGTGTCCTACTGGGACTGATGTGTCCTACTGGGACCAGGGTGTGTCCTACTGGGACCAGGTGGTGTCCTACTGGGACTGTTGTGTCCTACTGGGACCAGGTTGTGTCCTACTGGGACTGATGTGTCCTACTGGGACCAGGTTGTGTCCTACTGGGACCAGGATCTGTCCTACTGGGACCAGGTTGTGTCTTACTGTGACCACGATGTGTCCTACTGGGACTAGGTTGTGTCCTACTGGGACCAGGATGTGTCCTACTGGGACCAGGTTGTGTCCTACTGGGACTGATGTGTCCTACTGGGACCAGGTTGTGTCCTACTGGGACTGATGTGTCCTACTGGGACCAGGATGTGTCCTACTGGGACCAGGTTGTGTCCTACTGGGACTGATGTGTCCTACTGGGACCAGGATGTGTCCTACTGGGACCAAGTTGTGTCCCACTGGGACCAGGTTGTGTCCCACTGGGAACAGGATGTGTCCTACTGGGAACAGGATGTGTCCTACTGGGAACAGGATGTGTCCTACTGGGATCAGGATGTGTCCTACTGGGACCAGGTTGTTTCCTACTGGGACCAGGATGTGTCCTACTAGGACCACGTTGTGTCCTTCTGGGACCAGGTTGTGTCCTACTGGGACCAGGATCTGTCCTACTGGGAACAGGATGTGTCCCACTGGGAACAGGATGTGTCCTACTGGGAACAGGATGTGTCCTACTGGGAACAGGATGTGTCCTACTGGGATCAGGATGTGTCCTACTGGGACCAGGTTGTGTCTTACTGGGACCAGGATGTGTCCTACTGGGACCAGGTTGTGTCCTACTGGGACTGATGTGTCCTACTGGGACTGATGTGTCCTACTGGGACCAGGTTGTTTCCTACTGGGACCAGGTAATGTCCTACTGGGACTGATGTGTCCTACTGGGACCAGGATGTGTCCTACTGGGACCAGGTTGTGTCCTACTTGGACTGATGTGTCCTACTGGGACCAGGTTGTGTTCTACTGAGACTGATGTGTCCTACTGGGACCAGGTTGTGTCCTACGTCGACTGATGTGTCCTACTGGGACCAGGATGTGTCCTACTGGGACCAGGTTGTGTCCTACTGGGACTGATGTGTCCTACTGGGACTGATGTGTCCTACTGGGACCAGGTTGTGTCCCACTGGGACCAGGTTGTGTCCTACTGGGACCAGGATGTGTCCTACTGGGACCAGGTTGTGTCCTACTGGGACCAGGTTGTGTCCTACTGGGACCAGGATGTGTCCTACTGGGACCAGGTTGTTTCCTACTGCGAACAGGTTGTTTCCTACTGGGAACAGGATGTGTCCTACTGGGAACAGGATGTGTCCTACTGGGACCAGGTTGTGTCCTACTGGGACCAGGTTGTGTCCTACTGGGACCAGGGTGTGTCCTACTGGGACCAGGTTGTGTCCTACTGGGACCAGGATGTGTCCTACTAGGACCAGGTTGTGTGCTACTGGGACTGATGTGTCCTATTGGGACCAGGTTGTGTCCTACTGGGACTGATGTGTCCTACTGGGACCAGGTTGTGTCCTACTGGGACTGATGTGTCCTACTGGGACCAGGTTGTGTCCTTTCTGGGACCAGGTTGTGTCCTACTTGGACCAGGATGTGTCCTACTGTGACCAGGATGTGTCCTACTGGGACCAGGTTGAGTCCTACTGGGACCAGGATGTGTCCTACTGGGACCAGGTTGTGTCCTACTGGGACTGATGTGTCCTACTGGGACTGATGTGTCCTACTGTGACCAGGTTGTGTCCTACTGGGACTGATGTGTCCTACTGGGACTGATGTGTCCTACTGGGACCAGGTTGTGTCCCACTGGGACCAGGATGTGTCCTACTGGGACCAGGATGTGTCCTACTGGGACCAGGTTGTGTCCTACTGGGACCAGGTTGTGTCCTACTGGGACCAGGTTGTGTCCCACTGGGACCAGGTTGTGTCCTACTGGGACCAGGACGTGTCCTACTGGGACCAGGTTGTGTCCTACTGGGACCAGGTTGTGTCCTACTGGGACCAGGTTGTGTCCTACTGGGACCAGGATGTGTCCTACTAGGACCAAGTTGTGTCCTACTGGGACCAGGATGTGTCCTACTAGGACCAGGTTGTGTCCTACTGGGACCAGGTTGTGTCCTACTGGGACCAGGATGTGTCCTACTAGGACCAGGTTGTGTCCTACTGGGACCAGGTTGTGTCCTACTGGGACCAGGATGTGTCCTACTGGGACCAGGTTGTGTCCTACTGGGACCAGGTTGTGTCCTACTGGGAACAGGATGTGTCCTACTGGGACCAGGTTGTGTCCTACTGGGACCAGGTTGTGTCCTACTGGGACCAGGATGTGTCCTACTGGGACCAGGTTGTGTCCTACTGGGACTGATGTGTCCTACTGGGACCAGGTTGTGTCCTACTGGGACCAGGTTGTGTCCTACTGGGAACAGGATGTGTCCTACTGGGAACAGGATGTGTCCTACTGGGAACAGGATGTGTCCTACTGGGATCAGGATGTGTCCTACTGGGACCAGGTTGTGTCCTACTGGGACCAGGATGTGTCCTACTAGGACCACGTTGTGTCCTTCTGGGACCAGGTTGTGTCCTACTGGGACCAGGATCTGTCCTACTGGGAACAGGATGTGTCCTACTGGGAACAGGATGTGTCCTACTGGGAACAGGATGTGTCCTACTGGGATCAGGATGTGTCCTACTGGGACCAGGTTGTTTCTTACTGGGACCAGGATGTGTCCTACTGGGACCAGGTTGTGTCCTACTGGGACTGATGTGTCCTACTGGGACTGATGTGTCCTACTGGGACCAGGTTGTTTCCTACTGGGACCAGGTTGTGTCCTACTGGGACTGATGTGTCCTACTGGGACCAGGATGTGTCCTACTGGGACCAGGTTGTGTCCTACTTGGACTGATGTGTCCTACTGGGACCAGGTTGTGTTCTACTGAGACTGATGTGTCCTACTGGGACCAGGTTGTGTCCTACGTCGACTGATGTGTCCTACTGGGACCAGGTTGTGTCCTACTGGGACTGATGTGTCCTACTGGGACTGATGTGTCCTACTGGGACCAGGTTGTGTCCCACTGGGACCAGGTTGTGTCCTACTGGGACCAGGATGTGTCCTACTGGGACCAGGTTGTGTCCTACTGGGACCAGGTTGTGTCCTACTGGGACCAGGATGTGTCCTACTGGGACCAGGTTGTTTCCTACTGGGAACAGGTTGTTTCCTACTGGGAACAGGATGTGTCCTACTGGGAACAGGATGTGTCCTACTGGGACCAGGTTGTGTCCTACTGGGACCAGGTTGTGTCCTACTGGGACCAGGGTGTGTCCTACTAGGACCAAGTTGTGTCCTACTGGGACCAGGATGTGTCCTACTAGGACCAGGTTGTGTCCTACTGGGACCAGGTTGTGTCCTACTGGGACCAGGATGTGTCCTACTAGGACCAGGTTGTGTCCTACTGGGACCAGGTTGTGTCCTACTGGGACCAGGATGTGTCCTACTGGGACCAGGTTGTGTCCTACTGGGACCAGGTTGTGTCCTACTGGGAACAGGATGTGTCCTACTGGGACCAGGTTGTGTCCTACTGGGACCAGGTTGTGTCCTACTGGGACCAGGATGTGTCCTACTGGGACCAGGTTGTGTCCTACTGGGACTGATGTGTCCTACTGGGACCAGGTTGTGTCCTACTGGGACCAGGTTGTGTCCTACTGGGAACAGGATGTGTCCTACTGGGAACAGGATGTGTCCTACTGGGATCAGGATGTGTCCTACTGGGACCAGGTTGTGTCCTACTGGGACCAGGATGTGTCCTACTAGGACCGCGTTGTGTCCTTCTGGGACCAGGTTGTGTCCTACTGGGACCAGGATCTGTCCTACTGGGAACAGGATGTGTCCTACTGGGAACAGGATGTGTCCTACTGGGAACAGGATGTGTCCTACTGGGATCAGGATGTGTCCTACTGGGACCAGGTTGTGTCTTACTGGGACCAGGATGTGTCCTACTGGGACCAGGTTGTGTCCTACTGGGACTGATGTGTCCTACTGGGACTGATGTGTCCTACTGGGACCAGGTTGTTTCCTACTGGGACCAGGTTGTGTCCTACTGGGACTGATGTGTCCTACTGGGACCAGGATGTGTCCTACTGGGACCAGGTTGTGTCCTACTTGGACTGATGTGTCCTACTGGGACCAGGTTGTGTTCTACTGAGACTGATGTGTCCTACTGGGACCAGGTTGTGTCCTACGTCGACTGATGTGTCCTACTGGGACCAGGTTGTGTCCTACTGGGACTGATGTGTCCTACTGGGACTGATGTGTCCTACTGGGACCAGGTTGTGTCCCACTGGGACCAGGTTGTGTCCTACTGGGACCAGGATGTGTCCTACTGGGACCAGGTTGTGTCCTACTGGGACCAGGTTGTGTCCTACTGGGACCAGGATGTGTCCTACTGGGACCAGGTTGTTTCCTACTGGGAACAGGTTGTTTCCTACTGGTAACAGGATGTGTCCTACTGGGACCAGGTTGTGTCCTACTGGGACCAGGTTGTGTCCTACTGGGACCAGGTTGTGTCCTACTGGGACCAGGTTGTGTCCTACTGGGACCAGGGTGTGTCCTACTGGGACCAGGTTGTGTCCTACTGGGACCAGGATGTGTCCTACTGGGACCAGGTTGTGTGCTACTGGGACTGATGTGTCCTATTGGGACCAGGTTGTGTCCTACTGGGACTGATGTGTCCTACTGGGACCAGGTTGTGTCCTACTGGGACTGATGTGTCCTACTGGGACCAGGTTGTGTCCCTTCTGGGACCAGGTTGTGTCCTACTTGGACCAGGATGTGTCCTACTGTGACCAGGATGTGTCCTACTGGGACCAGGTTGAGTCCTACTGGGACCAGGATGTGTCCTACTGGGACCAGGTTGTGTCCTACTGGGACTGATGTGTCCTACTGGGACTGATGTGTCCTACTGTGACCAGGTTGTGTCCTACTGGGACTGATGTGTCCTACTGGGACTGATGTGTCCTACTGGGACCAGGTTGTGTCCCACTGGGACCAGGATGTGTCCTACTGGGACCAGGATGTGTCCTACTGGGACCAGGTTGTGTCCTACTGGGACCAGGATGTGTCCTACTGGGACCAGGTTGTGTCCTACTGGGAACAGGTTGTGTCCTACTGGGACCAGGATGTGTCCTACTGGGACCAGGTTGTGTCCCACTGGGACCAGGTTGTGTCCTACTGGGACCAGGACGTGTCCTACTGGGACCAGGTTGTGTCCTACTTGGACCAGGTTGTGTCCTACTGGGACCAGGATGTGTCCTACTAGGACCAAGTTGTGTCCTACTGGGACCAGGATGTGTCCTACTAGGACCAGGTTGTGTCCTACTGGGACCAGGTTGTGTCCTTCTGGGACCAGGATGTGTCCTACTAGGACCAGGTTGTGTCCTACTGGGACCAGGTTGTGTCCTACTGGGACCAGGATGTGTCCTACTGGGACCAGGTTGTGTCCTACTGGGACCAGGTTGTGTCCTACTGGGAACAGGATGTGTCCCACTGGGAACAGGATGTGTCCTACTGGGACCAGGTTGTGTCCTACTGGGACCAGGTTGTGTCCTACTGGGACCAGGATGTGTCCTACTGGGACCAGGTTGTGTCCTACTGGGACTGATGTGTCCTACTGGGACCAGGTTGTGTCCTACGTCAACTGATGTGTCCTACTGGGACCAGGTTGTGTCCTACTGGGACCAGAATGTGTCCTACTGGGACCAGGTTGTGTCCTACTGGGACCAGGATGTGTCCTACTGGGACCAGGATGTGTCCTACTGGGACCAGGTTGTGTCCTACTGGGACCAGGTTGTGTCCTACTGGGAACAGGTTGTGTCCTACTGGGACCAGGATGTGTCCTACTGGGACCAGGATGTGTCCTACTGGGACCAGGTTGTGTCCTACTGGGACCAGGATGTGTCCTACTGGGACCAGGATGTGTCCTACTGGGACCAGGATGTGTCCTACTAGGACCAGGTTGTTTCCTACTGGGACTGATGTGTCCTACTGGGACCAGGTTGTGTCCTACTGGGACTGATGTGTCCTACTGGGACCAGGTTGTGTCCTACTGGGACTGATGTGTCCTACTGGGACCAGGTTGTGTCCTACTTGGACCAGGTTGTGTCCTACTGGGACCAGGATGTGTCCTACTGGGACCAGGTTGTGTCCTACTGGGACCAGGTTGTGTCCTACTGGGACTGATGTGTCCTACTGGGACCAGGTTGCGTCCTACTGGGACTGATGTGTCCTACTGGGACTGATGTGTCCTACTGGGACTGATGTGTCCTACTTGGACCAGGATGTGTCCTACTGGGACCAGGTTGTGTCCTACTGGGACTGTGATGTCCTACTGGGACCAGGTTGTGTCCTACTGGGACTGATGTGTCCTACTGGGACCAGGTTGTGTCCTACTGGGACTGATGTGTTCTACTGGGACTGATGTGTCCTACTGGGACCAGGTTGTGTCCCACTGGGACCAGGTTGTGTCCTACTGGGACCAGGTTGTGTCCTACTTGGACCAGGTTGTGTCCTACTGGGACTGATGTGTTCTACTGGGACTGATGTGTCCTACTGGGACCAGGTTGTGTCCCACTGGGACCAGGTTGTGTCCTACTGGGACCAGGTTGTGTCCTACTTGGACCAGGTTGTGTCCTATTTGGACCAGGATGTGTCCTACTGGGACTGATGTGTCCTACTGGGACCAGGTTGTGTCCCACTGGGACTGATGTGTCCTCCTGGGACCAGGTTGTGTCCTACTGGGACCAGGATGTGTCCTACTGGGACCAGGTTGTGTCCTACGGGGACCAGGATGTGTCCTACTGGGACCAGGATGTGTCCTACTGGGACTGATGTGTCCTCATGGGACCAGGTTGTGTCCTACTGGGACCAGGTTGTGTCCTACTGGGACCAGGATGTGTCCTACTGGGACCAGGTTGTGTCCTACTGGGACCAGGATGTGTCCTACTGGGACCAGGTTGTGTCCTACGGGGACCAGGATGTGTCCTACTGGGACCAGGATGTGTCCTACTGGGACCAGGATGTGTCCTACGGGGACCAGGTTGTGTCCTACGGGGACCAGGATGTGTCCTACGGGGTCCAGGATGTTTCCTACGGGGACCAGGATGTGTCCTACGGGGACCAGGTTGTGTCCTACTGGGACCAGGTTGTGTCCTACGGGGACCAGGATGTGTCCTACTGGGACCAGGATATGTCCTACGGGGACCAGGATGTGTCCTACTGGGACCAGGTTGTGTCTTACTGGGACCAGGATGTGTCCTACGGGGACCAGGTTGTGTCCTACTGGGACCAGGTTGTGTCCTACTGGGACCAGAATGTGTCCTACCGGGACCAGGATGTGTCCTACGGGGACCAGGTTGTGTCGTACTGGGACCAGGTTGTGTCCTACTGGGACCAGGTTGTGTCCTACCGGGACCAGGATGTGTCCTACCGGGACCAGGATGTGTCCTACTTGGACCAGGATGTGTCCTACGGGGACCAGGATGTGTCCTGATGGTGGATCTCGTCGTGTCCTTTCTCTCAGAAGTCTTGCCTGTCTATCTTTCTGACATTGGTCCCTGTCTGTCTTCATGGTTTGCTGCAGGACTCAGAAGTCCTACCTGGACCGGTGCTGGAAAGATGTCCAGGTCGGGGACTTTGTCCGTCTGTCCTGTAATGAAATAATCCCGGCTGATCTGCTGTTGCTGTACTCGTCAGACCCTCGCGGGGTCTGCTACATCGAGACCGCCAACCTGGATGGAGAGACCAACCTGAAGCAGAGACAGGTGGTTTCAGACCTCCCTCAGCAGGTACGTGGACACCTGTCTTCTCCTGGTCTCCTGACAGACCTGGTCCTTAACCGAAAAACTGGGTCAAACACGTATGTTTATCTGAAACCCGCTTATATGAAAGTCATGAATCGCCCTTCCTGCCTGACTGGACTTCAGGATGTAGTTCTGGATCGATAAGCTGGCTGGACCCAAGTTCAGAAGGAAGACCATCCTGCTGGTCCCAGTCGGACATTATCAGGAAAGATTTCCTTCTTCATCACAGACGTTCTCCGGTTGGAGGTTCCAGCCCTGTCATCAGGGCCGTTTTTACCGAGAGGAGCCGGTTCCACCAAGAAGAAGGTTCCACTGAGAGCAGCCGGTTCCACTGAGAGCAGCCGGTTCCACAGAGAAGAAGGTTCCACCGAGAGGAGCCGGTTCCACAGAGAAGAAGGTTCCACTGAAAGGAGCCGGTTCCACAGAGGAGAAGGTTCCACCGAGAGGAGCCGGTTCCACCGAGAAGAAGGTTCCACCGAGAGGAGCCGGTTCCACCAAGAGGAGCCGATTCCACTGAGACGAGCCGGTTCCACCGAGGGGAGCTAGTTCCACAGATAGAAACTGGTTCCACGGAGGGAGAGCTGGTTCCACAGATAGAAACTGGTTCCATGGAGGGAGAGCTGGTTCCACAGATAGAAACTGGTTCCACGGAGGGAGAGCTGGTTCCACAGATAGAAACTGGTTCCATGGAGGGAGAGCTGGTTCCACAGATAGAAACTGGTTCCACGGAGAGGTGTCTGGAAACAGAAGATTTTAAGTTTTCCACATCAGGACTCTGATCAGTCCTGGTTTTGGTGTTTTCCAGGGAGAGGACTTCACCCCTGAGAGCTTCCACAGCCGTATCGAGTGTGAGAACCCCAACAATGACCTAAGCAGGTTCAGAGGTTACATGTGAGTTTCCTTTCATCTTACAGTAGCCGAACATCTCTCAGCTGAAAACCTCTTGACCGTGTTTGTGGTTCCACAGAGAACACTCCGGTGGGGTCCGAGTGGGTGTCCACAGCAGGAACCTGCTGCTGAGAAGCTGCACCATCAGGAACACAGAGACTGTGGTCGGCATCGTGGTCTATGCTGGTGAGCCCAAACCCTTCAGCTGGCCTTACTGTTTTACAGGACTAAACCTACTGGACACAAGACGTCCGTCTCTGTGAGGACGTGGGTCTGCATCCACGTCCAGAGCAGGATGTTCCTCCTGACATCGTCCCAACGTCTTCCAGTGAACAGCGTCTGTGTCTCTGCTCAGGTCATGAGACGAAGGCTATGATGAACAACAGCGGTCCCAGGTACAAGCGCAGCCGTCTGGAGAGACGCCTCAACACGGACGTCCTGTGGTGCGTCGTCCTCCTCATCGTCATGTGTCTCACTGCTGCTGTAGGTATGTACCCTTCATCAGCCAATCAGGTCCTACTTTCTGGAGCAGAAATGTTGATTTTGCTCATAAAGTTTTTTCAGACATCTAAAATATTTTGATGGCATCATGAGAGGATGTTAACAAGTCACATGATCTCAGTTTTCACACCTGGAACTAGTTCAAACCATCTCACTAACAACTCTCCAACAAGAATTGATTTTAAAATGTCCAAAAACCAGGATTTGGAATGTGAGGCAGTCTCTGTACGAACTGTTTAAAAGTTTTAGACTAGTAGGGCAGGACCTGGACCCAGTTAGATCCAGTTCCAGGTTCATTTTCCAGGTTCATGTTCATATCCAGGAACCAGGACCCAACACCCAAGAACCAGTATCCAAAAACTGGTGAGGAACCCAAGACAAGGAACAGTATTAGAAGTTCTTCCAGCCTACCAAGCGGCTCAGTCATCAGGAGATTTGCTTAAGGAGAGACCAGATCTATCAGTCTGATCACCAGTCTGATCTGGATTTCCTTCTAAATTTAAATCATGGATCTGATCAGCTGGTCTCTCAATTCAATTGATCAAATCTTTTTTTCCCAAAGAACAAGCGAAGTGTAGCCGCATGTCCTGACAGAGTCCTGCTGCTGGAGACGTGATGAAGGTCATGTGTCTGTCGCTTCTTTCTGTGGAGGATTTCTACACAACTGGATTTATGATAACTGCTGGTTGGTGTGTGCAGTTTTCTGGTATGTCACTGAGTCTGGAAGATCTGTGATGGACGATGCCGAGGAACTAGCAGCACTCAAACTCATGCGGTGATAGAGCTGAACCGTGAACTGGATGCCAGTCTGGCCCGAACTGGCAGGCTGGTTGTAATCTGGAGCTCATTGGTGGGTGGGAAACATCATGAAGAAGCTGCTGCTCGGTTTTATGGAACCTGACCCAATTCGGCTGTTTCGGAGTCCGACTGAGACCACTGAGGACTTAAGGAAGAGCCAAACGACGCTCAGCCTGACCCAAAACAAAGCTGTTATCTGAACCTGGCTCCCTGCACTGGCCTTGCAGGCTGGTTATCATGTCTTCTGGACTGTAATGTCTGACGCTCAGTCTGTATCCACCCCACTCTCTTCTCAGGCCTGTGGAACTCAAACTGAACTCAGTTCTCGAGGCCACGTCAACATCAGGTGGAACAGATGAACTGGGGAAAGTTCACAGACTACCTCACTGAACACACACACACTCACACTCACTGTTACAGACACACACTCCTATTTTTCACCGTCTTCTCCGGTCCTTGTCCCTCCCTCCACTCACGGACAGCGAGTTGGATGGATGCGCCCTTTCGGCTGCGAAGTGACTGGCTGTGCTGAGAGATCCCACCCCGACCACGCCCTCCCATATTGTTTTCCTCATGTTGTGATTGTCTGAATATGTGCTCTTTCTGTTTTGAGGGTTTTTTTGTTGAATCTCTAGACTGCCCTGTAAGGGCGGTACAGAGAAACTTCCTTTTTTTTCTTCTCCAACCCATGTTTACCTCATGTTGTTTCTTTCTACTCTGTTAAAGGCAGCGCCTGACTGCCCGGACCTGTGTTCTGTGTGACGGTTCTACGTTTGTCTGTAAAATCTTGGACGGGTTGTATTTGGACCTTGAATTTCCCTTCGGGGGATGAAGAAAGTATTCTTTTGTCCTCTATCTTTTTTTTATTTTTTTTTATTTTAATAAACTGAAAGATTTAGATGTCTGAAATGTAGAATTGTTTCTGTTTCTATGGTAACAGAACCAGGACAAAGGACCGTTATCTCTCCAGAACTCATCTATCTCTGATTTTCTGGGTCTGTTTCAGGTCACGGACTGTGGCTGAAAGACCTCGGAGATCCAGTCTTCCAGGTGGATGGGGAGACTTCTCCCACTTTAGCCGGGTTCTACGTCTTCTGGACCATGATTATTGTCCTACAGGTGGGTCCTGTTGGTTCTCAAAGACCAGTATTTGTGAGGGCTTAATGGAAACATTAAACCTGGTGGAAAAAAAACAAGTTCAACCAGGTCTCTCAAGTTCAATGTGTTTCCATGGAGACATGATGTTTCCATGGAGACGTGATGTTTCCACGCAGACGTGCCGTTTCCACAGAGACGTGACGTTTCCACGGAGATGTGATGTTTTCACAGAGCAGACGTGACGTTTCCACGGAGACGTGGTGTTTCTAGCCACAGCTGTCAGATCACAAGGCTAAAATGATGTAAAATGAATGTAGATTTGTTGCAGTTGTCCAAGTGACGGTGGAAGCCACACTTTGCCGGGCAAAGCAGAGCAGCCTGTTTAAAAAGTACATTATTTGGCACAGCCTGACCAAAATCCCGTCTGGGACCTAATCTGAAGTTGTGGACTGAACAGACGAACCAAAATGGCTGGAAAACCATCCATAGGAAAGCAAACTCTTTTACACACAAGGCCCACTACCTCGGCTCAGCCTGTGGCCTCTATTAACAAAGACGCTTCAGGTGAGACAAATCTGGCCGTGATTTCCACTGTGATTGACATCGAGGTGATTAAACTAGAGCTCCTGTCTTCCTTGTGAAAAGACTTCTTAGACACTCTAAAAACAAAGGTCCTGAGTGTTTAGAAAACCAGATGGCAATCATCAGGGGTGATATTACAGCTGCCAGGTCCATTACATCTAGCTCTCCTCACTGACTGTAAAAGTAAAAGGTATGGAAGAGAGTCTTTCTACATGCACGGACGACACTTTACAGCTGCAGAAAGAAGTACACCGCTCTTTCTCCACTCCAGAGGAAGCCCAGAAGTACATCACCCAGAGCCTTTTGAGACCCAGACCAGGTGATCAGTAACTGAATCATTACAATGAAAATTATCATTTGAAATGAGACACTGAGGCTTTGTAGCTGTAAACTACTCTAAGTTTGTTTAACCCTGGTGAAAATTAGGCCTGATGCTCTGTCTATTTTATGTTTCAACTTTAATTTTCACATTTCAGTACTTGATAGGGTTAATTCTGCACAGAGGAAACTCGGTAATGCCCATGGCTGGCAAATCTTACTCCACCTGTGCCTTTCTCTTTACATTAATCTGTTCTGCTGCTCTTGGCAAGTATTTATTAGTTCACCCTGTGCACTTTAGTGCCGATTCTGCCTGTGCTAGGAGTGTGGGTGCGATCCCCTTTGGTTTTTGGGAGATCAGCACGTTTGGGAAATTAGTCATTGTTTGTCTTGTGTTTTTTTTTTCCTCCCTTTCCGATCACTCCTTATTTAGAGACTCAAGTTGTAGACACAACTTATTTTATTAGCTGCGATGTGAAAGGAATACATCATCTTATTAAACTACGTAGAGTTTTTACACACTTGAATCATTTGAGGCCTGAAATAAAGTTTTTGCGAGACTCATTTCCGTTCCAGTGAACAGTCAAAATTAAAGCGAGGCTGGATAGGACAAGTTTACCATTCCAACTATGGAGATGGATGTAGAGACGCAGCCATACTTATTAGAAAAGGCGTCCCATTGGTACCAACAAAAACAATATCCGATACTAAGGGCAGATATGTTATAGGTGTGGGGAAGTTATTTGGTACGGAGGTGATTTTAGCCAATGTCTATGCCCCAAACTGGGATGACCCACAAATGTTTCTTTTTTTTTTTTTGCAAATCTCTCTGTTACAACTACCAGCCAATTGATTTTGGGTGGTGATTTTAATCTAGTTCTAGTGCCAACTTTGGACAAATAAAATCCTAAATCCCTAACCACGCTATCGAAATCTGCAAATTCTGTTTTTTTTGTTTATGGAGTCTTATATATGATCAGACCCAGGGGCACCGCCAGGAATTTTGGGCCCTATGAAAGACAATGACATAGATCCCACCACTTTATTGCAAATTTTAGATTTTTTTTTTTCTTCAAGCAGGGAGGGACACTGGGATATGGAGGGGCTGGGACAGGGAGGGGACAGGTACAAGGAGGGGACTGGAACCAGGTAGGACACTGGGACAGGGAGGGGACGGGTACAAGGAGGGGACTGGAACCAGGTAGGACACTGGGACAGGGAGGGGACGGGTACAAGGAGGGGACTGGGACAGGGAGGGGACGGGTACAAGGAGGGTACTGGAACCAGGTAGGACACTGGGACAGGGAGGGGACGGGTACAAGGAGGGAACTGGAACCAGGTAGGACACTGGGACAGGGACGGGACGGGTACAAGGAGGGGACTGGAACCAGGTAGGACACTGGGACAGGGAGGGGACAGGTACAAGGAGGGGACTGGAACCAGTTAGGACACTGGGACAGGGAGGGGACAGGTACAAGGAGGGGACTGGAACCAGGTAGGACACTGGGACAGGGACGGGACGGGTACAGGAAGGGGACTGGAACCAGGGAGGGGACAGGTACAAGGAGGGGACTGGAACCAGGTAGGACACTGGGACAGGGAGGGGACAGGTACAAGGAGGGGACTGGAACCAGGTAGGACACTGGGACAGGGACGGGACGGGTACAGGAAGGGGACTGGAACCAGGTAGGACACTGGGACAGGGAGGGGACAGGTACAAGGAGGGGACTGGAACCAGGTAGGACACTGGGACAGGGAGGGGACAGGTACAAGGAGGGGACTGGAACCAGGTAGGACACTGGGACAGGGAGGGGACAGGTACAAGGAGGGGACTGGAACCAGGCAGGACACTGGGACAGGGACGGGACGGGTACAGGAAGGGGACTGGAACCAGGTAGGACACTGGGACAGGGAGGGGACAGGTACAGGAAGGGGACTGGAACCAGGGAGGGGACAGGTACAAGGAGGGGACTGGAACCAGGTAGGACACTGGGACAGGGACGGGACGGGTACAGGAAGGGGACTGGAACCAGGTAGGACACTGGGACAGGGAGGGGACGGGTACAAGGAGGGGACTGGAACCAGGTAGGACACTGGGACAGGGAGGGGACGGGTACAAGGAGGGGACTGGAACCAGTTAGGACACTGGGACAGGGAGGGGACAGGTACAAGGAGGGGACTGGAACCAGGTAGGACACTGGGACAGGGAGGGGACAGGTACAAGGAGGGGACTGGAACCAGGTAGGACACTGGGACAGGGACGGGACGGGTACAGGAAGGGGACTGGAACCAGGTAGGACACTGGGACAGGGAGGGGACAGGTACAAGGAGGGGACTGGAACCAGGGAGGGGACAGGTACAAGGAGGGGACTGGAACCAGGTAGGACACTGGGACAGGGAGGGGATGGGTACAAGGAGGGGACTGGAACCAGGTAGGACACTGGGACAGGGAGGGGACGGGTACAGGAAGGGGACTGGAACCAGGTAGGACACTGGGACAGGGAGGGGACGGGTACAAGGAGGGGACTGGAACCAGGTAGGACACTGGGACAGGGAGGGGACAGGTACAAGGAGGGGACTGGAACCAGTTAGGACACTGGGACAGGGAGGGGACAGGTACAAGGAGGGGACTGGAACCAGGTAGGACACTGGGACAGGGAGGGGATGGGTACAAGGAGGGGACTGGAACCAGGTAGGACACTGGGACAGGGAGGGGACGGGTACAGGAAGGGGACTGGAACCAGGTAGGACACTGGGACAGGGAGGGGACGGGTACAAGGAGGGGACTGGAACCAGGTAGGACACTGGGACAGGGAGGGGACAGGTACAAGGAGGGGACTGGAACCAGTTAGGACACTGGGACAGGGAGGGGACAGGTACAAGGAGGGGACTGGAACCAGGTAGGACACTGGGACAGGGAGGGGACAGGTACAAGGAGGGGACTGGAACCAGGTAGGACACTGGGACAGGGACGGGACGGGTACAGGAAGGGGACTGGAACCAGGTAGGACACTGGGACAGGGAGGGGACGGGTACAAGGAGGGGACTGGAACCAGGTAGGACACTGGGACAGGGACGGGACGGGTACAGGAAGGGGACTGGAACCAGGTAGGACACTGGGACAGGGAGGGGACGGGTACAAGGAGGGGACTGGAACCAGTTAGGACACTGGGACAGGGAGGGGACGGGTACAAGGAGGGGACTGGAACCAGGTAGGACACTGGGACAGGGAGGGGACGGGTACAAGGAGGGGACTGGAACCAGGTAGGACACTGGGACAGGGACGGGACGGGTACAGGAAGGGGACTGGAACCAGGTAGGACACTGGGACAGGGAGGGGACGGGTACAAGGAGGGGACTGGAACCAGTTAGGACACTGGGACAGGGAGGGGACGGGTACAAGGAGGGGACTGGAACCAGGTAGGACACTGGGACAGGGAGGGGACGGGTACAAGGAGGGGACTGGAACCAGGTAGGACACTGGGACAGGGACGGGACGGGTACAGGAAGGGGACTGGAACCAGGTAGGACACTGGGACAGGGACGGGACGGGTACAGGAAGGGGACTGGAACCAGGTAGGACACGGGGACAGGGAGGGGACGGGTACAAGGAGGGGACTGGAACCAGTTAGGACACTGGGACAGGGAGGGGACGGGTACAAGGAGGGGACTGGAACCAGGTAGGACACTGGGACAGGGAGGGGACAGGTACAAGGAGGGGACTGGAACCAGGTAGGACACTGGGACAGGGAGGGGACAGGTACAAGGAGGGGACTGGAACCAGGTAGGACACTGGGACAGGGAGGGGACGGGTACAAGGAGGGGACTGGAACCAGTTAGGACACTGGGACAGGGAGGGGACTAGGACCAGGTAGGACACTGGGACAGGGAGGGGACTAGGACCAGGTAGGACACTGGGACAGGGAGGGGACTAGGACCAGGTAGGACACTGGGACAAGGAGGGGACTAGGACCAGGTAGGACACTGGGACAGGGAGGGGACTGGAACCAGGTAGGACACTGGGACAGGGAGGGGACTAGGACCAGGTAGGACACTGGGACAGGGAGGGGACTGGAACCAGGTAGGACACTGGGACAGGGAAGGGACGGGTACAAGGAGGGGACTGGAACCAGTTAGGACACTGGGACAGGGAGGGGACTAGGACCAGGTAGGACACTGGGACAGGGAGGGGACTAGGACCAGGTAGGACACTGGGACAGGGAGGGGACTAGGACCAGGTAGGACACTGGGACAAGGAGGGGACTTAGCTCTGTGAGGTCTGTGACGTTTCCATCTTTCTTTGTCTGGTTGTCTCTGAATTTTTGTGAATTCCCAGACCTGTAAACTTTCTGACTCGGCCAATAAATTAGGTCCAGACACTTGATGAACTTATTACAGAAACTGGAGACTCAAGGTTTTGTTATTTTAAATAAATTAATAAATTACAATGCTTATTTTCTGTTTTAGAAACACCTTGTGCGACGCACGGATCAACCAATGTTTCTGTCCCGCATTTCTAAAATCATCTTTCCTGTCCAAACCGTCGCTGCACACGTTAAAATGCACATAAAGGCAGATTTTAGTTGGCCTGATATATGCTGATATGTGTCTGTATTAAGGTGCTTTCAATATTAAAATATCATAGTACATTGTGATTTAAATGCAGCCACAGATCTTAATTATTCCCATGAAATGCTATTTATTTGATCAGCTTGAAGCAGTTGAAGCAAAACAAAAATCTAAAACTTGCAAACAAGTAGTGGGGTCTCTCATAGGGCCCAAAAGTCCTGGCGGCGCCCCTGAATATGGCAACAAAAAATCATGAGGTGATCATAGGTTTACATGCACTGCACCGGCACATTTAATGAGGGAACATTTCTAGACCCAGCCCGACCCAACCTGCAGGTAACATAGTAACATAATTTATTATACCTTATTTTGTTTATGAGCTCCTTAATCCATGCATCTTCACAGGCTCAATTCACCAACCCAGTCCTAAAACACTCCAGAAAAATCTGGTTTCTCGTCTTGTCTCATCTTCTGCCGCTTATCCGTGGTCGGGTCGCGGGGGCAGCAGCCTAAGCAGGGAAGCCCAGACTTCCCTCTCCCCAGCCACATTTGCCAACTCTGCGGGGGGGATCCCAAGGCGTTCCCAGGCCAGCCGAGAGATATAATCCCTCCAGCGTGTCCTGGGTCTTCCCCGGGGTCTCCTCCCAGAGGGACGTGCCTGGAACACCTCACCAGGGAGGTCCAGGAGGCATCCTGACCAGATGCCCGAGCCACCTCAACTGGTTCCTCTCGATGCGGAGGAGCAGCGGCTCTACTCTGATCTCCTCCCGGATGACCGAGCTCCTCACCCTATCTCTAAGGGAGAGCCCGGCCACCCTGCGGAGGAAACCCATTTCAGCCGCCTGTATACGAGATCTCCTCCTTTCGGTCACGACCCACAGCTCATGACCATAGGTGAGGGTAGGAACGTAGATCGACTGGTAAATCGAGAGCTTCGCCTTCTGGCTCAGCTCCTTCTGGTTTTAGTTTAGAAAAGATTTTCATATTACCCATCATTCCTTATTCTCTCCTTTGCTAAATAACCACCTCCGTCCCAAACTGATTCGGCATACCAAATTTGGCACAGATGTGGCCTGGTCTTCTTTAAGGACCTCTTATCTGAAAGCATTTTAAAGTCCTTTGAATCACTGCAAAGAAAATATAATATCTCTAAATCCCAATTTTTTTTTTATTTCTCCAAATCAGAAGATTCATTTGCAAGCATTTCAAATCTGAGATTATGATACCATAATGGATGACATACTTACCCAAGACCCATACATGAGAGGCAACATTTCCAAAATCTATAATAAGCTTCACGATGTAAATCCACCATCATGGGTCAAACTTAAACTGTCATGGGCAGAAGATTTGGGTATTGACCTCCCTGACAGGTCTTGGCTACTTTGCTGAGAGCGGATTCATACCACCTCTATCTATAGGTAGGCATAATCTAATTGAGTTTAAAGTTTTTCACTGTCTACATTACTCAAATGATAAACTTGTTTAGATATATTCCAACGTCAGCAGTGCATGTTTGAGATGCCACTGCTCCACCCTTTTTACGCTGGGACACATGTTCTGGACGTGTAAATCACTGGAAAGTTTCTGGACAGGCATTTTTGAGGTCATCTCTCTCATCTGTAGGAAACAAGTCCCACCTTCTCCGCTCACCTCTGTCTTTGGGTTCCTTTGTTGTCTCTGAACTACAGGCGAAAGCAATTGCCTTTATGTCCCAAATAGCGCGCAGGGCCATTCTTCTTCTTTGGAAACCTGACAAACCTCCATGGTTCCAACAGCTGGATTGAGGACATTCTTTCCACGCTGCAGCTGGAGAAACTGAGATACAGCAGGGAAAATTGTCTTTGGGTGATCTGGTCTCATTTTACTGATGATGTTAAAAGCTTGAGTCCTCTCTGATAGCTTCGGCATGAACACGCCATAGAGTGAAATTAATATAGCAATGTGTAAACTTGTGTAGGATATGTACATACATGAAGGAGGATTATATATTCTACTATCCCAGACTGTGTTTGTTTTGTGTTGCTTTTAGTTAGCCAGACACTTGTGCAGAATTCTCTTGTATTAAACCCCTTCTTGCCCTGCGATGGACTGGCGACCTGTCCAGAATGTACCCCGTCTTTCGCCCAACGACTGCTGGGATAGGCTCCAGCTTCCCCGCGACCCTTCATCGGACTACGCGGTTTTAGAAAATGAATGAAGGAATAAATAAAACCCTTCTTTTTGTTGTTTATTATATTAGGGTATGTGTAAGGGGTGGGTGGTAATACGATGGCTAGGGAACGTGTGTATTCAACTTCAGTTCAATTCAACTTTATTTATATACCGTCAAATCACGGCAATGCCATCTCAAGACGCTTTACAGACAGAGGGGAAAACATAATGAAGGCCAATTCATAACAGCCTATATAAGGAAACCAACAGATTGAGTTGAGTCCAACTCAGTCTCCCATCCTGAGCAAGCACACTGGCGACAGTGGGAAGGAAAAAACTCCCTTTTAACAGGAAGGAAACCTCCGGCAGAACCCGGCTCAGGACAGGCAGCCATCTGCCTCTGCTGTGTGGGGGTAAGAGGACAGAAAGACAACAGACAACAGGAACTGCTACTCCCGGCCAGGGAGACCTGCTGAGGCAGGAGACATACATGTTAATGATAAAAGAGAGAGATAAAGAGAAAGAAGCTCAGTGTATCAGGAAATGTCCCTCAGCAGTCTAAACCTACAGCAGCATAACTAAGGGATGCTAACCATCCCTAGCTATAGGACTTATCAAAAAGATAAGTCTTCAGCCTAGTCTTAAAGGTGGGGAGGGTGTCTGCTTCCCTAACACTAACTGGGAGCTTATTCCATAAGAGAGGGGCCTGATAACCAAAGGCTCTGCCTCCTGCTCGGCTCTTTGAGACTCTAGGAACCACAAGTAAGCCTGCAGTCTGCGAACGAAGTACTCTGCTTGGTATATAAGGAACTATGAGGTCTTTGATATATAATGGTGCCTGGTTATGGAGGGCTTTATATGTAAGGAGAAGGATTTTAAATTCTATTCTAGATTCAACAGGCAGCCAATGAAGAGAGGCTAAAACTGGAGAAATATGATCTCTCCTGCTGGTTCTGGTCAGGACTCTGGCTGCAGAATTCTGGATCAGCTGAAGGCTTTTCAGGGCATATTTAGGACAGCCCAGTAATAGAGAGTTACAGTAATCTAGTCTCGAAGTAACAAAAGCGTGAACCAGTTTTTCTGCATCACTCTGAGACAGAATGTCCCTAATTTTGGCTATATTACGTAAAAGAAAGAAGGCTGTTTTAGTAACCTGCTTAATATGTGGGCCAAAGGACAGGTCAGGGTCAAATATTACTCCAAGGTTTCTCACTGTAGCACTGGAAGCTAAAGTAATGCCATCCAGGTTCATTACAAAACTGGAAAATTTAGCTCTGAGTTTTTCAGATCCAACGAGAATTACTTCAGTCTTATCTGAGTTTAAGAGGAGAAAATTTCTAGACATCCAAGTCTTTATGTCTATGAGACAATTTTGTAGCCTATTGGGCTGATTTGTTTCATCTGGTTTAAAGGATAAGTATATCTGAGTATCATCTGCATAACAATGAAAGTTTATTCCATGCTGTCTAATAATTTTGCCTAAAGGGAGCATATATAGCGTGAAGAATATTGGTCCAAGTACAGAACCTTGAGGAACTCCATGACTTACTGTAGTTTGTGAGGAGGACTTGTCATTTACATGAACAAACTGAAGTCTATCAGATAAATATGATTTAAACCAGCTTAACGCTGTACCTGTAATTCCAATCACCTGTTCTAGTCTGTGTAACAGAATGTTATGATCGACTGTATCAAATGCAGCACTAAGATCAAGCAAGATAAGTACGGACACAAGTCCTTTGTCTGAGGCCATAAGAAGGTCATTAGTAACTTTCACCAATGCCGTCTCAGTGCTATGATGAGCTCTAAATCCTGACTGAAACTCCTCGCATAAATTATTTCTGCTCAGGTGGGCATGTAGCTGAGCTGAAACTATTTTCTCCAGAATTTTGGACATAAACGGGAGGTTAGATATAGGTCTATAATTTGCTATCACCTCTGGATCCAGAGCTTGCTTTTTAAGTAAAGGCTTGATTACAGCAGTTTTAAATGATTGTGGTACATATCCTGTCACTAAAGACATATTGATAAGACTTAGTAGTGATGTATTAATTAAAGGGAAAATGTCCTTAAAGAGGCTCGTTGGGAGAGGGTCTAAGATACAGGTGGATGGTTTAGATGAAGCTATTATTTTAGTTAATTCAGAGGGTTGGACCGGACAGAAACTATTTAGACACAAGTCAGATCCTGGTTCTAAGGATGCTTCGGAGACCACAACAGGCTCAACATTATAGGTAGAAGGAAGAATATTGTGGATTTGATCTCTAATAGTATCAATTTTATTCCTGAAAAAATACATGAAATCATCACAGCTAAGTGAGAAAGGAATACATGGCTCCACAGTGCTCCGGCTCCTAGTAAGCCTAGCTACAGTGCTGAAAAGTAACCGAGGGTTGTTTTTGTTTTCCTCTATCAATGATGAATAATAAGCTGTTCTTGCCGTACGTAAGGCTTTTTTGTATACGATTAAACTTTCTTTCCAGGTTAAGTGAGACTCCTCTAGTCCTGATGAACGCCATCTGTTTTCCAAACGCCTTGACGCCTGTTTTAGAGCTCGAAGCTGGGAATTAAACCAGGGAGCCTTCATAATCTTACCTAATTTCTTCTTCTTTAGGGGAGCAACATTATCCAAGGTTGTACGCATTGAAGCTGTTATAGTATCAGCATGCTGATCAATCTGAGCAGGAGTAAGGCTTAAAGGGGGACTCTCAGTCATGCTAACACATGGTAGAGGGGAAAAAATTTATTCAATTGATTGTTTAAATTTTGTAATATTATTGTCTGATAAACATCTACTATAGTAGAATTTATTTTTGGTCAGTGAGTAATCAAATAAAGTGAATTCAAAGGTTAATAAGAAGTGATCGGACAAGACAGGGTTTTGAGAAAATACTTTGAGCTTATCAGTCTCAATACCAGATGTTAGAACCAGATCAAGAGTATGGCCATGAGAGTGAGTGGCTCCATGGACATTTTGTGAAAACCCAATTGAGTTTAGAATAGAGCTAAAGGAAATGTTTAAACTATCATTTTCATGGTCAACATGAATATTAAAATCACCTAGTACAATGACCTTATCAGTAGTCAGCACTAACTCAGACAAGAGATCAGAGAATTGGGTCAGAAACTCGGAGTAAGGTCCAGGTGGGCGATACACTAATGCTAAAAGGAGTGGTTTCTCTGGATTCCATTTTGGATGAGATAAATTTAATGTCAGGAATTCAAAGGATTTATAGTTAGTTTTGTGCTTAGGATTAATTAAAAATTCTGACTGAAAAATAGCTGCAACACCTCCTCCTCTGCCTGTAGTTCTAGGAATGTGAAAGTTTAAATAGTTAGTATTAATGGAGCTACGCCAGCTAACATAATCCTCTTGCTGTAACCAGGTTTCCGTAAGACAGAATAAATCAATGTGGTGATCACCTATCAAGTCATTGACTAATAAAGACTTATTTGGGAGGGATCTGATATTCAGTAGGCCACACTTTATTGTCTTATTTTCAGATTTTATTAGATCCATTGTTTTTATTTTTATGAGGTTTTCACGATTAACCCCAGAAGTGTTTTTGTGTTGTTTAATTCTTACTGCTGGGAAGTTGTATAAGGTCGGAATGGGGTTTTGGGTGGGCGGCGGCAGGTGGGAAGCTGCAGAAAAGTGTGTAGGACTACAATTCTGCCTCCTGGTCCCAACCCTGAGTTGTCAATTTAGCTGACTAATAAAAGAGTCCATATTGCTGGATAAGAGAGCGGCTCCATCCAACGTGGGATGGATGCCATCTCTCCTAATAAGACCAGGCTTTCCCCAAAAAGCGCTCCAGTTATCTATAAAACCCACGTTGTTATCGGAACACCACCTAGACAACCAGCGGTTGAAGGATGACATGCGGCTAAACATGTCATCGCTGATTAAATTTGGCAAGGGACCAGAGAAAACTACGGAGTCTGACATGCTCTTGGCAAAGTTACACACCGAAGCAACATTCATTTTAGTGACCTCCGATTGGCGTAATCGGGTGTCGTTACCGCCGACGTGAATTACAATCTTACGGTATTTACGTTTAGCCTTAGTCAGCAGTTTCAAATACGATTCGACGTGGCCCGCTCTGGCCCCAGGAATGCATCTGACTATGGTCCCCGGTGTCTCTAGAGCCACGTTTCTGACTATGGAACTACCTATAATCAGGGTTTCTGCCTCAGCGGGTGTGTCGCCGAGCGGGGAAAATCTGTTAGAAACGTGAACAGGTCGGTGGTGGCCAGTGGGTTTTGGTTTGGGGCTACGCTTCCGCCTGACCGTCGTCCAGCCCGCCTCGGCTCCCGGCTGCGCGGGAACTGCTGAGGGACGGCTAGGTGGGCTAGCTGCCCTGGCTGGTAGCTCCGCACTGGCTAATGGGGGCTTGCTAACTAACTGCTTCCCTAACTGAGTGCGGAGCTGGGCTTCTAACTCACAGAGCCTCGCCTCCAAAGCTGCCAAGCTGCTACACTTAATACACCTACCGTTATCACTAAAGGAGGCGGAGGAGTAGCTAAACATCAGACACACCGAGCAAGAAAAGGCAGGGGACCGGGGTGTGGGAAGAGAGCTAGCAGCCATGCTAAAACCGAGTGCTTGAGCTGTTTAAGTCAGTAAACAGAAAGCCAAAGATCCCAAAAATAAATGCAATATATAGAACAGTGGTTTGGGAAGATATTGTGCGCTAAAGTAAGTGGTTGGTTAACAATAGATAGAAGTTAGAAAGAAGTTAAAGGAGCTAACGGCTCGTAGTAATCCGCAGTGACACACGCTAGGAAAACAGGAAATGACACAATACGTTACCGCAACGTCAGCACGTCTAGCAATATTGAAACTACCATCGTGTATGTGTGTGTTCAAGTTGTAAAATGCTAAACATATTGATAAAACAAAAGTAAAATGAATGTATGAATAGATATAGCAGCATAAAGAGCAACAGGGACCGGCTTCGGTAGATCTGATGGAGGATTAAGAGTTAAACAACTGCTACAGATTCAGAAATTGAACTCGGGCTGCCAGAGACGTCCCCAGGAGCATCACGTGAGTCAGGTCTTCATCTTTCTTCCGTAACGTGACGGGTTTCTGTCCAACAGGTCCTGATTCCCATCTCCCTCTACGTGTCCATTGAGATTGTGAAACTGGGCCAGGTATACTTCATCAACAACGACTTAGACCTGTACAACCAGGAGCAGGACTCCAGGATCCAGTGCCGGGCCCTGAATATCACTGAGGATCTGGGTCAGATTCAGTACCTGTTCTCCGATAAGACGGGAACACTGACGGAGAACAAGATGGTGTTCTGCCGCTGCAGTATTTACGGCGTGGAATATCCTCATGTAGAAAACGGTAAGAAGCCGGACCGGGACCAGTTGGTACAACAGAACTGGTTTCTCTGTGACTCCCAGAGGAGCTGATCCAGGATCTTACATCCTGCTGACATCAGAGCGCCTCTCTGTTGGCTGGTTTAACGTGCGCGGCCCTTTCTGACCAATCAGGTCAGATTTCAGGACGGTTCTCCTGAGGAGACGACAGGTTCACGATGTTTTCATATCCAGACACTGAAAAGCAGTTTTACCTGAGATCACATTGGTATGAATGATCAGGTGGTCACATGACTCTGACCTGTGTGTGTGTGTGTGTGTGTGTGTGTGTGTGTGTGTGCCAGCTCGCAGGCTGGAGGTGTACGAGGCGGAGGGGGCAGAGAGGACGGAGGCGTCCGGCCGTTCTGTCTCCCTGAAGTCGAGCTGCAGCAGGAAGTCTCTGAGCTGCCGCTCGCTGAGCTGCAACCGGAGCGCCGTCTCTCTGCACACGCTCACTGCGGAGTCGCTGGAGGACGGGGACGGACTGTCCAGTCATGTCCAGGCGAAGACCGGCGCCTTCTGCAGTCGCATGGTGAGAATCATCATGGTTCCTGGCTGAACCAGTCCCTCTCAGGTTCATCCTGGTCTCCGGTCCCAAGCTGGAAATAAACCCGTTACTATGGTTACGCAGACGGCGGCTCAGGTGGTAGAGCGGCTTGTCTTGTAATCTGAAGGTGAGCGGTTCAAGTCCTGCTCCCCGACACTGGTGCAGACCTGAAGGGGAGGCCGAAACCACCACTGCGGTTCTCGTGCGGCTTTTTCTTTTCTGGAAACATCTTGTTTGATTGTTTGCCTCAAATGTTTCATGATCCTCCGGCTTTAACTTCCTGACTTGAACTAAACAAAGCATGAATTCCTCTGCGTGCTTCTGTCCAGGCGAAGGACGTGGTGCCGGACCCCGAGCTGGTCCGAAAGCTGGACTGTCTCTCCTCCTCAGCGATGGAGGACTCGCCCTCCAGCCTGGAGCTGTCCTACATCGCTGACTTCTTCCTGGCTCTGGCCATCTGCAACAGCGTGGTGGTGTCGTCGCCCGGCCAGCCGCGTCACATGGTGAGGCTGTAACCGAGCCCGATGACGCGGGGCTCTACTGTCCCAGCGGGGGGTTCTGGTCCGGGACTTTATTTGTCTTTCTGGGTTTCATCCCAGATACAGTCCAGCTAACCGTTGGGGCAACTGTTGCTCTGTTGCCCCCCCCCCCCCAGGTCCCTGAAACTCGGACCCCTCTCCGGTCACTGGAGGAGATCAAACTGATGTTCCAGCGCCTCAACTTCTCGCCGTTCTCAACAATGCCCCCCTCCCAAACCCGAGGCAGCCCCCGCAGCTTCGCTGGCAGGCTCTTCGGCCGAGGGAAGACCGCCTCCTTCACGTTCCCGACCCACAATGACGCTGGCGATGGACCAGAATCAGAACCGGACAACAACCAGGAAACCAGCAAACTGGAGGAAGAGAAGGCAGCTCGGGGGGAGGAGCCAGGACAGGAAGCGGAGCAAGAGGCGGAGTCTGACGAGCTGCTCCTGTATGAGGCAGAGAGTCCGGATGAGGCGGCCCTGGTCCACGCGGCCCGAGCGTACCGCTGCACCCTGAGAGGCCGCTCGGCCCAGAGCCTCCTGGTTGACCTCCCGGGGATCGGGTCTCTGGTGGTCCAGCTGCTCCACGTCTTCCCCTTCGACTCCAACAGGAAAAGGATGTCTGTTGTGATCCGACACCCCCTCACAGGACAGGTGGTGGTCTATGTCAAGGGAGCTGACTCCGTCATCATGGACCTGCTGGAGACCCCCGCAGGTAAAACATCCCGTCCGCAGAGACACAGGAGAGGATGGAGACAGGACTTATCTGATGTCTCTGTACAGGTGGAGGACAGGTGGAGGACATGTACAACCACATCAGACAGCAAACCCAGAGACACCTGGACAGCTATGCCAGGGACGGACTTAGGACACTGTGCATTGCCAGAAAGGTGAGGACAGAGACAGGAAGTGATGTCAGGACCAGACGTGGTGGAGCTTTTCAGCGAAAAAACAACAAAAGGATTGTTAGGCTCCGCCTCCAGGTGGAAGAGGATGCGTGGAGCTCCGCCTCCGGGTGAGGCTCCGCCTCCGGGTGAGGCTCCGCCTCCAGGTGGAGCACCGCCTCCAGGTGGCGCTCCGCCTCCAGATGGCGCTCCGCCTCCAGGTGGCGCTCCGCCTCCAGGTGGAGCACCGCCTCCAGATGGCGCTCCGCCTCCAGGTGGCGCTCCGCCTCCAGGTGGCGCTCCGCCTCCAGGTGGCGCTCCGCCTCCAGGTGGCGCTCCGCCTCCAGGTGGAGCACCGCCTCCAGGTGGCGCTCCGCCTCCAGGTGGCGCTCCGCCTCCAGGCGAGGCTCCGCCTCCAGGTGGCGCTCCGCCTCCAGGCGAGGCTCCGCCTCCAGGCGAGGCTCCGCCTCCAGGTGGCGCTCCGCCTCCAGGCGAGGCTCCGCCTCCAGGCGAGGCTCCGCCTCCAGGCTCTCCGGCAACTTCCACCAGATGTGATCCAGCTGTCTGGTGACGTGTTCTGACGATTGTCGGCTGCTTCCTGTGCGGATCAGGTCCTGGAGGAGGAGGAGTATGAGGCGTGGATGAAGAGGCAGCTGGTCGCGGAGAGCAGCATCGAGAACCGGGAGGAGCTTCTGCTGGAGTCGGCCCAGAAGCTGGAGACGGACCTGACTCTGTTAGGTAGGTCAAACCCATCGGTCTGACGATGCATCATGAGCGCCGCTCAGTCCGCCGTCTCTGTCCAGGAAGCACCGGCATCCTGGACCGACTCCAGGAGGAGGTCCCAGAGACCATCCACGCCCTCCAGAGGGCCGGCATCAAAGTCTGGGTCCTCACCGGAGACAAGCAGGAGACGGCCGTCAACATCGCCAACGCCTGCAAACTGCTGCGTCCGTCCGACACTCTGCTGACTGCCAACTGTGGGAGCAAGGTGAAGGGGCGGGGAGACAGACAGGTGTGGGGGCGGGGCCATGTGGGTGCTGGAGCAGAGCCAGGGGGCGGGGCCATGAGCTGAAACATGCTGCAGAATTTTTATTTTTTATTTAACCTTTACTTCACCAGGAAAGTCCCACTGAGGGTAAGAACCTCTTTCTCCAGGGAGTCCTGGCCAGGAGTTACAGGCGATCTACATGTTACAACTAAAACAGAACATCTCAAAATCTCTCACTCTGGACTTAAAACCGTTCAAAAAAAATAGGTTGGGACAATTTCCAGTCTCTCTGCAAAGAGTTCCACGTAGACGCAGCGGAGTAGACCAAGGCCCTTTTTCCCAGCTCTGTGCGAGAAAATGGAACAAAAAGCATCAAATGATCGTTCGATCGCAAAAAATCAGAATCAACACATCTGTGTGTGATTAAATCACAGATATAGGATGGCAGCAGCCCAAGCGAGGCCTTATAAATAAAAAATATACCAATGCCCCGTTCTCCTGATGGAAAACAAAGGCCATCCTACTCTAGAATACAATGATGGGTCATGCTTTTACATCTTGTAATAAACCTCAGAGATACATGGTCCTATACACCACATCACCATAATCTAAAACAGATAAAAATGTAGCAGCAACTAGCTGTGTTTTAGCTTTAAAAGAAAAACAATATTTGTTTTGAAAGAAAAAAGACAATCTGAGTTTTAGTTTCTTCACAAGATTTTCTATGTGGGGCTTAAAAGTAAAAGCATCATCAAGCCAGATAATGAGGTATTTGTACGTATGAACCACCTCTATGAAACTTCCTATGAGAGTGAGCACAGGAGGAACTTGAGACCTTCTTGGAACTAGTTAACATCAGTTTGGTCTTATCAGCATTTAGAACCAGTTTAAGCTGCAGAAGAGTTGAACAACATCAAAAGCTCTCTGCAAAGACTCCACGGCTTCAGCTGGAGATGATCCAAAACAATAAACGATTGTGTCATCAGCATAAAAATGCATGTTAGCATCGGACACCTTCTTTCCCACTTTGTTTATTTACATAATAAACAAGAGCGGACCTAATATAGAGCCCTGTGGGACCCCCTTGTGGACCTTTACAAAAGCAGAACATAGTCCATGTCCTGTTGTTCAGATAATTCATGACCCAAGAAACGTCGCAGTCAGACATTCCCAAAGAAGCCGATGCTTTAGAACAACATGGTCCACAGCGGCTAAAGCTTTTAACAAATCAAGAAAAAGTGAAGCACAGCATTGCTTACTGTCGAGAGCAACAAGTATATTGTTTTTTTTTTGTTGGTTTTTTTTTTTTTTTGTCCAGCATTTAGGCAGCAGAATGATGGTCTGGATGCTGGGTTCTCTGCCAAGGGAAGCTTTATAGATATAATGATCCCCTCGACTTTCTGAATTTTTATTTTATTTCTATATTTATTTTGTATTGTTGTTTGAATTGTAGAGTTTGTACTGCTGGACCAGAGAGGACAGATGAAAGACAGAAAGAGAAAGGAGAAAAAAACACCTCATAAGAAAAGTGAAAGAGATAAAGGGAGAGAAAAAAAAACTAAAAAATAACTCAAAAACAAAAAGAAAAAACAACCTACAGATGTATACATATACACACATATACACACACATATATATATGTATATATATATATATATATATATATATATGTATATATATATATGTATGTATATATATATTTGTATATATATATGTATATATATATGTATATATATATTTGTATATATATATATATATATATATATATATATATATATATATGTATATACACTACTCACAAAAAGTTAGTGTTAGAGCATCAATTACAGCTTGACAACGACGTCTCATGCTGTTCACAAGGCAACTTATTGCCTGCTGAGGCATGGCATCCCACTCTTCTTGAAGGGCAGCCCTCAGGTCATTGAGGTTCTGGGGTGCAGGGTTTCGAGCCTCTACACGACGGCTCAGCTGATCCCACAGGTTTTCAATGGGATTCAGGTCTGGAGAGAGTGCAGGCCGTTCCATTTGAGGTACACCAGTCTCCAACAGCCGTTCCCTGATGATGCGGCCTCGATGAGCAGGAGCATTGTCGTCCATGAAGATGAAATTAGGCCTGTGCTGTTCATGTAGGGGCACAATCACTGGATTAATGATGTTATTCAGGTAGTATGGGCTTGTCACTGTACCATTCACAAAGTGTAGGGCAGTTCTGTACCAAGTGGACACCCCTGCCCACACTGTAACACCGCCACCACCAAAAGCTGGCCTGGTGACAACAGTGGCTGATGCATAGCGCTCTCCCTGACGTCTCCAACATCGTTGCCGGCCATCATTTCTGCTCAGTGTGAATCGACTTTCATCAGAGAACAGCACTGAGGCCCACTGGTTCCTCGTCCAGCGTAAATGCTCCCTGGCCCATGCGAGACGATGATGCCTGTGCCTGGTGGTGTGGTCAGGTACCCGTGCAGGTCGTCTAGCACGCAGACCACGCTGATGGAAACGGTTTGGAATGGTCTGACGTGACACTTGGGTGCCTCTCACCTCTCTTAAACGTGCCTGGAGTTGAGTGGCATTCATCATCCGGTTTCTCAGGGCAGTGTTCACAATGTAGCGGTCATCAGCACGGGATGTGGCCAAAGGACGTCCACTTCTAGGCCTTTCTGTGACTCTTCCAGTCTCTCCATATCTCTGTTGCAACCTGCTGATGACACTCTGTGACACTCCAAGCTCAGTGGCCACTTCTGTCTGAGAACGTCCTGTTTGAAGCATCGCAATGGCAAGGGACTGTTGTTCCATTGTTAGGTGTCGTCTTGGTCTCATGATGTCAAAATGTGAACAGCATGATGAGGACAACTGTTTAAACACCAGCTCTAATTGAACCAGGACATTTATTGGTCAATTCAAGGATCACACACCTGCCGTGATTTTTGCCGTTAAGCTCCTTGTTAGAGAACAGCAACTTGTGCAAAATTTATTGAAACATTTAACAGTTGGACATGTGCATTTAAAAGCTTAGAGAAGATCACATTAAGTTCACCTGTACAGGTTTGAATGCATTTTAGGCTTGTTGGGAAATTTCACCCAAAAGCTGAATATCCCTAACTTTTTGTGAGTAGTGTATGTACACTTATACATATACACATACATACATATACACACACACCTCTATGCACACATACACACACACATACGTACGTACAAACATATACGCACTTGCCAGTATTAACACATATACATACACATACAAGCCAACTTTAGATCATAGTAACTAAACTATGAATGTAAAAAGTTAAATATAAATGAGAAACAAACAGAAATGAGAAAACCAGCTGCTGTTAGTGAATAAACCTGCAGACGACTCGGTGACTGTGTCACATGCAGAACATGCAGAGTGGAACGTGTTCAGAGAAGATCATGCCAGTGTGACCCCTCCCACACAAAGGCAAGAGGCACGCCAGAAGGACCCCCGAGACCAGGGCCACACCGACGGAGGGCCGGGATCCCCAGACCGCCACCGAGCGGCAGCCAGGCCGCACCCCAGTGGACCAGCAGCGCTCCCCAAGCACCAAGACCCTCCCCCATGCACGCACACACACACACACACACACACACACACACACACACACGCACTCGCACACACACACACACGCACTCGCACACACGCACACGCACACACACATGCACACACGCACACACACACACGCACACACGCACTCGCACACATGCACACGCACTCGCACACATGCACACGCACTCGCACACATGCACACGCGCACACGCACACACGCATGCACACACACACATGCGCACACACATGCACACACACACGCACACACACACGCACTCGCACACATGCACACGCACACATGCACATGCACACACACATGCACACACACATGCACACACACATGCGCACGCACACGCACATGCACACACACATGCACACACACACACGCACGCACATGCACACGCACACACACATGCACACACACGCACACACACGCGCACACATGCACACACACACGCACATGCACGCACACACGCACACATGCACACACACGCACGCACATGCACACACACACATGCACACACATGCACACACACATGCACACACACCCTATCCACCCATTCTCTGACACACGCTCAAACTCACACTCTCCTACCCCCGTTCTTTATACACACACCCCACTCTACACACACACACACACCTCCCTACACCCCTCTATCCACATTCACACTCCTCATTGTACACCCACCCCATCACTTCCCTGTACCACCAACATAACCCCACATACACACCCCCACCCATCTGCATACACCCCCCCTTCCTCCTATCCCAGCGGCCATCCACTTTCCTAAATTCTTTCACCCTGATCCCCCCCCCTGCTCTAACATTCATTCACCATCCATTGGCTCATGCACGCCCTCACCTTTCTTTCCCAACATGTCCCCTGTGAGATACCCCCGGGGGAGCAGGGGATAGGAGGGCCCTGATCAGGGCCCCACAACTACCCCCCACCCCTGTCAACGCCCCCCCACCACTCCACACATGCAGCCGATCCAGCACCACCCAGGCCCCCCGAACAGCACCATATACAAAGTATATCATTAATTACTTTTGCAGCAGCAGTAGTGGTACTGTGCTTTTTTCTGAAGCCTGATTGCAGTTTAGAAAGGAGTTCATTAGAATATAAAAACTCTTTTACTTGGTCAGAAACAAGGGATTCAAGGATTTTTACCAAAACACACAAATTTGATAAAAGCTGGTAGTTGGTCAAAACTGCTGGATCACCTCCTTTAAACAAAGGGGCGACGAAAGCAGACTTCCAAACTGATGGAACTTCTTTGTTTTGAACTGACAGGTTAAACAGAATTGTAAGGGGCTCTGCAATAAAATCAGCCGCCTTTTTCACAAAATAAGGCTCAATTAAATCTGGCCCAGGTGGTTTTCTAGGATCTAACTCTTTCAGGGCTTCACGCACCTGCGACACATTAAACACTGGAGAGTTGGTGCATGGAGTCATAGCAGCTACTCCTGTAGACTCCAACAGAGAACCAGCTGAGACAAAATGCTCATTAAAACAGTTTACCGGCTCTGTCTCAGACAGCATTTCGTCCCTTTTATTCACAGAGAGATTTAGTGACTTTCCACTTACGACTGAGAAATTCGGATTTGGCCTTTTTTAAGAGTGAAGTACATTTATTTCTTATCTGTCTAAAAACGGCCCAGTCCTTGGTTGACTCACCATTTCACGTATAATGTCTGACAACTCAGGAGAAAACCAGGGTTTTCCCGTCCTTTCACTCCGAGTTTCCCAAAGGGAGCATGTTTGTATGTTTGTTTTCAATTCTCTCAACATTTTCCTTAAAAATGACCAAGCAAACTGAACATCGGGAACCTGGAGGACCAACCAGTTTATCAGTAATAGGTCATGATGATGGGCTTGCTCATTAACATTTTTCAAATTTCTCTTTCTAACAATTTGTGGTTTACATTTGGGTATTTTACCACCTCTGGAAGTAGCAATAACAGAACGATCCCTCGGTCATGACAGGAAACTCCCACAGATGAGAACTTATGAGGCCATTTGTCAGGGTTAAATCAATCAGCGTAGATTTATTTGACTTTTTGAGATGAGGCCTTGTAGGTAGATTTACCAACTGACTGAGATTGATCACAGAAAGGTTAAAATTCATCAGAACCCACATTTAACCAGTTCAAGTCTCCAGCCTTGAGGAGGAATTAGGTCACATAACGTGATGGTTTCCCCTCCAGGAGGCGTGTGCGGCTCTCCTGGAGGAACTGATGGATGAGGTTCAGCATGTTGGGGAAACTTCAGGTGCAGACTCGTCTCCGGGAGGCGGCTTCATCCTGGTCATCAACGGCCGGACGCTGGACTTGGCTCTGCAGGAAGACCTGAAGAGCGCTTTCCTGTATGTGAGCTGCCGGTGCAGAGCGGTGATCTGCTGCCGCGCCACGCCACTGCAGAAGAGCCAGGTGGTTCGCCTGATTCGGGACCAGCTGGGTGTCATGACGCTGGCTGTGGGTGAGGTGGACGCTCCTAAAGGACATCGTCTCTGACAACGCCGTCCTTCTGACAAACAGATGTGTGTCTCTGCAGGTGATGGAGCCAATGATGTGAGCATGATCCAGGTGGCCGATGTGGGCATCGGAATATCCGGTCAGGAGGGAATGCAGGTAAAGGTGTTGAAACTAGTTTGTTTCCTCGAGGTCCTTCACTTAGACCCGACAACCATGAGGACCACCGAGTCCCCATAGTAACGTCTCTGTCCGTCCACAGGCCGTCATGTCCAGCGACTTCGCCATTTCCAGGTTCCAGCATCTCAGGAAGCTGCTGCTTGTCCATGGACACTGGTGCTGCAGCCGACTCACCAACATGGTCCTCTACTTCATCTACAAGAACGTGGTGAGTCCTGCTGGTTCTTCATCCAGGAGGACAATCAGAACAAGAACAGCCAGGAGAGCAAGCAGAAGAACGGCCAGGAGAACAAGCAGAACAGCCAGGAGAACAAGCAGAACAGCCAGGAGAACAAGCAGAACAGCCAGGAGAACAAGCAGAACAGTCAGGAGAACAAGCAGAACAGTCAGGAGAACAAGCAGAACAGCCTGGAGAACAAGCAGAACAGTCAGGAGAACAAGCAGAACAGTCAGGAGAACAAGCAGAAGAACAAGCAGAACAGTCAGGAGAACAAGCAGAACAGTCAGGAGAACAAGCAGAACAGCCAGGAGAACAAGCAGAACAGGCAGGAGAACAAGCAGAACAGTCAGGAGAACAAGCAGAAGAACAAGCAGAACAGCCAGAACAGGCAGAACAGTCAGGAAAACAAGCAGAACAGCCGGGAGAACAAGCAGAACAGTCGGGAGAACAAGCAGAACAGCCAGGAGAACAAGCAGAACAGCCAGGAGAACAAGCAGAACAGTCAGGAAAACAAGCAGAACAGCCAGGAGAACAAGCAGAACAGCCAGGAGAACAAGCAGAAGAACAAGCAGAACAGTCAGGAGAACAAGCAGAACAGTCAGGAGAACAAGCAGAACAGCCTGGAGAACAAGCAGAACAGCCTGGAGAACAAGCAGAACAGTCAGGAGAACAAGCAGAACAGTCAGGAGAACAAGCAGAAGAACAAGCAGAACAGTCAGGAGAACAAGCAGAACAGTCAGGAGAACAAGCAGAACAGCCAGGAGAACAAGCAGAACAGGCAGGAGAACAAGCAGAACAGTCAGGAGAACAAGCAGAAGAACAAGCAGAACAGCCAGAACAGGCAGAACAGTCAGGAAAACAAGCAGAACAGCCGGGAGAACAAGCAGAACAGTCGGGAGAACAAGCAGAACAGCCAGGAGAACAAGCAGAACAGCCAGGAGAACAAGCAGAACAGTCAGGAAAACAAGCAGAACAGCCAGGAGAACAAGCAGAACAGTCAGGAGAATAAGCAGAACAACCAGGAGAACAAGCAGAAGAACAAGCAGAACAGCCGGAACAGGCAGAACAGTCAGGAGAACAAGCAGAACAGCCGGGAGAACAAGCTGAAATGTCAGGAGAACAAGCAGAACAACCAGGAGAACAAGCAGAAGAACAAGCAGAACAGGCAGGAGAACAAGCAGAACAGCCAGGAGAACAAGCAGAACAGTCAGGAGAACAAGCAGAACAGCCAGGAGAACAAGCAGAAGAACAAGCAGAACAGTCAGGAGAACAAGCAGAAGAACAAGCAGAACAGCCAGGAGAACAACCAGAAGAACAAGCATAACAGTCAGGAGAACAAGCAGAACAGTCAGGAGAACAAGCAGAACAGCCAGGAGAACAAGCAGAAAAGCCAGGAGAACAAGCAGAACAGCCAGGAGAACAAGCAGCACAGCCAGGGGAACAAGCAGCACAGCCAGGAGAACAAGCAGAACAGCCAGGAGAACAAGCAGAAGAACTAGCAGAACAGTCAGGAGAACAAGCAGAAAAACCTGGAGAACAAGCAGAAGAACAAGCAGAACAGGCAGGAGAACAAGCAGAACAGTCAGGAGAACAAGCAGAAGAACAAGCAGAACAGTCAGGAGAACAAGCAGAACAGTCAGGAGAACAAGCAGAACAGCCAGGAGAACAAGCAGAAGAACAAGCAGAACAGGCAGGAGAACAATCAGAACAGTCAGGAGAACAAGCAGAAGAACAAGCAGAACAGCCAGAACAGGCAGAACAGTCAGGAAAACAAGCAGAACAGCCGGGAGAACAAGCAGAACAGTCGGGAGAACAAGCAGAACAGCCAGGAGAACAAGCAGAACAGCCAGGAGAACAAGCAGAACAGTCAGGAAAACAAGCAGAACAGCCAGGAGAACAAGCAGAACAGTCAGGAGAACAAGCAGAACAGTCAGGAGAACAAGCAGAACAGTCAGGAGAACAAGCAGAAAAGGTCGGGAGAACAAGCAGAACAGCCAGAAGAACAAGCAGAACAGTCAGGAGAACAAGCAGAACAGCCAGGAGAACAAGCAGAAAAGCCAGGAGAACAAGCAGAACAGCCAGGAGAACAAGCAGAACAGTCAGGGGAACAAGCAGAACAGCCAGGAGAACAAGCAGAACAGCCAGGAGAACAAGCAGAACAGTCAGGAGAACAAGCAGAAGAACAAGCAGAACAGTCAGGAGAACAAGCAGAACAGCCGGGAGAACAAGCTGAAATGTCAGGAGAACAAGCAGAACAGCCGGGAGAACAAGCTGAAATGTCAGGAGAACAAGCAGAACAACCAGGAGGACAAGCAGAACAGCCAGGCGAACAAGCAGAACAGCCAGGAGAACAACCAGAAGAACAAGCATAACAGTCAGGAGAACAAGCAGAACAGCCGGGAGAACAAGCTGAAATGTCAGGAGTACAAGCAGAACAGTCAGGAGAACAAGAAGAACAGCCAGGAGAACAAGCAGAAGAACTAGCAGAACAGTCAGGAGAACAAGCAGAAGAACAAGCAGAACAGCCAGGAGAACTACCAAAACAGTCAGGAGAACAAGCAGAACAGCCAGGAGAACAAGCAGAACAGTCAGGAGAATAAGCAGAACAACCAGGAGAACAAGCAGAAGAACAGGCAGAACAGCCAGAACAGGCAGAACAGTCAGGAGAACAAGCAGAACAGCCGGGAGAACAAGCTGAAATGTCAGGAGAACAAGCAGAACAACCAGGAGAACAAGCAGAAGAACAAGCAGAACAGGCAGGAGAACAAGCAGAACAGCCAGGAGAACAAGCAGAACAGTCAGGAGAACAAGCAGAACAGCCAGGAGAACAAGCAGAAGAACAAGCAGAACAGTCAGGAGAACAAGCAGAAGAACAAGCAGAACAGCCAGGAGAACAACCAGAAGAACAAGCATAACAGTCAGGAGAACAAGCAGAACAGTCAGGAGAACAAGCAGAACAGCCAGGAGAACAAGCAGAAGAACAAGCAGAACAGGCAGGAGAACAAGCAGAACAGTCAGGAGAACAAGCAGAAGAACAAGCAGAACAGTCAGGAGAACAAGCAGAACAGTCAGGAGAACAAGCAGAACAGCCAGGAGAACAAGCAGAACAGGCAGGAGAACAATCAGAACAGTCAGGAGAACAAGCAGAAGAACAAGCAGAACAGCCAGAACAGGCAGAACAGTCAGGAAAACAAGCAGAACAGCCGGGAGAACAAGCAGAACAGTCGGGAGAACAAGCAGAACAGCCAGGAGAACAAGCAGAACAGCCAGGAGAACAAGCAGAACAGTCAGGAAAACAAGCAGAACAGCCAGGAGAACAAGCAGAACAGTCAGGAGAACAAGCAGAACAGTCAGGAGAACAAGCAGAACAGTCAGGAGAACAAGCAGAACAGTCAGGAGAACAAGCAGAAAAGGTCGGGAGAACAAGCAGAACAGCCAGAAGAACAAGCAGAACAGTCAGGAGAACAAGCAGAACAGCCAGGAGAACAAGCAGAAAAGCCAGGAGAACAAGCAGAACAGCCAGGAGAACAAGCAGAACAGTCAGGGGAACAAGCAGAACAGCCAGGAGAACAAGCAGAACAGCCAGGAGAACAAGCAGAACAGTCAGGAAAACAAGCAGAAGAACAAGCAGAACAGTCAGGAGAACAAGCAGAACAGCCGGGAGAACAAGCTGAAATGTCAGGAGAACAAGCAGAACAGCCGGGAGAACAAGCTGAAATGTCAGGAGAACAAGCAGAACAACCAGGAGGACAAGCAGAACAGCCAGGCGAACAAGCAGAACAGCCAGGAGAACAACCAGAAGAACAAGCATAACAGTCAGGAGAACAAGCAGAACAGCCGGGAGAACAAGCTGAAATGTCAGGAGTACAAGCAGAACAGTCAGGAGAACAAGAAGAACAGCCAGGAGAACAAGCAGAAGAACTAGCAGAACAGTCAGGAGAACAAGCAGAAGAACAAGCAGAACAGCCAGGAGAACTACCAAAACAGTCAGGAGAACAAGCAGAACAGCCAGGAGAACAAGCAGAACAGTCAGGAGAATCAGCAGAACAACCAGGAGAACAAGCAGAAGAACAGGCAGAACAGCCAGAACAGGCAGAACAGTCAGGAGAACAAGCAGAACAGCCGGGAGAACAAGCTGAAATGTCAGGAGAACAAGCAGAACAACCAGGAGAACAAGCAGAAGAACAAGCAGAACAGGCAGGAGAACAAGCAGAACAGCCAGGAGAACAAGCAGAACAGTCAGGAGAACAAGCAGAACAGCCAGGAGAACAAGCAGAAGAACAAGCAGAACAGTCAGGAGAACAAGCAGAAGAACAAGCAGAACAGCCAGGAGAACAACCAGAAGAACAAGCATAACAGTCAGGAGAACAAGCAGAACAGTCAGGAGAACAAGCAGAACAGCCAGGAGAACAACCAGAAGAACAAGCATAACAGTCAGGAGAACAAGCAGAACAGTCAGGAGAACAAGCAGAACAGCCAGGAGAACAAGCAGAAAAGCCAGGAGAACAAGCAGCACAGCCAGGAGAACAAGCAGCACAGTCAGGGGAACAAGCAGAACAAGCAGAAGAACAAGCAGAACAGGCAGGAGAACAAGCAGAACAGTCAGGAGAACAAGCAGAAGAACAAGCAGAACAGTCAGGAGAACAAGCAGAACAGTCAGGAGAACAAGCAGAACAGCCAGGAGAACAAGCACAACAGTCAGGAGAACAAGCAGAACAGCCAGGAGAACAAGCAGAACAGCCAGAACAGGCAGAACAGTCAGGAGAACAAGCAGAACAGCCAGGAGAACAAGCAGAAAAGCCAGGAGAACAAGCAGAACAGCCAGGAGAACAAGCAGCACAGTCAGGGGAACAAGCAGAACAAGCAGAAGAACAAGCAGAACAGGCAGGAGAACAAGCAGAACAGCCAGGAGAACAAGCAGAAGAACTAGCAGAACAGTCAGGAGAACAAGCAGAAGTACAAGCAGAACAGTCAGGAGAACAAGAAGAACAGCCAGGAGAACAAGCAGAAGAACTAGCAGAACAGTCAGGAGAACAAGCAGAAGAACAAGCAGAACAGCCAGGAGAACTACCAAAACAGTCAGGAGAACAAGCAGAACAGCCAGGAGAACAAGCAGAAGAACAAGCAGAACAGTCAGGAGAACAAGCAGAACAGCCAGGAGAACAAGCAGAACAGTCAGGAGAACAAGCAGAACAGTCAGGAGAACAAGCAGAACAGTCAGGAGAACAAGCAGAACAGTCAGGAGAACAAGCAGAAAAGGTCGGGAGAACAAGCAGAACAGCCAGAAGAACAAGCAGAACAGTCAGGAGAACAAGCAGAACAGCCAGGAGAACAAGCAGAAAAGCCAGGAGAACAAGCAGAACAGCCAGGAAAACAAGCAGAAGTCAGGGGAACAAGCAGAACAGCCAGGAGAACAAGCAGAACAGCCAGGAGAACAAGCAGAACAGTCAGGAGAACAAGCAGAACAGCCGGGAGAACAAGCTGAAATGTCAGGAGAACAAGCAGAAGAACAAGCAGAACAGCCGGGAGAACAAGCTGAAATGTCAGGAGAACAAGCAGAACAACCAGGAGGACAAGCAGAACAGCCAGGCGACCAAGCAGAACAGCCAGGAGAACAACCAGAAGAACAAGCATAACAGTCAGGAGAACAAGCAGAACAGTCAGGAGAACAAGCACAACAGCCAGGAGAACAAGCACAACAGTCAGGAGAACAAGCAGAACAGCCAGGAGAACAAGCAGAACAGCCAGAACAGGCAGAACAGTCAGGAGAACAAGCAGAACAGCCAGGAGAACAAGCAGAAGAACTAGCAGAACAGTCAGGAGAACAAGCAGAAGTACAAGCAGAACAGTCAGGAGAACAAGAAGAACAGCCAGGAGAACAAGCAGAAGAACTAGCAGAACAGTCAGGAGAACAAGCAGAAGAACAAGCAGAACAGCCAGGAGAACTACCAAAACAGTCAGGAGAACAAGCAGAACAGCCAGGAGAACAAGCAGAAGAACAAGCAGAACAGTCAGGAGAACAAGCAGAACAGCCAGGAGAACAAGCAGAACAGTCAGGAGAACAAGCAGAACAGTCAGGAGAACAAGCAGAACAGTCAGGAGAACAAGCAGAACAGTCAGGAGAACAAGCAGAAAAGGTCAGGAGAACAAGCAGAACAGCCAGAAGAACAAGCAGAACAGTCAGGAGAACAAGCAGAACAGCCAGGAGAACAAGCAGAAAAGCCAGGAGAACAAGCAGAACAGCCAGGAAAACAAGCAGAAGTCAGGGGAACAAGCAGAACAGCCAGGAGAACAAGCAGAACAGCCAGGAGAACAAGCAGAACAGTCAGGAGAACAAGCAGAACAGTCAGGAGAACAAGCAGAACAGCCGGGAGAACAAGCTGAAATGTCAGGAGAACAAGCAGAAGAACAAGCAGAACAGCCGGGAGAACAAGCTGAAATGTCAGGAGAACAAGCAGAACAACCAGGAGGACAAGCAGAACAGCCAGGCGAACAAGCAGAACAGCCAGGAGAACAACCAGAAGAACAAGCATAACAGTCAGGAGAACAAGCAGAACAGTCAGGAGAACAAGCACAACAGTCAGGAGAACAAGCAGAACAGCCAGGAGAACAAGCAGAACAGCCAGAACAGGCAGAACAGTCAGGAGAACAAGCAGAACAGCCGGGAGAACAAGCTGAAATGTCAGGAGTACAAGCAGAACAGTCAGGAGAACAAGAAGAACAGCCAGGAGAACAAGCAGAAGAACTAGCAGAACAGTCAGGAGAACAAGCAGAAGAACAAGCAGAACAGCCAGGAGAACTACCAAAACAGTCAGGAGAACAAGCAGAACAGCCAGGAGAACAAGCAGAACAGTCAGGAGAATAAGCAGAACAGCCAGGAGAACAAGCAGAAAAGCCAGGAGAACAAGCAGAACAGCCAGGAGAACAAGCAGAACAGCCAGGGGAACAAGCAGAACAGCCAGGAGAACAAGCAGAACAGCCAGGAGAACAAGCAGAACAGTCAGGAGAACAAGCAGAAGAACAAGCAGAACAGTCAGGAGAACAAGCAGAACAGCCGGGAGAACAAGCTGAAATGTCAGGAGAACAAGCAGAAGAACAAGCAGAACAGCCGGGAGAACAAGCTGAAATGTCAGGAGAACAAGCAGAACAACCAGGAGGATAAGCAGAACAGCCAGGCGACCAAGCAGAACAGCCAGGAGAACAACCAGAAGAACAAGCATAACAGTCAGGAGAACAAGCAGAACAGTCAGGAGAACAAGCAGAACAGCCAGGAGAACAAGCACAACAGTCAGGAGAACAAGCAGAACAGCCAGGAGAACAAGCAGAACAGCCAGAACAGGCAGAACAGTCAGGAGAACAAGCAGAACAGCCGGGAGAACAAGCTGAAATGTCAGGAGTACAAGCAGAACAGTCAGGAGAACAAGAAGAACAGCCAGGAGAACAAGCAGAAGAACTAGCAGAACAGTCAGGAGAACAAGCAGAAGAACAAGCAGAACAGCCAGGAGAACTACCAAAACAGTCAGGAGAACAAGCAGAACAGCCAGGAGAACAAGCAGAAGAACAAGCAGAACAGTCAGGAGAACAAGCAGAACAGCCAGGAGAACAAGCAGAACAGTCAGGAGAACAAGCAGAACAGTCAGGAGAACAAGCAGAAAAGGTCGGGAGAACAAGCAGAACCGTCAGGAGAACAAGCAGAACCGTCAGGAGAACAAGCAGAACAGCCAGGAGAACAAGCAGAAAAGCCAGGAGAACAAGCAGAACAGCCAGGAGAACAAGCAGAACAGCCAGGGGAACAAGCAGAACAGCCAGGAGAACAAGCAGAACAGCCAGGAGAACAAGCAGAACAGTCAGGAGAACAAGCAGAAGAACAAGCAGAACAGTCAGGAGAACAAGCAGAACAGCCGGGAGAACAAGCTGAAATGTCAGGAGAACAAGCAGAAGAACAAGCAGAACAGCCGGGGGAACAAGCTGAAATGTCAGGAGAACAAGCAGAACAACCAGGAGGACAAGCAGAACAGCCAGGCGAACAAGCAGAACAGCCAGGAGAACAACCAGAAGAACAAGCATAACAGTCAGGAGAACAAGCAGAACAGTCAGGAGAACAAGCAGAACAGCCAGGAGAACAAGCACAACAGTCAGGAGAACAAGCAGAAGAACAAGCAGAAAAGCCAGGAGAACAAGCAGAACAGTCAGGAGAACAAGCAGAACAGTCAGGAGAACAAGCAGAACAGCCGGGAGAACAAGCTGAAATGTCAGGAGAACAAGCAGAAGAACAAGCAGAACAGCCGGGAGAACAAGCTGAAATGTCAGGAGAACAAGCAGAACAACCAGGAGGACAAGCAGAACAGCCAGGCGAACAAGCAGAACAGCCAGGAGAACAACCAGAAGAACAAGCATAACAGTCAGGAGAACAAGCACAACAGTCAGGAGAACAAGCAGAACAGCCAGGAGAACAAGCAGAACAGCCAGAACAGGCAGAACAGTCAGGAGAACAAGCAGAACAGCCGGGAGAACAAGCTGAAATGTCAGGAGTACAAGCAGAACAGTCAGGAGAACAAGAAGAACAGCCAGGAGAACAAGCAGAAGAACTAGCAGAACAGTCAGGAGAACAAGCAGAAGAACAAGCAGAACAGCCAGGAGAACTACCAAAACAGTCAGGAGAACAAGCAGAACAGCCAGGAGAACAAGCAGAACAGTCAGGAGAATAAGCAGAACAGCCAGGAGAACAAGCAGAAAAGCCAGGAGAACAAGCAGAACAGCCAGGAGAACAAGCAGAACAGCCAGGGGAACAAGCAGAACAGCCAGGAGAACAAGCAGAACAGCCAGGAGAACAAGCAGAACAGTCAGGAGAACAAGCAGAAGAACAAGCAGAACAGTCAGGAGAACAAGCAGAACAGCCGGGAGAACAAGCTGAAATGTCAGGAGAACAAGCAGAAGAACAAGCAGAACAGCCGGGAGAACAATCTGAAATGTCAGGAGAACAAGCAGAACAACCAGGAGGATAAGCAGAACAGCCAGGCGACCAAGCAGAACAGCCAGGAGAACAACCAGAAGAACAAGCATAACAGTCAGGAGAACAAGCAGAACAGTCAGGAGAACAAGCAGAACAGCCAGGAGAACAAGCACAACAGTCAGGAGAACAAGCAGAACAGCCAGGAGAACAAGCAGAACAGCCAGAACAGGCAGAACAGTCAGGAGAACAAGCAGAACAGCCGGGAGAACAAGCTGAAATGTCAGGAGTACAAGCAGAACAGTCAGGAGAACAAGAAGAACAGCCAGGAGAACAAGCAGAAGAACTAGCAGAACAGTCAGGAGAACAAGCAGAACAGCCAGGAGAACTACCAAAACAGTCAGGAGAACAAGCAGAACAGCCAGGAGAACAAGCAGAAGAACAAGCAGAACAGTCAGGAGAACAAGCAGAACAGCCAGGAGAACAAGCAGAACAGTCAGGAGAACAAGCAGAACAGTCAGGAGAACAAGCAGAAAAGGTCGGGAGAACAAGCAGAACCGTCAGGAGAACAAGCAGAACCGTCAGGAGAACAAGCAGAACAGCCAGGAGAACAAGCAGAAAAGCCAGGAGAACAAGCAGAACAGCCAGGAGAACAAGCAGAACAGCCAGGGGAACAAGCAGAACAGCCAGGAGAACAAGCAGAACAGCCAGGAGAACAAGCAGAACAGTCAGGAGAACAAGCAGAAGAACAAGCAGAACAGTCAGGAGAACAAGCAGAACAGCCGGGAGAACAAGCTGAAATGTCAGGAGAACAAGCAGAAGAACAAGCAGAACAGCCGGGGGAACAAGCTGAAATGTCAGGAGAACAAGCAGAACAACCAGGAGGACAAGCAGAACAGCCAGGCGAACAAGCAGAACAGCCAGGAGAACAACCAGAAGAACAAGCATAACAGTCAGGAGAACAAGCAGAACAGTCAGGAGAACAAGCAGAACAGCCAGGAGAACAAGCACAACAGTCAGGAGAACAAGCAGAACAGCCAGGAGAACAAGCAGAACAGCCAGAACAGGCAGAACAGTCAGGAGAACAAGCAGAACAGCCGGGAGAACAAGCTGAAATGTCAGGAGTACAAGCAGAACAGTCAGGAGAACAAGAAGAACAGCCAGGAGAACAAGCAGAAGAACTAGCAGAACAGTCAGGAGAACAAGCAGAAGAACAAGCAGAACAGCCAGGAGAACTACCAAAACAGTCAGGAGAACAAGCAGAACAGCCAGGAGAACAAGCAGAAGAACTAGCAGAACAGTCAGGAGAACAAGCAGAAGAACAAGCAGAACAGCCAGGAGAACTACCAAAACAGTCAGGAGAACAAGCAGAACAGCCAGGAGAACAAGCAGAAGAACAAGCAGAACAGTCAGGAGAACAAGCAGAACAGCCAGGAGAACAAGCAGAACAGTCAGGAGAACAAGCAGAACAGCCAGGAGAACAAGCACAACAGTCAGGAGAACAAGCAGAACAGCCAGGAGAACAAGCAGAACAGCCAGGAGAACAAGCAGAACAGTCAGGAGAACAAGCAGAAAAGGTCGGGAGAACAAGCAGAACCGTCAGGAGAACAAGCAGAACCGTCAGGAGAACAAGCAGAACCGTCAGGAGAACAAGCAGAACAGCCAGGAGAACAAGCAGAAAAGCCAGGAGAACAAGCAGAACAGCCAGGAGAACAAGCAGAACAGCCAGGGGAACAAGCAGAACAGCCAGGAGAACAACCAGAAGAACAAGCATAACAGTCAGGAGAACAAGCAGAACAGTCAGGAGAACAAGCAGAAGAACAAGCAGAACAGCCAGGAGAACTACCAAAACAGTCAGGAGAACAAGCAGAACAGCCAGGAGAACAAGCAGAACAGTCAGGAGAATAAGCAGAACAACCAGGAGAACAAGCAGAAGAACAGCCAGAACAGGCAGAACAGTCAGGAGAACAAGCAGAACAGCCGGGAGAACAAGCTGAAATGTCAGGAGAACAAGCAGAACAACCAGGAGAACAAGCAGAAGAACAAGCAGAACAGGCAGGAGAACAAGCAGAACAGCCAGGAGAACAAGCAGAACAGTCAGGAGAACAAGCAGAACAGCCAGGAGAACAAGCAGAAGAACAAGCAGAACAGTCAGGAGAACAAGCAGAAGAACAAGCAGAACAGCCAGGAGAACAACCAGAAGAACAAGCATAACAGTCAGGAGAACAAGCAGAACAGTCAGGAGAACAAGCAGAACAGCCAGGAGAACAAGCAGAAAAGCCAGGAGAACAAGCAGAACAGCCAGGAGAACAAGCAGCACAGTCAGGGGAACAAGCAGAACAGCCAGGAGAACAAGCAGAACAGCCAGGAGAACAAGCAGAAGAACTAGCAGAACAGTCAGGAGAACAAGCAGAAAAACCTGGAGAACAAGCAGAAGAACAAGCAGAACAGTCAGGAGAACAAGCAGAACAGTCAGGAGAACAAGCAGAAGAACAAGCAGAACAGTCAGGAGAACAAGCAGAACAGTCAGGAGAACAAGCAGAACAGCCAGGAGAACAAGCAGAAGAACAAGCAGAACAGGCAGGAGAACAAGCAGAACAGTCAGGAGAACAAGCAGAAGAACGAGCAGAACAGCCAGAACAGGCAGAACAGTCAGGAAAACAAGCAGAACAGCCGGGAGAACAAGCAGAACAGTCGGGAGAACAAGCAGAACAGCCAGGAGAACAAGCAGAACAGCCAGGAGAACAAGCAGAACAGTCAGGAGAACAAGCAGAAGAACAAGCAGAACAGTCAGGAGAACAAGCAGAACAGCCGGGAGAACAAGCTGAAATGTCAGGAGAACAAGCAGAAGAACAAGCAGAACAGCCGGGAGAACAAGCTGAAATGTCAGGAGAACAAGCAGAAAAACCAGGAGGACAAGCAGAACAGCCAGGCGAACAAGCAGAACAGCCAGGAGAACAACCAGAAGAACAAGCATAACAGTCAGGAGAACAAGCAGAACAGTCAGGAGAACAAGCAGAACAGCCAGGAGAACAAGCACAACAGTCAGGAGAACAAGCAGAACAGCCAGGAGAACAAGCAGAACAGCCAGAACAGGCAGAACAGTCAGGAGAACAAGCAGAAAAGCCGGGAGAACAAGCTGAAATGTCAGGAGTACAAGCAGAACAGTCAGGAGAACAAGAAGAACAGCCAGGAGAACAAGCAGAAGAACTAGCAGAACAGTCAGGAGAACAAGCAGAAGAACAAGCAGAACAGCCAGGAGAACTACCAAAACAGTCAGGAGAACAAGCAGAACAGCCAGGAGAACAAGCAGAAGAACAAGCAGAACAGTCAGGAGAATAAGCAGAACAACCAGGAGAACAAGCAGAAGAACAGGCAGAACAGCCAGAACAGGCAGAACAGTCAGGAGAACAAGCAGAAGAACAAGCAGAACAGCCAGGAGAACAACCAGAAGAACAAGCATAACAGTCAGGAGAACAAGCAGAACAGTCAGGAGAACAAGCAGAACAGCCAGGAGAACAAGCAGAAAAGCCAGGAGAACAAGCAGAACAGCCAGGAGAACAAGCAGCACAGTCAGGGGAACAAGCAGAACAAGCAGAAGAACAAGCAGAACAGGCAGGAGAACAAGCAGAACAGTCAGGAGAACAAGCAGAAGAACAAGCAGAACAGTCAGGAGAACAAGCAGAACAGTCAGGAGAACAAGCAGAACAGCCAGGAGAACAAGCAGAACAGGCAGGAGAACAAGCAGAACAGTCAGGAGAACAAGCAGAAGAACAAGCAGAACAGCCAGAACAGGCAGAACAGTCAGGAAAACAAGCAGAACAGCCGGGAGAACAAGCAGAACAGTCGGGAGAACAAGCAGAACAGCCAGGAGAACAAGCAGAACAGCCAGGAGAACAAGCAGAACAGTCAGGAAAACAAGCAGAACAGCCAGGAGAACAAGCAGAACAGTCAGGAGAATAAGCAGAACAACCAGGAGAACAAGCAGAAGAACAGGCAGAACAGTCAGGAGAACAAGCAGAACAGCCGGGAGAACAAGCTGAAATGTCAGGAGAACAAGCAGAACAACCAGGAGAACAAGCAGAAGAACAAGCAGAACAACCAGGAGAACAAGCAGAAGAACAGGCAGAACAGCCAGAACAGGCAGAACAGTCAGGAGAACAAGCAGAAGAACAAGCAGAACAGCCAGGAGAACAACCAGAAGAACAAGCATAACAGTCAGGAGAACAAGCAGAACAGTCAGGAGAACAAGCAGAACAGCCAGGAGAACAAGCAGAAAAGCCAGGAGAACAAGCAGAACAGCCAGGAGAACAAGCAGCACAGTCAGGGGAACAAGCAGAACAAGCAGAAGAACAAGCAGAACAGGCAGGAGAACAAGCAGAACAGTCAGGAGAACAAGCAGAAGAACAAGCAGAACAGTCAGGAGAACAAGCAGAACAGTCAGGAGAACAAGCAGAACAGGCAGGAGAACAAGCAGAACAGGCAGGAGAACAAGCAGAACAGTCAGGAGAACAAGCAGAAGAACAAGCAGAACAGCCAGAACAGGCAGAACAGTCAGGAAAACAAGCAGAACAGCCGGGAGAACAAGCAGAACAGTCGGGAGAACAAGCAGAACAGCCAGGAGAACAAGCAGAACAGCCAGGAGAACAAGCAGAACAGTCAGGAAAACAAGCAGAACAGCCAGGAGAACAAGCAGAACAGTCAGGAGAATAAGCAGAACAACCAGGAGAACAAGCAGAAGAACAGGCAGAACAGTCAGGAGAACAAGCAGAACAGCCGGGAGAACAAGCTGAAATGTCAGGAGAACAAGCAGAACAACCAGGAGAACAAGCAGAAGAACAAGCAGAACAGGCAGGAGAACAAGCAGAACAGCCAGGAGAACAAGCAGAACAGTCAGGAGAACAAGCAGAACAGCCAGGAGAACAAGCAGAAGAACAAGCAGAACAGTCAGGAGAACAAGCAGAAGAACAAGCAGAACAGCCAGGAGAACAACCAGAAGAACAAGCATAACAGTCAGGAGAACAAGCAGAACAGTCAGGAGAACAAGCAGAACAGCCAGGAGAACAAGCAGAAAAGCCAGGAGAACAAGCAGAACAGCCAGGAGAACAAGCAGCACAGTCAGGGGAACAAGCAGAACAAGCAGAAGAACAAGCAGAACAGGCAGGAGAACAAGCAGAACAGTCAGGAGAACAAGCAGAAGAACAAGCAGAACAGTCAGGAGAACAAGCAGAACAGTCAGGAGAACAAGCAGAACAGCCAGGAGAACAAGCAGAACAGGCAGGAGAACAAGCAGAACAGCCAGGAGAACAAGCAGAAGAACAAGCAGAACAGGCAGGAGAACAAGCAGAACAGTCAGGAGAACAAGCAGAAGAACAAGCAGAACAGGCAGGAGAACAAGCAGAACAGTCAGGAAAACAAGCAGAACAGCCGGGAGAACAAGCAGAACAGTCAGGGGAACAAGCAGAACAGTCAGGAGAACAAGCAGAACAGCCAGGAGAACAAGCAGAAAAGCCAGGAGAACAAGCAGAACAGCCAGGAGAACAAGCAGAACAGTCAGGGGAACAAGCAGAACAGCCAGGAGAACAAGCAGAACAGCCAGGAGAACAAGCAGAACAGTCAGGAGAACAAGCAGAAGAACAAGCAGAACAGTCAGGAGAACAAGCAGAACAGCCGGGAGAACAAGCTGAAATGTCAGGAGAACAAGCAGAAGAACAAGCAGAACAGCCGGGAAAACAAGCTGAAATGTCAGGAGAACAAGCAGAACAACCAGGAGGACAAGCAGAACAGCCAGGCGACCAAGCAGAACAGCCAGGAGAACAACCAGAAGAACAAGCATAACAGTCAGGAGAACAAGCAGAACAGTCAGGAGAACAAGCACAACAGCCAGGAGAACAAGCACAACAGTCAGGAGAACAAGCAGAACAGCCAGGAGAACAAGCAGAACAGCCAGGAGAACAAGCAGAAGAACTAGCAGAACAGTCAGGAGAACAAGCAGAAGTACAAGCAGAACAGTCAGGAGAACAAGAAGAACAGCCAGGAGAACAAGCAGAAGAACTAGCAGAACAGTCAGGAGAACAAGCAGAAGAACAAGCAGAACAGCCAGGAGAACTACCAAAACAGTCAGGAGAACAAGCAGAACAGCCAGGAGAACAAGCAGAAGAACAAGCAGAACAGTCAGGAGAACAAGCAGAACAGCCAGGAGAACAAGCAGAACAGTCAGGAGAACAAGCAGAACAGTCAGGAGAACAAGCAGAACAGTCAGGAGAACAAGCAGAACAGTCAGGAGAACAAGCAGAAAAGGTCGGGAGAACAAGCAGAACAGCCAGAAGAACAAGCAGAACAGTCAGGAGAACAAGCAGAACAGCCAGGAGAACAAGCAGAAAAGCCAGGAGAACAAGCAGAACAGCCAGGAAAACAAGCAGAAGTCAGGGGAACAAGCAGAACAGCCAGGAGAACAAGCAGAACAGCCAGGAGAACAAGCAGAACAGTCAGGAGAACAAGCAGAACAGTCAGGAGAACAAGCAGAACAGCCGGGAGAACAAGCTGAAATGTCAGGAGAACAAGCAGAAGAACAAGCAGAACAGCCGGGAGAACAAGCTGAAATGTCAGGAGAACAAGCAGAACAACCAGGAGGACAAGCAGAACAGCCAGGCGACCAAGCAGAACAGCCAGGAGAACAACCAGAAGAACAAGCATAACAGTCAGGAGAACAAGCAGAACAGTCAGGAGAACAAGCACAACAGCCAGGAGAACAAGCACAACAGTCAGGAGAACAAGCAGAACAGCCAGGAGAACAAGCAGAACAGCCAGAACAGGCAGAACAGTCAGGAGAACAAGCAGAACAGCCAGGAGAACAAGCAGAAGAACTAGCAGAACAGTCAGGAGAACAAGCAGAAGTACAAGCAGAACAGTCAGGAGAACAAGAAGAACAGCCAGGAGAACAAGCAGAAGAACTAGCAGAACAGTCAGGAGAACAAGCAGAAGAACAAGCAGAACAGCCAGGAGAACTACCAAAACAGTCAGGAGAACAAGCAGAACAGCCAGGAGAACAAGCAGAAGAACAAGCAGAACAGTCAGGAGAACAAGCAGAACAGCCAGGAGAACAAGCAGAACAGTCAGGAGAACAAGCAGAACAGTCAGGAGAACAAGCAGAACAGTCAGGAGAACAAGCAGAACAGTCAGGAGAACAAGCAGAAAAGGTCGGGAGAACAAGCAGAACAGCCAGAACAGGCAGAACAGTCAGGAGAACAAGCAGAACAGCCGGGAGAACAAGCTGAAATGTCAGGAGTACAAGCAGAACAGTCAGGAGAACAAGAAGAACAGCCAGGAGAACAAGCAGAAGAACTAGCAGAACAGTCAGGAGAACAAGCAGAAGAACAAGCAGAACAGCCAGGAGAACAAGCAGAACAGCCAGGAGAACAAGCAGAACAGTCAGGAGAACAAGCAGAACAGTCAGGAGAACAAGCAGAACAGTCAGGAGAACAAGCAGAACAGTCAGGAGAACAAGCAGAAAAGGTCGGGAGAACAAGCAGAACAGCCAGAAGAACAAGCAGAACAGTCAGGAGAACAAGCAGAACAGCCAGGAGAACAAGCAGAAAAGCCAGGAGAACAAGCAGAACAGCCAGGAAAACAAGCAGAAGTCAGGGGAACAAGCAGAACAGCCAGGAGAACAAGCAGAACAGCCAGGAGAACAAGCAGAACAGTCAGGAGAACAAGCAGAACAGTCAGGAGAACAAGCAGAACAGCCGGGAGAACAAGCTGAAATGTCAGGAGAACAAGCAGAAGAACAAGCAGAACAGCCGGGAGAACAAGCTGAAATGTCAGGAGAACAAGCAGAACAACCAGGAGGACAAGCAGAACAGCCAGGCGAACAAGCAGAACAGCCAGGAGAACAACCAGAAGAACAAGCATAACAGTCAGGAGAACAAGCAGAACAGTCAGGAGAACAAGCACAACAGTCAGGAGAACAAGCAGAACAGCCAGGAGAACAAGCAGAACAGCCAGAACAGGCAGAACAGTCAGGAGAACAAGCAGAACAGCCGGGAGAACAAGCTGAAATGTCAGGAGTACAAGCAGAACAGTCAGGAGAACAAGAAGAACAGCCAGGAGAACAAGCAGAAGAACTAGCAGAACAGTCAGGAGAACAAGCAGAAGAACAAGCAGAACAGCCAGGAGAACTACCAAAACAGTCAGGAGAACAAGCAGAACAGCCAGGAGAACAAGCAGAACAGTCAGGAGAATAAGCAGAACAGCCGGGAGAACAAGCAGAACAGTCGGGAGAACAAGCAGAACAGCCAGGAGAACAAGCAGAACAGCCAGGAGAACAAGCAGAACAGTCAGGAGAACAAGCAGAAGAACAAGCAGAACAGTCAGGAGAACAAGCAGAACAGCCGGGAGAACAAGCTGAAATGTCAGGAGAACAAGCAGAAGAACAAGCAGAACAGCCGGGAGAACAAGCTGAAATGTCAGGAGAACAAGCAGAACAACCAGGAGGACAAGCAGAACAGCCAGGCGAACAAGCAGAACAGCCAGGAGAACAACCAGAAGAACAAGCATAACAGTCAGGAGAACAAGCAGAACAGTCAGGAGAACAAGCAGAACAGCCAGGAGAACAAGCACAACAGTCAGGAGAACAAGCAGAACAGCCAGGAGAACAAGCAGAACAGCCAGAACAGGCAGAACAGTCAGGAGAACAAGCAGAAAAGCCGGGAGAACAAGCTGAAATGTCAGGAGTACAAGCAGAACAGTCAGGAGAACAAGAAGAACAGCCAGGAGAACAAGCAGAAGAACTAGCAGAACAGTCAGGAGAACAAGCAGAAGAACAAGCAGAACAGCCAGGAGAACTACCAAAACAGTCAGGAGAACAAGCAGAACAGCCAGGAGAACAAGCAGAAGAACAAGCAGAACAGTCAGGAGAATAAGCAGAACAACCAGGAGAACAAGCAGAAGAACAGGCAGAACAGCCAGAACAGGCAGAACAGTCAGGAGAACAAGCAGAACAGCCAGGAGAACAACCAGAAGAACAAGCATAACAGTCAGGAGAACAAGCAGAACAGTCAGGAGAACAAGCAGAACAGCCAGGAGAACAAGCAGAAAAGCCAGGAGAACAAGCAGAACAGCCAGGAGAACAAGCAGCACAGTCAGGGGAACAAGCAGAACAAGCAGAAGAACAAGCAGAACAGGCAGGAGAACAAGCAGAACAGTCAGGAGAACAAGCAGAAGAACAAGCAGAACAGTCAGGAGAACAAGCAGAACAGTCAGGAGAACAAGCAGAACAGCCAGGAGAACAAGCAGAACAGGCAGGAGAACAAGCAGAACAGTCAGGAGAACAAGCAGAAGAACAAGCAGAACAGCCAGAACAGGCAGAACAGTCAGGAAAACAAGCAGAACAGCCGGGAGAACAAGCAGAACAGTCGGGAGAACAAGCAGAACAGCCAGGAGAACAAGCAGAACAGCCAGGAGAACAAGCAGAACAGTCAGGAAAACAAGCAGAACAGCCAGGAGAACAAGCAGAACAGTCAGGAGAATAAGCAGAACAACCAGGAGAACAAGCAGAAGAACAGGCAGAACAGTCAGGAGAACAAGCAGAACAGCCGGGAGAACAAGCTGAAATGTCAGGAGAACAAGCAGAACAACCAGGAGAACAAGCAGAAGAACAAGCAGAACAGGCAGGAGAACAAGCAGAACAGCCAGGAGAACAAGCAGAACAGTCAGGAGAACAAGCAGAACAGCCAGGAGAACAAGCAGAAGAACAAGCAGAACAGTCAGGAGAACAAGCAGAAGAACAAGCAGAACAGCCAGGAGAACAACCAGAAGAACAAGCATAACAGTCAGGAGAACAAGCAGAACAGTCAGGAGAACAAGCAGAACAGCCAGGAGAACAAGCAGAAGAACTAGCAGAACAGTCAGGAGAACAAGCAGAAAAACCTGGAGAACAAGCAGAAGAACAAGCAGAACAGGCAGGAGAACAAGCAGAACAGTCAGGAGAACAAGCAGAAGAACAAGCAGAACAGTCAGGAGAACAAGCAGAACAGTCAGGAGAACAAGCAGAAGAACAAGTAGAACAGCCAGAACAGGCAGAACAGTCAGGAAAACAAGCAGAACAGCCGGGAGAACAAGCAGAACAGTCAGGGGAACAAGCAGAACAGTCAGGAGAACAAGCAGAACAGCCAGGAGAACAAGCAGAAAAGCCAGGAGAACAAGCAGAACAGCCAGGAGAACAAGCAGAACAGTCAGGGGAACAAGCAGAACAGCCAGGAGAACAAGCAGAACAGCCAGGAGAACAAGCAGAACAGTCAGGAGAACAAGCAGAAGAACAAGCAGAACAGTCAGGAGAACAAGCAGAACAGCCGGGAGAACAAGCTGAAATGTCAGGAGAACAAGCAGAAGAACAAGCAGAACAGCCGGGAAAACAAGCTGAAATGTCAGGAGAACAAGCAGAACAACCAGGAGGACAAGCAGAACAGCCAGGCGACCAAGCAGAACAGCCAGGAGAACAACCAGAAGAACAAGCATAACAGTCAGGAGAAGAAGCAGAACAGTCAGGAGAACAAGCACAACAGCCAGGAGAACAAGCACAACAGTCAGGAGAACAAGCAGAACAGCCAGGAGAACAAGCAGAACAGCCAGAACAGGCAGAACAGTCAGGAGAACAAGCAGAACAGCCAGGAGAACAAGCAGAAGAACTAGCAGAACAGTCAGGAGAACAAGCAGAAGTACAAGCAGAACAGTCAGGAGAACAAGCAGAAGAACTAGCAGAACAGTCAGGAGAACAAGCAGAAGAACAAGCAGAACAGCCAGGAGAACAAGCAGAACAGCCAGGAGAACTACCAAAACAGTCAGGAGAACAAGCAGAACAGCCAGGAGAACAAGCAGAAGAACAAGCAGAACAGTCAGGAGAACAAGCAGAACAGCCAGGAGAACAAGCAGAACAGTCAGGAGAACAAGCAGAACAGTCAGGAGAACAAGCAGAACAGTCAGGAGAACAAGCAGAAAAGGTCGGGAGAACAAGCAGAACAGCCAGAAGAACAAGCAGAACAGTCAGGAGAACAAGCAGAACAGCCAGGAGAACAAGCAGAAAAGGTCGGGAGAACAAGCAGAACAGCCAGAAGAACAAGCAGAACAGTCAGGAGAACAAGCAGAACAGCCAGGAGAACAAGCAGAAAAGCCAGGAGAACAAGCAGAACAGCCAGGAGAACAAGCAGAAGTCAGGGGAACAAGCAGAACAGCCAGGAGAACAAGCAGAACAGCCAGGAGAACAAGCAGAACAGTCAGGAGAACAAGCAGAACAGTCAGGAGAACAAGCAGAACAGCCGGGAGAACAAGCTGAAATGTCAGGAGAACAAGCAGAAGAACAAGCAGAACAGCCGGGAGAACAAGCTGAAATGTCAGGAGAACAAGCAGAACAACCAGGAGGACAAGCAGAACAGCCAGGCGAACAAGCAGAACAGCCAGGAGAACAACCAGAAGAACAAGCATAACAGTCAGGAGAACAAGCAGAACAGTCAGGAGAACAAGCACAACAGTCAGGAGAACAAGCAGAACAGCCAGGAGAACAAGCAGAACAGCCAGAACAGGCAGAACAGTCAGGAGAACAAGCAGAACAGCCGGGAGAACAAGCTGAAATGTCAGGAGTACAAGCAGAACAGTCAGGAGAACAAGAAGAACAGCCAGGAGAACAAGCAGAAGAACTAGTAGAACAGTCAGGAGAACAAGCAGAAGAACAAGCAGAACAGCCAGGAGAACTACCAAAACAGTCAGGAGAACAAGCAGAACAGCCAGGAGAACAAGCAGAACAGTCAGGAGAATAAGCAGAACAGCCAGGAGAACAAGCAGAAAAGCCAGGAGAACAAGCAGAACAGCCAGGAGAACAAGCAGAACAGCCAGGGGAACAAGCAGAACAGCCAGGAGAACAAGCAGAACAGCCAGGAGAACAAGCAGAACAGTCAGGAGAACAAGCAGAAGAACAAGCAGAACAGTCAGGAGAACAAGCAGAACAGCCGGGAGAACAAGCTGAAATGTCAGGAGAACAAGCAGAAGAACAAGCAGAACAGCCGGGAGAACAAGCTGAAATGTCAGGAGAACAAGCAGAACAACCAGGAGGATAAGCAGAACAGCCAGGCGACCAAGCAGAACAGCCAGGAGAACAACCAGAAGAACAAGCATAACAGTCAGGAGAACAAGCAGAACAGTCAGGAGAACAAGCAGAACAGCCAGGAGAACAAGCACAACAGTCAGGAGAACAAGCAGAACAGTCAGGAGAACAAGCAGAACAGCCGGGAGAACAAGCTGAAATGTCAGGAGTACAAGCAGAACAGTCAGGAGAACAAGAAGAACAGCCAGGAGAACAAGCAGAAGAACTAGCAGAACAGTCAGGAGAACAAGCAGAAGAACAAGCAGAACAGCCAGGAGAACTACCAAAACAGTCAGGAGAACAAGCAGAACAGCCAGGAGAACAAGCAGAAGAACAAGCAGAACAGTCAGGAGAACAAGCAGAACAGCCAGGAGAACAAGCAGAACAGTCAGGAGAACAAGCAGAACAGTCAGGAGAACAAGCAGAAAAGGTCGGGAGAACAAGCAGAACCGTCAGGAGAACAAGCAGAACCGTCAGGAGAACAAGCAGAACAGCCAGGAGAACAAGCAGAAAAGCCAGGAGAACAAGCAGAACAGCCAGGAGAACAAGCAGAACAGCCAGGGGAACAAGCAGAACAGCCAGGAGAACAAGCAGAACAGCCAGGAGAACAAGCAGAAGAACAAGCAGAACAGTCAGGAGAACAAGCAGAACAGCCGGGAGAACAAGCTGAAATGTCAGGAGAACAAGCAGAAGAACAAGCAGAACAGCCGGGGGAACAAGCTGAAATGTCAGGAGAACAAGCAGAACAACCAGGAGGACAAGCAGAACAGCCAGGCGAACAAGCAGAACAGCCAGGAGAACAACCAGAAGAACAAGCATAACAGTCAGGAGAACAAGCAGAACAGTCAGGAGAACAAGCAGAACAGCCAGGAGAACAAGCACAACAGTCAGGAGAACAAGCAGAAGAACAAGCAGAAAAGCCAGGAGAACAAGCAGAACAGCCAGGAGAACAAGCAGAAGTCAGGGGAACAAGCAGAACAGCCAGGAGAACAAGCAGAACAGCCAGGAGAACAAGCAGAACAGTCAGGAGAACAAGCAGAACAGCCGGGAGAACAAGCTGAAATGTCAGGAGAACAAGCAGAAGAACAAGCAGAACAGCCGGGAGAACAAGCTGAAATGTCAGGAGAACAAGCAGAACAACCAGGAGGACAAGCAGAACAGCCAGGCGAACAAGCAGAACAGCCAGGAGAACAACCAGAAGAACAAGCATAACAGTCAGGAGAACAAGCACAACAGTCAGGAGAACAAGCAGAACAGCCAGGAGAACAAGCAGAACAGCCAGAACAGGCAGAACAGTCAGGAGAACAAGCAGAACAGCCGGGAGAACAAGCTGAAATGTCAGGAGTACAAGCAGAACAGTCAGGAGAACAAGAAGAACAGCCAGGAGAACAAGCAGAAGAACTAGCAGAACAGTCAGGAGAACAAGCAGAAGAACAAGCAGAACAGCCAGGAGAACTACCAAAACAGTCAGGAGAACAAGCAGAACAGCCAGGAGAACAAGCAGAACAGTCAGGAGAATAAGCAGAACAGCCAGGAGAACAAGCAGAAAAGCCAGGAGAACAAGCAGAACAGCCAGGAGAACAAGCAGAACAGCCAGGGGAACAAGCAGAACAGCCAGGAGAACAAGCAGAACAGCCAGGAGAACAAGCAGAACAGTCAGGAGAACAAGCAGAAGAACAAGCAGAACAGTCAGGAGAACAAGCAGAACAGCCGGGAGAACAAGCTGAAATGTCAGGAGAACAAGCAGAAGAACAAGCAGAACAGCCGGGAGAACAAGCTGAAATGTCAGGAGAACAAGCAGAACAACCAGGAGGATAAGCAGAACAGCCAGGCGACCAAGCAGAACAGCCAGGAGAACAACCAGAAGAACAAGCATAACAGTCAGGAGAACAAGCAGAACAGTCAGGAGAACAAGCAGAACAGCCAGGAGAACAAGCACAACAGTCAGGAGAACAAGCAGAACAGCCAGGAGAACAAGCAGAACAGCCAGAACAGGCAGAACAGTCAGGAGAACAAGCAGAACAGCCGGGAGAACAAGCTGAAATGTCAGGAGTACAAGCAGAACAGTCAGGAGAACAAGAAGAACAGCCAGGAGAACAAGCAGAAGAACTAGCAGAACAGTCAGGAGAACAAGCAGAAGAACAAGCAGAACAGCCAGGAGAACTACCAAAACAGTCAGGAGAACAAGCAGAACAGCCAGGAGAACAAGCAGAAGAACAAGCAGAACAGTCAGGAGAACAAGCAGAACAGCCAGGAGAACAAGCAGAACAGTCAGGAGAACAAGCAGAACAGTCAGGAGAACAAGCAGAAAAGGTCGGGAGAACAAGCAGAACCGTCAGGAGAACAAGCAGAACCGTCAGGAGAACAAGCAGAACAGCCAGGAGAACAAGCAGAAAAGCCAGGAGAACAAGCAGAACAGCCAGGAGAACAAGCAGAACAGCCAGGGGAACAAGCAGAACAGCCAGGAGAACAAGCAGAACAGCCAGGAGAACAAGCAGAACAGTCAGGAGAACAAGCAGAAGAACAAGCAGAACAGTCAGGAGAACAAGCAGAACAGCCGGGAGAACAAGCTGAAATGTCAGGAGAACAAGCAGAAGAACAAGCAGAACAGCCGGGGGAACAAGCTGAAATGTCAGGAGAACAAGCAGAACAACCAGGAGGACAAGCAGAACAGCCAGGCGAACAAGCAGAACAGCCAGGAGAACAACCAGAAGAACAAGCATAACAGTCAGGAGAACAAGCAGAACAGTCAGGAGAACAAGCAGAACAGCCAGGAGAACAAGCACAACAGTCAGGAGAACAAGCAGAACAGCCAGGAGAACAAGCAGAACAGCCAGAACAGGCAGAACAGTCAGGAGAACAAGCAGAACAGCCGGGAGAACAAGCTGAAATGTCAGGAGAACAAGCAGAACAGTCAGGAGAACAAGCAGAAAAGGTCGGGAGAACAAGCAGAACCGTCAGGAGAACAAGCAGAACCGTCAGGAGAACAAGCAGAACAGCCAGGAGAACAAGCAGAAAAGCCAGGAGAACAAGCAGAACAGCCAGGAGAACAAGCAGAACAGCCAGGGGAACAAGCAGAACAGCCAGGAGAACAAGCAGAACAGCCAGGAGAACAAGCAGAACAGTCAGGAGAACAAGCAGAAGAACAAGCAGAACAGTCAGGAGAACAAGCAGAACAGCCGGGAGAACAAGCTGAAATGTCAGGAGAACAAGCAGAAGAACAAGCAGAACAGCCGGGGGAACAAGCTGAAATGTCAGGAGAACAAGCAGAACAACCAGGAGGACAAGCAGAACAGCCAGGCGAACAAGCAGAACAGCCAGGAGAACAACCAGAAGAACAAGCATAACAGTCAGGAGAACAAGCAGAACAGTCAGGAGAACAAGCAGAACAGCCAGGAGAACAAGCACAACAGTCAGGAGAACAAGCAGAACAGCCAGGAGAACAAGCAGAACAGCCAGAACAGGCAGAACAGTCAGGAGAACAAGCAGAACAGCCGGGAGAACAAGCTGAAATGTCAGGAGTACAAGCAGAACAGTCAGGAGAACAAGAAGAACAGCCAGGAGAACAAGCAGAAGAACTAGCAGAACAGTCAGGAGAACAAGCAGAAGAACAAGCAGAACAGCCAGGAGAACTACCAAAACAGTCAGGAGAACAAGCAGAACAGCCAGGAGAACAAGCAGAAGAACTAGCAGAACAGTCAGGAGAACAAGCAGAAGAACAAGCAGAACAGCCAGGAGAACTACCAAAACAGTCAGGAGAACAAGCAGAACAGCCAGGAGAACAAGCAGAAGAACAAGCAGAACAGTCAGGAGAACAAGCAGAACAGTCAGGAGAACAAGCAGAACAGCCAGGAGAACAAGCACAACAGTCAGGAGAACAAGCAGAACAGCCAGGAGAACAAGCAGAACAGGCAGAACAGTCAGGAGAACAAGCAGAACAGCCGGGAGAACAAGCTGAAATGTCAGGAGTACAAGCAGAACAGTCAGGAGAACAAGAAGAACAGCCAGGAGAACAAGCAGAAGAACTAGCAGAACAGTCAGGAGAACAAGAAGAACAGCCAGGAGAACTACCAAAACAGTCAGGAGAACAAGCAGAACAGCCAGGAGAACAAGCAGAACAGCCAGGAGAACAAGCAGAACAGTCAGGAGAACAAGCAGAACAGTCAGGAGAACTACCAAAACAGTCAGGAGAACAAGCAGAACAGTCAGGAGAACAAGCAGAACAGCCAGGAGAACAAGCAGAACAGTCAGGAGAACAAGCAGAACAGTCAGGAGAACAAGCAGAACAGTCAGGAGAACAAGCAGAAAAGGTCGGGAGAACAAGCAGAACAGCCAGAAGAACAAGCAGAACAGCCAGGAGAACAAGCAGAAAAGCCAGGAGAACAAGCAGAACAGCCAGGAGAACAAGCAGAACAGTCAGGGGAACAAGCAGAACAGCCAGGAGAACAAGCAGAACAGCCAGGAGAACAAGCAGAACAGTCAGGAGAACAAGCAGAAGAACAAGCAGAACAGTCAGGAGAACAAGCAGAACAGCCAGGAGAACAAGCTGAAATGTCAGGAGAACAGGCAGAAGAACAAGCAGAACAGCCGGGAGAACAAGCTGAAATGTCAGGAGAACAAGCAGAACAACCAGGAGGACAAGCAGAACAGCCAGGCGAACAAGCAGAACAGCCAGGAGAACAACCAGAAGAACAAGCATAACAGTCAGGAGAACAAGCAGAACAGTCAGGAGAACAAGCAGAACAGTCAGGAGAACAAGCAGAAGAACAAGCAGAACAGCCAGGAGAACTACCAAAACAGTCAGGAGAACAAGCAGAACAGCCAGGAGAACAAGCAGAACAGTCAGGAGAATAAGCAGAACAACCAGGAGAACAAGCAGAAGAACAGGCAGAACAGCCAGAACAGGCAGAACAGTCAGGAGAACAAGCAGAACAGCCGGGAGAACAAGCTGAAATGTCAGGAGAACAAGCAGAACAACCAGGAGAACAAGCAGAAGAACAAGCAGAACAGGCAGGAGAACAAGCAGAAGAACAAGCAGAACAGCCAGGAGAACAACCAGAAGAACAAGCATAACAGTCAGGAGAACAAGCAGAACAGTCAGTAGAACAAGCAGAACAGCCAGGAGAACAAGCAGAAAAGCCAGGAGAACAAGCAGAACAGCCAGGAGAACAAGCAGCACAGTCAGGGGAACAAGCAGAACAGCCAGGAGAACAAGCAGAACAGCCAGGAGAACAAGCAGAAGAACTAGCAGAACAGTCAGGAGAACAAGCAGAAAAACCTGGAGAACAAGCAGAAGAACAAGCAGAACAGTCAGGAGAACAAGCAGAACAGTCAGGAGAACAAGCAGAAGAACAAGCAGAACAGTCAGGAGAACAAGCAGAACAGTCAGGAGAACAAGCAGAACAGCCAGGAGAACAAGCAGAAGAACAAGCAGAACAGGCAGGAGAACAAGCAGAACAGTCAGGAGAACAAGCAGAAGAACGAGCAGAACAGCCAGAACAGGCAGAACAGTCAGGAAAACAAGCAGAACAGCCGGGAGAACAAGCAGAACAGTCGGGAGAACAAGCAGAACAGCCAGGAGAACAAGCAGAACAGCCAGGAGAACAAGCAGAACAGTCAGGAGAACAAGCAGAAGAACAAGCAGAACAGTCAGGAGAACAAGCAGAACAGCCGGGAGAACAAGCTGAAATGTCAGGAGAACAAGCAGAAGAACAAGCAGAACAGCCGGGAGAACAAGCTGAAATGTCAGGAGAACAAGCAGAACAACCAGGAGGACAAGCAGAACAGCCAGGCGAACAAGCAGAACAGCCAGGAGAACAACCAGAAGAACAAGCATAACAGTCAGGAGAACAAGCAGAACAGTCAGGAGAACAAGCAGAACAGCCAGGAGAACAAGCACAACAGTCAGGAGAACAAGCAGAACAGCCAGGAGAACAAGCAGAACAGCCAGAACAGGCAGAACAGTCAGGAGAACAAGCAGAAAAGCCGGGAGAACAAGCTGAAATGTCAGGAGTACAAGCAGAACAGTCAGGAGAACAAGCAGAACAGTCAGGAGAACAAGCAGAACAGCCAGGAGAACAAGCAGAAAAGCCAGGAGAACAAGCAGAACAGCCAGGAGAACAAGCAGCACAGTCAGGGGAACAAGCAGAACAGCCAGGAGAACAAGCAGAACAGCCAGGAGAACAAGCAGAACAGTCAGGAGAACAAGCAGAACAGCCAGGAGAACAAGCAGAACAGCCAGGAGAACAAGCAGAAAAGCCAGGAGAACAAGCAGAACAGCCAGGAGAACAAGCAGAACAGTCAGGAAAACAAGCAGAACAGCCAGGAGAACAAGCAGAACAGTCAGGAGAACAAGCAGAACAGTTAGGACAACAAGCTGAAGAACAAGCAGAACAGCCAGGAGAACAAGCAGAACAGCCAGGAGAACAAGCACAACAGTCAGGAGAACAAGCAGAACAGCCAGGATAACAAGCAGAAGAACAAGCAGAACAGCCAGAACAGGCAGAACAGTCAGGAGAACAAGCAGAACAGTCAGGAGAACAAGAAGAACAGCCAGGACAACAAGCAGAAGAACTAGCAGAACAGTCAGGAGAACAAGCAGAAGAACAAGCAGAACAGCCAGGAGAACTACCAAAACAGTCAGGAGAACAAGCAGAACAGCCAGGAGAACAAGCAGAACAGTCAGGAGAATAAGCAGAACAACCAGGAGAACAAGCAGAAGAACAGCCAGAACAGGCAGAACAGTCAGGAGAGCAAGCAGAACAGCCGGGAGAACAAGCTGAAATGTCAGGAGAACAAGCAGAACAACCAGGAGAACAAGCAGAAGAACAAGCAGAACAGGCAGGAGACCAAGCAGAACAGCCAGGAGAACAAGCAGAACAGTCAGGAGAACAAGCAGAACAGCCAGGAGAACAAGCAGAAGAACAAGCAGAACAGTCAGGAGAACAAGCAGAACAGTCAGGAGAACAAGCAGAACAGCCAGGAGAACAAGCAGAAAAGCCAGGAGAACAAGCAGAACAGCCAGGAGAACAAGCAGCACAGTCAGGGGAACAAGCAGAACAGCCAGGAGAACAAGCAGAACAGCCAGGAGAACAAGCAGAACAGCCAGGAGAACAAGCAGAAGAACTAGCAGAACAGTCAGGAGAACAAGCAGAAAAACCTGGAGAACAAGCAGAAGAACAAGCAGAACAGGCAGGAGAACAAGCAGAAGAACAAGCAGAACAGTCAGGAGAACAAGCAGAACAGTCAGGAGAACAAGCAGAACAGTCAGGAGAACAAGCAGAAGAACAAGCAGAACAGTCGGGAGAACAAGCAGAACAGCCAGGAGAACAAGCAGAACAGCCAGGAGAACAAGCAGAACAGTCAGGAAAACAAGCAGAACAGCCAGGAGAACAAGCAGAACAGTCAGGAGAACAAGCAGAACAGTCAGGAGAACAAGCAGAACAGCCAGGGCAACAAGCAGAACAGCCAGGAGAACAAGCAGAACAGCCAGGAGAACAAGCAGAACAGTCAGGAGAACAAGCAGAACAGCCAGGAGAACAAGCAGAACAGCCAGGAGAACAAGCAGAACAGCCAGGAGAACAAGCAGAACAGCCAGAACAGGCAGAACAGTCAGGAAAACAAGCAGAACAGCCGGGAGAACAAGCAGAACAGCCAGGGGAACAAGCAGAACAGCCAGGGGAACAAGCAGAACAGCCAGGAGAACAAGCAGAACAGCCAGCAGAACAGTCAGGAGAACAAGCAGAACAGCCAGGAGAACAAGCAGAACAGCCAGGGGAACAAGCAGAACAGCCAGGGGAACAAGCAGAACAGCCAGGAGAACAAGCAGAACAGCCAGGAGAACAAGCAGAACAGCCAGGGGAACAAGCAGAACAGCCAGGGGAACAAGCAGAACAGTCAGGAGAACAAGCAGAACAGCTAGGAGAACAAGCTTAACTGTCAGGAGAACAAGCAGAACAGCCGGGAGAACAAGCTGAAATGTCAGGAGTACAAGCAGAACAGTCAGGAGAACAAGAAGAACAGCCAGGAGAACAAGCACAACAGTCAGGAGAACAAGCAGAACAGCCAGGAGAACAAGCAGAAGAACAAGCAGAACAGCCAGAACAGACAGAACAGTCAGGAGAACAAGCAGAACAGCCGGGAGAACAAGCTGAAATGTCAGGAGTACAAGCAGAACAGTCAGGAGAACAAGCAGAACAGCCAGGAGAACAAGCAGAAGAACAAGCAGAACAGCCAGAACAGGCAGAACAGTCAGGAGAACAAGCAGAACAGCCGGGAGAACAAGCTGAAATGTCAGGAGTACAAGCAGAACAGTCAGGAGAACAAGCAGAACAGCCAGGAGAACAAGCAGAAGAACAAGCAGAACAGCCAGAACAGGCAGAACAGTCAGGAGAACAAGCAGAACAGCCGGGAGAACAAGCTGAAATGTCAGGAGTACAAGCAGAACAGTCAGGAGAACAAGAAGAACAGCCAGGAGAACAAGCAGAAGAACTAGCAGAACAGTCAGGAGAACAAGCAGAACAGCCAGGAGAACAAGCAGAACAGTCAGGAGAACAAGCAGAACAGCCAGGAGAACAAGCAGAACAGTCAGGAGAACAAGCAGAAGAACAAGCAGAACAGCCAGGAGAACAACCAGAAGAACAAGCATAACAGTCAGGAGAACAAGCAGAACAGTCAGGAGAACAAGCAGAACAGCCAGGAGAACAAGCAGAAAAGCCAGGAGAACAAGCAGAACAGCCAGGAGAACAAGCAGCACAGTCAGGGGAACAAGCAGAACAGCCAGGAGAACAAGCAGAACAGCCAGGAGAACAAGCAGAACAGCCAGGAGAACAAGCAGAAGAACTAGCAGAACAGTCAGGAGAACAAGCAGAAAAACCTGGAGAACAAGCAGAAGAACAAGCAGAACAGGCAGGAGAACAAGCAGAACAGTCAGAACAGGCAGAACAGTCAGGAAAACAAGCAGAACAGCCGGGAGAACAAGCAGAACAGTCGGGAGAACAAGCAGAACAGCCAGGAGAACAAGCAGAACAGCCAGCAGAACAGTCAGGAGAACAAGCAGAACAGTCAGGAGAACAAGCAGAACAGCCAGGAGAACAAGCAGAACAGCCAGGAGAACAAGCAGAACAGTCAGGAAAACAAGCAGAACAGCCAGGAGAACAAGCAGAACAGCCAGCAGAACAGTCAGGAGAACAAGCAGAACAGCCAGGAGAACAAGCAGAACAGCCAGGAGAACAAGCACAACAGTCAGGAGAACAAGCAGAACAGCCAGGAGAACAAGCAGAACAGCCAGCAGAACAGCCAGGAGAACAAGCAGAACAGCCAGCAGAACAGCCAGGAGAACAAGCAGAACAGCCAGGAGAACAAGCAGAACAGCCAGGAGAACAAGCAGAACAGTCAGGAGAACAAGCAGAACAGCCAGGAGAACAAGCAGAACAGCCAGCAGAACAGCCAGGAGAACAAGCAGAACAGCCAGCAGAACAGCCAGGAGAACAAGCAGAACAGCCAGGAGAACAGCCAGGAGAACAAGCAGAACAGCCAGGAGAACAAGCAGAACAGCCAGGAGAACAAGCAGAACAGCCAGGAGAAGTTATGGACAGATTTTCGTGAGATTTTCAGGCCTTGTTGGAAATGTGAAAAGGAAGAACTGGCTTCATTTTGGTGGTGATCCGGATCACCGTTGGGACATTGTGGGGAGAGCCGTGGCGCTTGGCGGAAGTTTGCGTCTCCGAGTGCTTTTCTGGTTGCCAAGGAGACCAACAGATCAGAGAAATGAACATGTCGATTTATTTCTTTCAGCATCTTCATCACCGTGTTTACTTCGTCTTCCTCGTGCAGATCAGCTGATGCCCACATGTCCCTCTGTCCGCAGATGTACGTCAACCTGTTGTTCTTCTACCAGTTCTTCTGTGGCTTCTCTGGGAGCGTCATGATCAACTCCTGGGTCCTGATCCTCTTCAATCTGGTCTTCACCTCCGTCCCTCCTCTGGTCTACGGCGTCCTGGACCAGGACACGCCTGCCGACACTCTGATGGAGCTTCCTGAGCTGTACAGAGCTGAACGAACCTCCAAGGTGACCCTGAACGCACCACACATGTCCAGATGTTTCCAACCAGCAGCTGGATCAAAGCTTTGAATTTTCCCAGTCGTTCCAGTTTAAACCAGTTTATGATTTAATGTGGACTCTGGACCACCAGAGACCTGGTCCTCCTCCAGCCGGTCTGGTTCCTGCAGTCAGGATGAGGTCTGGACTCTGGACCACCAGAGACCTGGTCCTCCTCCAGCCGGTCTGGTTCCTGCAGTCAGGATGAGGTCTGGACTCTGGACCACCAGAGACCTGGTCCTCCTCCAGCCGGTCTGGTTCCTGCAGTCAGGATGAGGTCTGGACTCTGGACCACCAGAGACCTGGTCCTCCTCCAGCCGGTCTGGTTCCTGCAGTCAGGATGAGGTCTGGACTCTGGACCACCAGAGACCTGGTCCTCCTCCAGCCGGTCTGGTTCCTGCAGTCAGGATGAGGTCTGGACTTCACAGATCTGGTTTCTTGCAGGTTTATGCTCCCTCCATGTTCTGGATCACCATCCTGGACTCGTTCTACCAGAGCCTGGTCTGCTTCTTCGTGCCGTACTTTGTGAGTATCTGGGGTGAAACTGGGGCAGCTTTTTGTGTCCTAGTGTTGAGGTTGAGGTTCTGGTCTCAGGCTCTGGCGGGTTCAGACATTGGGGATCTGTCCTTCGGTTCTCCAGTCAACGCCTCCGCACTCTTCATCATCCTGCTGCAACAAGTTATGGAGAGCAACACCCTGGTGAGAAGTTGCACGCCGCGCCAACTGTGTCCGCCGGCAGTCCGCCAACTGTGTCCTATGTGTTGCAGACGTGGATCCATGTCCTGGTGCTGGTCCTCAGCGCCGTGTCCTACTTCGGCTTTGTGCTGGTCTTTGGCCTGTTCTGTACGGTCTGCAGCCACCCCACCAACCCGCTTGGGGTGGAGACGCTCCAGATGTCCCATCCTCGATTCTACGCCATATGTGTCCTCACCACAGCGACTGCTCTGTTACCACGGTAACACACACAGCTGATGAGCGATGCACGTAATGGTCCAGTGTGACGTTTGTGGACTGTCTCTGATTGGTCTTCTCTTATCGGACCAGAGTTTCTATCTAGTTCTGTTCCAGATCTGTTCTGGTTCGGTTCCGGATCTGTTCCGGTTCTGTTCTGGAGGAAATTCATCTGCAGATCCGTCTACCCATTCCCAACATGGTCTCTGGTCAGAACCCTGTCTGACCCCGATCCAGTAATTGGGATTTGTGTGTTCAGGTTGCTGGTCCGGACGCTCCAGAACTCCCTCCATCCATCAGCACCTCGGGGAGAGGAGGCGGACTCTCAGGAATACCGCCGCTGGATGCAGCGCCGGAACCAGAAACACTCCGAGAACCACAGGCTGCCGGTCTGTGTGGACAACCCAGATCTTGATCCCAGCGTGGACCACGTGATCTCCTGATGTCCACAAACACTCGGGTCAGAACCAGACTGAGTCCAGAGACCGACCCAGTGTGTTGGAATCCTGATAAAATTGAAAACCACAACCGTGGACTGGACCCCAAGAACTGTGACACTGTCAGGCGGGAACCTGTTCAGACCGGTTCTGAGGTTCTTCATTGTGAAGTTTTTTATTGTTTTAAAGTAGAAAAAGTGAAAATTGGACTTTTGATGTCGCTGATCAGCCGATGTTTGTTTTAATGACTCGACTGTTTTTAATCATGTTAGAATAAACAGATTCAGAAGGTTTGTTTGTTTCCTCTGTATGAAAATCGTAACAAGAACCGGCTGTTCTTCAGCTGAAACCGGCTGTTCTTCAGCTGAAACCGGCTGTTCTTCAGCTGAAACCGGCTGTTCTTCAGCTGAAACCGGCTGTTCTTCAGCGGGAACCGGCTGTTCTTTAGCGGGAACCAGCTGTTAATTAGCAGGAGCTGTTCTTCAATGGTAACCGACTGTTCTTCAGCGGGAACCAGCTGTTCTTTAGCGGGAACCGGCTGTTCTTTAGCAGGAGGTGTTCTTCAGCGGGAACTGGCTGTTCTTTAGCAGGAGCTGTTCTTCAGCGGGAACCGGCTTTTCTTTAGCAGGAACCGGCTTTTCTTTAGCAGGAACCGGCTGTTCTTTAGCAGGAACCGGCTGTTATTCAGCTCGAACCAGCTGTTCTTTAGCAGGAACCGGCTGTTCTTTAGCGGGAACCGGCTGATCTTTACTGGGAAACGGCATTTTTTTCAGCGGGAACCGGCTGTTCTTTAGCAGGAGCTGTTCTTCAGCGGGAACCAGCTGTTAAGTAGCAGGAGCTGTTCTTCAACGGTAACCGGCTGTTCTTTAGCGGGAACCGGCTGTTCTTTAGCGGGAACTGGCTGTTCTTTGGCGGGAACCAGTTGTTCTTTGGCGGGAACCGGCTGTTCTTTAGCGGGAACCAGCTGTTCTTTAGCGGGAACTGGCTGTTCTTTAGCAGGAGCTGTTGTTAAGCGGGAACCGGCTGTTCTTTAGCAGGAACCGGCTGTTCTTCAGCAGGAGCTGTTGTTAAGCGGGAACCGGCTGTTCTTTAGCAGGAACTGGCTGTTCTTTAGCAGGAACTGGCTGTTCTTTAGCAGGAACCGGCTCTTCTTCCGCGGGAACCGGCTGTTCTTTAACAGGAGCTTTTCTTTTGCGGGAACCGGCTGTTCTTTAGCGGGAACCAGCTGTTCTTTAACAGGAGCTGTTCTTTAGAGGGAACCAGCTGTTCTTTAGCAGGAGCTGTTCTTCAGCGGGAACCGGCTGTTCTTTGGCGGGAACCAGCTGTTCTTTAGCAGGAGCTTTTCTTTAGCAGGAACCGGCTGTTCTTCAGCAGGAAGCGGCTGTTCTTTAGCGGGAACCGGCTATTCTTTAGCGGGAACCGGCAGTTCTTCAGCGGGAACCGGCTATTCTTTAGCGGGAACCGGCTATTCTTTAGCGGGAACCGGCAGTTCTTTAGCGGGAACCGGCTATTCTTTAGCGGGAACCAGCAGTTCTTTAGCGGTACACGACTGTTCTTTAGCGGGAAACGACTGTTCTTTAGCGGGAACCGGCTGTTCTTTAGCAGGAACCGGCTTTTCTTTAGCAGGAACCGGCTGTTCTTTAGCGGGAACCGGCTGTTCTTTAGCGGGAACCCGCTGTTCTTTAGCGGGAAACGGCAATTTTTCAGCGGGAACCAGCTGTTCTTTAGCAGGAGCTGTTCTTCAGCAGGAACCGGCTGTTCTTTAGCAGGAGCTGTTCTTCAGCGGGAACCGGCTTTTCTTAAGCAGGAACCGGCTGTTCTTTAGTGGGAAACGGCTGTTCATCAGCGGGAACCAGCTGTTCTTTAGCAGGAGCTGTTCTTTAGCGGGAACCGGCTGTTCTTTAGCAGGAGCTGTTCTTCTGCGGGAACCAGCTTTTCTTTAGCAGGAACCGGCTGTTCTTTAGCAGGAACCGTCTGTTCTTCAGCAGGACCCGGCTGTTCTTTAGCAGGAACCGTCTGTTCTTCAGCAGGACCCGGCTGTTCTTTAGCAGGAACAGGCTGTTCTTTTGCAGGAACCGGCTGTTCTTCAGCAGGAACCGTCTGTTCTTCAGCAGGACCCGGCTGTTCTTTAGCAGGAGCTGTTCTTTAGCGGGAACCGGCTGTTCTTTTGCAGGAACCGGCTGTTCTTCAGCAGGAGCTGTTCTTTAGCGGGAACCAGCTGTTCTTTGGCGGGAACCAGTTGTTCTTTAGCAGGAGCTGTTCTTCAGCAGGAACCGGCTGTTCTTCAGCAGGACCCGGCTGTTCTTTAGCAGGAACCGTCTGTTCTTCAGCAGGACCCGGCTGTTCTTTAGCAGGAACAGGCTGTTCTTTTGCAGGAACCGGCTGTTCTTCAGCAGGAACCGTCTGTTCTTCAGCAGGACCCGGCTGTTCTTTAGCAGGAGCTGTTCTTTAGCGGGAACCGGCTGTTCTTTAGCAGGAGCTGTTCTTCTGCGGGAACCAGCTTTTCTTTAGCAGGAGCTGTTCTTTAGCGGGAACCGGCTGTTCTTTTGCAGGAACCGGCTGTTCTTCAGCAGGAACCGTCTGTTCTTCAGCAGGACCTGGCTGTTCTTTAGCAGGAACAGGCTGTTCTTTAGCAGGAGCTGTTCTTTAGCGGGAACCAGCTGTTCTTTGGCGGGAACCAGTTGTTCTTTAGCAGGAGCTGTTCTTCAGCAGGAACCGGCTGTTCTTCAGCGGGAACCGGCTGTTCTTTAGCGGGAAACGGCTGTTCATCAGCGGGAACCAGCTGTTCTTTAGCAGGAGCTGTTCTTTAGCGGGAACCGGCTGTTCTTTAGCAGGAGCTGTTCTTCTGCGGGAACCAGCTTTTCTTTAGCAGGAACCGGCTGTTCTTTAGCAGGAACCGTCTGTTCTTCAGCAGGACCCGGCTGTTCTTTAGCAGGAACAGGCTGTTCTTTAGCAGGAACCGGCTGTTCTTTAGCAGGAACCGGCTGTTCTTCAGCGGGAACCAGCTGTTCCTCCGCGGGAACCAGCTGTTCTTTAGGAGGAACCAGCTGTTCTTTAGCGGTAGCTGTTCTTTAGCGTTAACCGGCTGTTCTTTAACAGGAGCTGTTCTTTAGCGGGAACCAGCTGTTCCTTAGCTGGAACCGGCTGTTCTTCAGCGGGAACCAGTTGTGCCTCCGCGGGAACCAGCTGTTCTTTAGGAGGAACCAGCTGTTCTTTAGCGGGAGCTGTTCTTTAGCGGGAACCGGCTGTTCTTCAGTGGGAACTGGCTATTCTTTCGCGGGAACCGGCTGTTCTTTAGCGGGAGCTGTTCTTTAGCGGGAACCAGCTGTTCTTTAGTGGGAACCGGCTGTTCTTTAGCGGGAGCTGTTCTTCCGCAAGTACCGGCTGTTCTTCAGCCGGAACCCGCTGTTCTTTAGCAGGAGCTTTTCTTTAGCGGGAACCGGCTTTTCTTTAGCAAGAACCGGCTGCTTTTCTGCAGGAACCGGCTGTTCTTTAGCAGGAACCGGCTGTTCTTTAGCGGGAACCGGCTGATCTTTAGTGGGAAACGGCATTTTTTTCAGCGGGAACCAGCTTTTCTTTAGCAGGAACCGGCTGTTCTTTAGCAGGAGCTGTTCTTGAGCGGGAACCGGCTGTTCTTTAGCGGGAACCGGCTGTTCTTCAGCTGAAACCGGCTGTTCTTCAGCGGGAACCGGCTGTTCTTCAGCGGGAACCAGCTGTTAATTAGCAGGAGCTGTTCTTCAATGGTAACCGACTGTTCTTCAGCGGGAACCAGCTGTTCTTTAGCGGGAACCGGCTGTTCTTTAGCAGGAGGTGTTCTTCAGCGGGAACTGGCTGTTCTTTAGCAGGAGCTGTTCTTCAGCGGGAACCGGCTTTTCTTTAGCAGGAACCGGCTTTTCTTTAGCAGGAACCGGCTGTTCTTTAGCAGGAACCGGCTGTTATTCAGCTCGAACCAGCTGTTCTTTAGCAGGAACCGGCTGTTCTTTAGCGGGAACCGGCTGATCTTTACTGGGAAACGGCATTTTTTTCAGCGGGAACCGGCTGTTCTTTAGCAGGAGCTGTTCTTCAGCGGGAACCAGCTGTTAAGTAGCAGGAGCTGTTCTTCAACGGTAACCGGCTGTTCTTTAGCGGGAACCGGCTGTTCTTTAGCGGGAACTGGCTGTTCTTTGGCGGGAACCAGTTGTTCTTTGGCGGGAACCGGCTGTTCTTTAGCGGGAACCAGCTGTTCTTTAGCGGGAACTGGCTGTTCTTTAGCAGGAGCTGTTGTTAAGCGGGAACCGGCTGTTCTTTAGCAGGAACCGGCTGTTCTTCAGCAGGAGCTGTTGTTAAGCGGGAACCGGCTGTTCTTTAGCAGGAACTGGCTGTTCTTTAGCAGGAACTGGCTGTTCTTTAGCAGGAACCGGCTCTTCTTCCGCGGGAACCGGCTGTTCTTTAACAGGAGCTTTTCTTTTGCGGGAACCGGCTGTTCTTTAGCGGGAACCAGCTGTTCTTTAACAGGAGCTGTTCTTTAGAGGGAACCAGCTGTTCTTTAGCAGGAGCTGTTCTTCAGCGGGAACCGGCTGTTCTTTGGCGGGAACCAGCTGTTCTTTAGCAGGAGCTTTTCTTTAGCAGGAACCGGCTGTTCTTCAGCAGGAAGCGGCTGTTCTTTAGCGGGAACCGGCTATTCTTTAGCGGGAACCGGCAGTTCTTCAGCGGGAACCGGCTATTCTTTAGCGGGAACCGGCTATTCTTTAGCGGGAACCGGCAGTTCTTTAGCGGGAACCGGCTATTCTTTAGCGGGAACCAGCAGTTCTTTAGCGGTACACGACTGTTCTTTAGCGGGAAACGACTGTTCTTTAGCGGGAACCGGCTGTTCTTTAGCAGGAACCGGCTTTTCTTTAGCAGGAACCGGCTGTTCTTTAGCGGGAACCGGCTGTTCTTTAGCGGGAACCCGCTGTTCTTTAGCGGGAAACGGCAATTTTTCAGCGGGAACCAGCTGTTCTTTAGCAGGAGCTGTTCTTCAGCAGGAACCGGCTGTTCTTTAGCAGGAGCTGTTCTTCAGCGGGAACCGGCTTTTCTTAAGCAGGAACCGGCTGTTCTTTAGTGGGAAACGGCTGTTCATCAGCGGGAACCAGCTGTTCTTTAGCAGGAGCTGTTCTTTAGCGGGAACCGGCTGTTCTTTAGCAGGAGCTGTTCTTCTGCGGGAACCAGCTTTTCTTTAGCAGGAACCGGCTGTTCTTTAGCAGGAACCGTCTGTTCTTCAGCAGGACCCGGCTGTTCTTTAGCAGGAACCGTCTGTTCTTCAGCAGGACCCGGCTGTTCTTTAGCAGGAACAGGCTGTTCTTTTGCAGGAACCGGCTGTTCTTCAGCAGGAACCGTCTGTTCTTCAGCAGGACCCGGCTGTTCTTTAGCAGGAGCTGTTCTTTAGCGGGAACCGGCTGTTCTTTTGCAGGAACCGGCTGTTCTTCAGCAGGAGCTGTTCTTTAGCGGGAACCAGCTGTTCTTTGGCGGGAACCAGTTGTTCTTTAGCAGGAGCTGTTCTTCAGCAGGAACCGGCTGTTCTTCAGCAGGACCCGGCTGTTCTTTAGCAGGAACCGTCTGTTCTTCAGCAGGACCCGGCTGTTCTTTAGCAGGAACAGGCTGTTCTTTTGCAGGAACCGGCTGTTCTTCAGCAGGAACCGTCTGTTCTTCAGCAGGACCCGGCTGTTCTTTAGCAGGAGCTGTTCTTTAGCGGGAACCGGCTGTTCTTTAGCAGGAGCTGTTCTTCTGCGGGAACCAGCTTTTCTTTAGCAGGAGCTGTTCTTTAGCGGGAACCGGCTGTTCTTTTGCAGGAACCGGCTGTTCTTCAGCAGGAACCGTCTGTTCTTCAGCAGGACCTGGCTGTTCTTTAGCAGGAACAGGCTGTTCTTTAGCAGGAGCTGTTCTTTAGCGGGAACCAGCTGTTCTTTGGCGGGAACCAGTTGTTCTTTAGCAGGAGCTGTTCTTCAGCAGGAACCGGCTGTTCTTCAGCGGGAACCGGCTGTTCTTTAGCGGGAAACGGCTGTTCATCAGCGGGAACCAGCTGTTCTTTAGCAGGAGCTGTTCTTTAGCGGGAACCGGCTGTTCTTTAGCAGGAGCTGTTCTTCTGCGGGAACCAGCTTTTCTTTAGCAGGAACCGGCTGTTCTTTAGCAGGAACCGTCTGTTCTTCAGCAGGACCCGGCTGTTCTTTAGCAGGAACAGGCTGTTCTTTAGCAGGAACCGGCTGTTCTTTAGCAGGAACCGGCTGTTCTTCAGCGGGAACCAGCTGTTCCTCCGCGGGAACCAGCTGTTCTTTAGGAGGAACCAGCTGTTCTTTAGCGGTAGCTGTTCTTTAGCGTTAACCGGCTGTTCTTTAACAGGAGCTGTTCTTTAGCGGGAACCAGCTGTTCCTTAGCTGGAACCGGCTGTTCTTCAGCGGGAACCAGTTGTGCCTCCGCGGGAACCAGCTGTTCTTTAGGAGGAACCAGCTGTTCTTTAGCGGGAGCTGTTCTTTAGCGGGAACCGGCTGTTCTTCAGTGGGAACTGGCTATTCTTTCGCGGGAACCGGCTGTTCTTTAGCGGGAGCTGTTCTTTAGCGGGAACCAGCTGTTCTTTAGTGGGAACCGGCTGTTCTTTAGCGGGAGCTGTTCTTCCGCAAGTACCGGCTGTTCTTCAGCCGGAACCCGCTGTTCTTTAGCAGGAGCTTTTCTTTAGCGGGAACCGGCTTTTCTTTAGCAAGAACCGGCTGCTTTTCTGCAGGAACCGGCTGTTCTTTAGCAGGAACCGGCTGTTCTTTAGCGGGAACCGGCTGATCTTTAGTGGGAAACGGCATTTTTTTCAGCGGGAACCAGCTTTTCTTTAGCAGGAACCGGCTGTTCTTTAGCAGGAGCTGTTCTTGAGCGGGAACCGGCTGTTCTTTAGCGGGAACCGGCTGTTAAGTAGCAGGAGCTGTTCTTCAACGGGAACCGGCTGTTAAGTAGCAGGAGCTGTTCTTCAACGGTAACCGGCTGTTCTTTAGCGGGAACCGGCTGTTCTTTAGCGGGAACTGGCTGTTCTTTGGCGGGAACCAGTTGTTCTTTGGCGGGAACCGGCTGTTCTTTAGCGGGAACCAGCTGTTCTTTAGCGGGAACTGGCTGTTCTTTAGCAGGAGCTGTTGTTAAGCGGGAACCGGCTGTTCTTTAGCAGGAACTGGCTGTTCTTTAGCAGGAACTGGCTGTTCTTTAGCAGGAACCGGCTCTTCTTCCGCGGGAACCGGCTGTTCTTTAACAGGAGCTTTTCTTTTGCGGGAACCGGCTGTTCTTTAGCGGGAACCAGCTGTTCTTTAACAGGAGCTGTTCTTTAGAGGGAACCAGCTGTTCTTTAGCAGGAGCTGTTCTTCAGCGGGAACCGGCTGTTCTTTGGCGGGAACCAGCTGTTTAGCAGGAGCTTTTCTTTAGCAGGAACCGGCTGTTCTTCAGCAGGAAGCGGCTGTTCTTTAGCGGGAACCGGCTATTCTTTAGCGGGAACCGGCAGTTCTTCAGCGGGAACCGGCTATTCTTTAGCGGGAACCGGCTATTCTTTAGCGGGAACCGGCAGTTCTTTAGCGGGAACCGGCTATTCTTTAGCGGGAACCAGCAGTTCTTTAGCGGGAAACGACTGTTCTTTAGCGGGAAACGACTGTTCTTTAGCGGGAACCGGCTGTTCTTTAGCAGGAACCGGCTTTTCTTTAGCAGGAACCGGCTGTTCTTTAGCGGGAACCCGCTGTTCTTTAGCGGGAACCCGCTGTTCTTTAGCGGGAAACGGCAATTTTTCAGCGGGAACCAGCTGTTCTTTAGCAGGAGCTGTTCTTCAGCAGGAACCGGCTGTTCTTTAGCAGGAGCTGTTCTTCAGCGGGAACCGGCTTTTCTTAAGCAGGAACCGGCTGTTCTTTAGTGGGAAACGGCTGTTCATCAGCGGGAACCAGCTGTTCTTTAGCAGGAGCTGTTCTTTAGCGGGAACCGGCTGTTCTTTAGCAGGAGCTGTTCTTCTGCGGGAACCAGCTTTTCTTTAGCAGGAACCGGCTGTTCTTTAGCAGGAACCGTCTGTTCTTCAGCAGGACCCGGCTGTTCTTTAGCAGGAACCGTCTGTTCTTCAGCAGGACCCGGCTGTTCTTTAGCAGGAACAGGCTGTTCTTTTGCAGGAACCGGCTGTTCTTCAGCAGGAACCGTCTGTTCTTCAGCAGGACCCGGCTGTTCTTTAGCAGGAGCTGTTCTTTAGCGGGAACCGGCTGTTCTTTTGCAGGAACCGGCTGTTCTTCAGCAGGAACCGTCTGTTCTTCAGCAGGACCCGGCTGTTCTTTAGCAGGAACAGGCTGTTCTTTAGCAGGAGCTGTTCTTTAGCGGGAACCAGCTGTTCTTTGGCGGGAACCAGTTGTTCTTTAGCAGGAGCTGTTCTTCAGCAGGAACCGGCTGTTCTTTAGCGGGAAACTGCTGTTCATCAGCGGGAACCACCTGTTCTTTAACAGGAGCTGTTCTTTAGAGGGAACCAGCTGTTCTTTAGCAGGAGCTGTTCTTCAGCGGGAACCGGCTGTTCTTTGGCGGGAACCAGCTGTTCTTTAGCAGGAGCTTTTCTTTAGCAGGAACCGGCTGTTCTTCAGCAGGAAGCGGCTGTTCTTTAGCGGGAACCGGCTATTCTTTAGCGGGAACCGGCAGTTCTTCAGCGGGAACCGGCTATTCTTTAGCGGGAACCGGCTATTCTTTAGCGGGAACCGGCTATTCTTTAGCGGGAACCGGCTGTTCTTTAGCGGGAACCGGCAGTTCTTTAGCGGGAACCAGCAGTTCTTTAGCGGGAAACGACTGTTCTTTAGCGGGAAACGACTGTTCTTTAGCGGGAAACGACTGTTCTTTAGCGGGAACCGGCTGTTCTTCAGCAGGAACCGGCTTTTCTTTAGCGGGAACCCGCTGTTCTTTAGCGGGAAACGGCAATTTTTCAGCGGGAACCAGCTGTTCTTTAGCAGGGGCTGTTCTTCAGCAGGAACCGGCTGTTCTTTAGCAGGAGCTGTTCTTCAGCGGGAACCGGCTTTTCTTAAGCAGGAACCGGCTGTTCTTTAGCGGGAAACGGCTGTTCATCAGCGGGAACCAGCTGTTCTTTAGCAGGAGCTTTTCTTCAGCGGGAACCAGCTGTTCCTTAGCTGGAACCGGCTGTTCTTTTGCAGGAACCGGCTGTTCTTTTGCAGGAACCGGCTGTTCTTCAGCAGGACCCGGCTGTTCTTTAGCAGGAACAGGCTGTTCTTTAGCAGGAGCTGTTCTTTAGCAGGAACCGGCTGTTCTTTAGCGGGACCCGGCTGTTCCTTAGCGGGAGCTGTTCTTCAGCGGGAAACGGCTTTTCTTTAACGGGAACCGGCTGTTCATCAGCGGGAAACGGCTGTTCGTCAGCGGGAACCAGCTGTTCTTTAGCGGGAACCGGCTGTTATTTTGCAGGAACCGGCTGTTCTTCAGCAGGACCCGGCTGTTCTTTAGCAGGAACCGGCTGTTCTTTAGCAGGAGCTGTTCTTCAGCATGAACCAGCTGTTCTTTGGCAGGAATCAGTTGTTCTTTAGCAGGAACCGGCTGTTCTTTAGCGGGAACCGGCTGTTCTTTAACAGGAGCTGTTCTTTAGCGGGAACCGGCATTTCTTTAGCGGGAACCGGCTGTTCTTTAGCATTAACCGGCTGTTCTTCAGCAGGAACCAGCTGTTCTTTAGCAGGAGCTGTTCTTCAGGGGGACTGGCTGTTCGTTAGCAGGAGCTGTTCTTTAGCGGGAACCGGCTTTTATTTAGCAGGAACCGGCTGTTCTTTAGCAGGAACCGGTTGTTCTTTAGCAGGAACCAGCTGTTCTTTAGCAGGAACCGGCTGACCTTCAGCAGGAACCAGCTGTTCTTTAGCAGGATCTGGCTGTTCTTTATCGGGAACCGGCATTTCTTTAGCATTAACCGGCTATTCTTTAGCGGGAACCGGCTGACCTTCAGCGGGAGCTATTCTTTCGCGGGAACCGGCTGTTCTTTAGCGGGAGCTGTTCTTTAGCGAGAACCGGCTGTTCTTTAGCGGGAGCTGTTCTTTCGCAAGTACCGGCTGTTCTTCAGCCGGAACCCGCTGTTCTTTAGCAGGAGCTTTTCTTTAGCGGGAACCGGCTTTTCTTTAGCAAGAACCGGCTGCTTTTCTGCAGGAACCGGCTGTTCTTTAGCGGGAACCGGGTGTTTTTAAGCGGTAACCGGATGTTCTTTAGCGGGAAGCGGCTGTTCTTTAACAGTTGGTGTTCTGTAGCGGGATGCGGCTGTTCTTTAGCAGGAACAAGCTGTTCTTTTGTTGGAACTTTTCTTTAGTGGGAACCAGCTGTTCTTTGGCGGGAACCAGTTGTTCTTTAGCAGGAGCTCTTCTTCAGCGGGAACCGGCTGTTTTTTAACAGGAACTGATCTTCAGTAGGAACCGGCTGTTTTTTAGCAGGAACTGGCTGTTCTTTAGCAGGAACCGACTTTTCTTCAGCAGGAACTGGCTGTTCTTTAGCAGGAACAGGCTGTTCTTTAGCAGGAGCTGTTCTTTAGCAGGAGCTGTTCTTCAGCGGGAACCGGCTGTTCTTTAGCAGGAACCGACTTTTCTTCAGCAGGAACTGGCTGTTCTTTAGCAGGAACAGGCTGTTCTTTAGTAGGAGCTGTTCTTTAGCAGGAGCTGTTCTTCAGCGGGAACCGGCTGTTCTTTAGCGGAAACCGGGTGTTCTTCAGCGAAAACCAGCTTTTCTTTAGTGGGAACCGGCTGTCCTTTAACAGGAGCTGTTCTTTAGCGGGAACCGGCTGTTCTTTAGCAGGAACCGGCTGTTCTTCAGCGGGAACCAGTTGTTCCTCCGCGGGAACCAGCTGTTCTTTAGGAGGAACCAGCTGTTCTTTAACAGGAGCTGTTCTTTAGCGGGAACCAGCTGTTCCTTAGCTGGAACAAGCTGTTCTTTTGTTGGAACTTTTATTTAGTGGGAACCAGCTGTTCTTTAGCGGGAACCAGTTGTTCTTTAGCAGGAGCTGTTCTTCAGCGGGAACTGGCTGTTTTTTAGCAGGAGCTTTTCTTCAGCTGGAACCGGCAGTTCTTTAGCGGGAACCGGCTGTTCTTCAGCAGGAAAGGCTGTTCTTCAGCAGGACAAGCTGTTCTTTAGCAGGAGCTTTTCTTCAGCGGGAACCAGCTGTTCCTTAGCTGGAACCGGCTGTTCTTTTGCAGGAACCGGCTGTTCTTTTGCAGGAACCGGCTGTTCTTCAGCAGGACCTGGCTGTTCTTTAGCAGGAACAGGCTGTTCTTTAGCAGGAGCTGTTCTTTAGCGGGAACCAGCTGTTCTTTGGCGGGAACCAGTTGTTCTTTAGCAGGAGCTGTTCTTCAGCAGGAACCGGCTGTTCTTCAGCGGGAACCGGCTGTTCTTTAGCGGGAAACGGCTGTTCATCAGCGGGAACCAGCTGTTCTTTAGCAGGAGCTGTTCTTTAGCGGGAACCGGCTGTTCTTTAGCAGGAGCTGTTCTTCTGCGGGAACCAGCTTTTCTTTAGCAGGAACCGGCTGTTCTTTAGCAGGAACCGTCTGTTCTTCAGCAGGACCCGGCTGTTCTTTAGCAGGAACAGGCTGTTCTTTAGCAGGAACCGGCTGTTCTTTAGCAGGAACCGGCTGTTCTTCAGCGGGAACCAGCTGTTCCTCCGCGGGAACCAGCTGTTCTTTAGGAGGAACCAGCTGTTCTTTAGCGGTAGCTGTTCTTTAGCGTTAACCGGCTGTTCTTTAACAGGAGCTGTTCTTTAGCGGGAACCAGCTGTTCCTTAGCTGGAACCGGCTGTTCTTCAGCGGGAACCAGTTGTGCCTCCGCGGGAACCAGCTGTTCTTTAGGAGGAACCAGCTGTTCTTTAGCGGGAGCTGTTCTTTAGCGGGAACCGGCTGTTCTTCAGTGGGAACTGGCTATTCTTTCGCGGGAACCGGCTGTTCTTTAGCGGGAGCTGTTCTTTAGCGGGAACCAGCTGTTCTTTAGTGGGAACCGGCTGTTCTTTAGCGGGAGCTGTTCTTCCGCAAGTACCGGCTGTTCTTCAGCCGGAACCCGCTGTTCTTTAGCAGGAGCTTTTCTTTAGCGGGAACCGGCTTTTCTTTAGCAAGAACCGGCTGCTTTTCTGCAGGAACCGGCTGTTCTTTAGCAGGAACCGGCTGTTCTTTAGCGGGAACCGGCTGATCTTTAGTGGGAAACGGCATTTTTTTCAGCGGGAACCAGCTTTTCTTTAGCAGGAACCGGCTGTTCTTTAGCAGGAGCTGTTCTTGAGCGGGAACCGGCTGTTCTTTAGCGGGAACCGGCTGTTCTTCAGCTGAAACCGGCTGTTCTTCAGCGGGAACCGGCTGTTCTTCAGCGGGAACCAGCTGTTAATTAGCAGGAGCTGTTCTTCAATGGTAACCGACTGTTCTTCAGCGGGAACCAGCTGTTCTTTAGCGGGAACCGGCTGTTCTTTAGCAGGAGGTGTTCTTCAGCGGGAACTGGCTGTTCTTTAGCAGGAGCTGTTCTTCAGCGGGAACCGGCTTTTCTTTAGCAGGAACCGGCTTTTCTTTAGCAGGAACCGGCTGTTCTTTAGCAGGAACCGGCTGTTATTCAGCTCGAACCAGCTGTTCTTTAGCAGGAACCGGCTGTTCTTTAGCGGGAACCGGCTGATCTTTACTGGGAAACGGCATTTTTTTCAGCGGGAACCGGCTGTTCTTTAGCAGGAGCTGTTCTTCAGCGGGAACCAGCTGTTAAGTAGCAGGAGCTGTTCTTCAACGGTAACCGGCTGTTCTTTAGCGGGAACCGGCTGTTCTTTAGCGGGAACTGGCTGTTCTTTGGCGGGAACCAGTTGTTCTTTGGCGGGAACCGGCTGTTCTTTAGCGGGAACCAGCTGTTCTTTAGCGGGAACTGGCTGTTCTTTAGCAGGAGCTGTTGTTAAGCGGGAACCGGCTGTTCTTTAGCAGGAACCGGCTGTTCTTCAGCAGGAGCTGTTGTTAAGCGGGAACCGGCTGTTCTTTAGCAGGAACTGGCTGTTCTTTAGCAGGAACTGGCTGTTCTTTAGCAGGAACCGGCTCTTCTTCCGCGGGAACCGGCTGTTCTTTAACAGGAGCTTTTCTTTTGCGGGAACCGGCTGTTCTTTAGCGGGAACCAGCTGTTCTTTAACAGGAGCTGTTCTTTAGAGGGAACCAGCTGTTCTTTAGCAGGAGCTGTTCTTCAGCGGGAACCGGCTGTTCTTTGGCGGGAACCAGCTGTTCTTTAGCAGGAGCTTTTCTTTAGCAGGAACCGGCTGTTCTTCAGCAGGAAGCGGCTGTTCTTTAGCGGGAACCGGCTATTCTTTAGCGGGAACCGGCAGTTCTTCAGCGGGAACCGGCTATTCTTTAGCGGGAACCGGCTATTCTTTAGCGGGAACCGGCAGTTCTTTAGCGGGAACCGGCTATTCTTTAGCGGGAACCAGCAGTTCTTTAGCGGTACACGACTGTTCTTTAGCGGGAAACGACTGTTCTTTAGCGGGAACCGGCTGTTCTTTAGCAGGAACCGGCTTTTCTTTAGCAGGAACCGGCTGTTCTTTAGCGGGAACCGGCTGTTCTTTAGCGGGAACCCGCTGTTCTTTAGCGGGAAACGGCAATTTTTCAGCGGGAACCAGCTGTTCTTTAGCAGGAGCTGTTCTTCAGCAGGAACCGGCTGTTCTTTAGCAGGAGCTGTTCTTCAGCGGGAACCGGCTTTTCTTAAGCAGGAACCGGCTGTTCTTTAGTGGGAAACGGCTGTTCATCAGCGGGAACCAGCTGTTCTTTAGCAGGAGCTGTTCTTTAGCGGGAACCGGCTGTTCTTTAGCAGGAGCTGTTCTTCTGCGGGAACCAGCTTTTCTTTAGCAGGAACCGGCTGTTCTTTAGCAGGAACCGTCTGTTCTTCAGCAGGACCCGGCTGTTCTTTAGCAGGAACCGTCTGTTCTTCAGCAGGACCCGGCTGTTCTTTAGCAGGAACAGGCTGTTCTTTTGCAGGAACCGGCTGTTCTTCAGCAGGAACCGTCTGTTCTTCAGCAGGACCCGGCTGTTCTTTAGCAGGAGCTGTTCTTTAGCGGGAACCGGCTGTTCTTTTGCAGGAACCGGCTGTTCTTCAGCAGGAGCTGTTCTTTAGCGGGAACCAGCTGTTCTTTGGCGGGAACCAGTTGTTCTTTAGCAGGAGCTGTTCTTCAGCAGGAACCGGCTGTTCTTCAGCAGGACCCGGCTGTTCTTTAGCAGGAACCGTCTGTTCTTCAGCAGGACCCGGCTGTTCTTTAGCAGGAACAGGCTGTTCTTTTGCAGGAACCGGCTGTTCTTCAGCAGGAACCGTCTGTTCTTCAGCAGGACCCGGCTGTTCTTTAGCAGGAGCTGTTCTTTAGCGGGAACCGGCTGTTCTTTAGCAGGAGCTGTTCTTCTGCGGGAACCAGCTTTTCTTTAGCAGGAGCTGTTCTTTAGCGGGAACCGGCTGTTCTTTTGCAGGAACCGGCTGTTCTTCAGCAGGAACCGTCTGTTCTTCAGCAGGACCTGGCTGTTCTTTAGCAGGAACAGGCTGTTCTTTAGCAGGAGCTGTTCTTTAGCGGGAACCAGCTGTTCTTTGGCGGGAACCAGTTGTTCTTTAGCAGGAGCTGTTCTTCAGCAGGAACCGGCTGTTCTTCAGCGGGAACCGGCTGTTCTTTAGCGGGAAACGGCTGTTCATCAGCGGGAACCAGCTGTTCTTTAGCAGGAGCTGTTCTTTAGCGGGAACCGGCTGTTCTTTAGCAGGAGCTGTTCTTCTGCGGGAACCAGCTTTTCTTTAGCAGGAACCGGCTGTTCTTTAGCAGGAACCGTCTGTTCTTCAGCAGGACCCGGCTGTTCTTTAGCAGGAACAGGCTGTTCTTTAGCAGGAACCGGCTGTTCTTTAGCAGGAACCGGCTGTTCTTCAGCGGGAACCAGCTGTTCCTCCGCGGGAACCAGCTGTTCTTTAGGAGGAACCAGCTGTTCTTTAGCGGTAGCTGTTCTTTAGCGTTAACCGGCTGTTCTTTAACAGGAGCTGTTCTTTAGCGGGAACCAGCTGTTCCTTAGCTGGAACCGGCTGTTCTTCAGCGGGAACCAGTTGTGCCTCCGCGGGAACCAGCTGTTCTTTAGGAGGAACCAGCTGTTCTTTAGCGGGAGCTGTTCTTTAGCGGGAACCGGCTGTTCTTCAGTGGGAACTGGCTATTCTTTCGCGGGAACCGGCTGTTCTTTAGCGGGAGCTGTTCTTTAGCGGGAACCAGCTGTTCTTTAGTGGGAACCGGCTGTTCTTTAGCGGGAGCTGTTCTTCCGCAAGTACCGGCTGTTCTTCAGCCGGAACCCGCTGTTCTTTAGCAGGAGCTTTTCTTTAGCGGGAACCGGCTTTTCTTTAGCAAGAACCGGCTGCTTTTCTGCAGGAACCGGCTGTTCTTTAGCAGGAACCGGCTGTTCTTTAGCGGGAACCGGCTGATCTTTAGTGGGAAACGGCATTTTTTTCAGCGGGAACCAGCTTTTCTTTAGCAGGAACCGGCTGTTCTTTAGCAGGAGCTGTTCTTGAGCGGGAACCGGCTGTTCTTTAGCGGGAACCGGCTGTTAAGTAGCAGGAGCTGTTCTTCAACGGGAACCGGCTGTTAAGTAGCAGGAGCTGTTCTTCAACGGTAACCGGCTGTTCTTTAGCGGGAACCGGCTGTTCTTTAGCGGGAACTGGCTGTTCTTTGGCGGGAACCAGTTGTTCTTTGGCGGGAACCGGCTGTTCTTTAGCGGGAACCAGCTGTTCTTTAGCGGGAACTGGCTGTTCTTTAGCAGGAGCTGTTGTTAAGCGGGAACCGGCTGTTCTTTAGCAGGAACTGGCTGTTCTTTAGCAGGAACTGGCTGTTCTTTAGCAGGAACCGGCTCTTCTTCCGCGGGAACCGGCTGTTCTTTAACAGGAGCTTTTCTTTTGCGGGAACCGGCTGTTCTTTAGCGGGAACCAGCTGTTCTTTAACAGGAGCTGTTCTTTAGAGGGAACCAGCTGTTCTTTAGCAGGAGCTGTTCTTCAGCGGGAACCGGCTGTTCTTTGGCGGGAACCAGCTGTTTAGCAGGAGCTTTTCTTTAGCAGGAACCGGCTGTTCTTCAGCAGGAAGCGGCTGTTCTTTAGCGGGAACCGGCTATTCTTTAGCGGGAACCGGCAGTTCTTCAGCGGGAACCGGCTATTCTTTAGCGGGAACCGGCTATTCTTTAGCGGGAACCGGCAGTTCTTTAGCGGGAACCGGCTATTCTTTAGCGGGAACCAGCAGTTCTTTAGCGGGAAACGACTGTTCTTTAGCGGGAAACGACTGTTCTTTAGCGGGAACCGGCTGTTCTTTAGCAGGAACCGGCTTTTCTTTAGCAGGAACCGGCTGTTCTTTAGCGGGAACCCGCTGTTCTTTAGCGGGAACCCGCTGTTCTTTAGCGGGAAACGGCAATTTTTCAGCGGGAACCAGCTGTTCTTTAGCAGGAGCTGTTCTTCAGCAGGAACCGGCTGTTCTTTAGCAGGAGCTGTTCTTCAGCGGGAACCGGCTTTTCTTAAGCAGGAACCGGCTGTTCTTTAGTGGGAAACGGCTGTTCATCAGCGGGAACCAGCTGTTCTTTAGCAGGAGCTGTTCTTTAGCGGGAACCGGCTGTTCTTTAGCAGGAGCTGTTCTTCTGCGGGAACCAGCTTTTCTTTAGCAGGAACCGGCTGTTCTTTAGCAGGAACCGTCTGTTCTTCAGCAGGACCCGGCTGTTCTTTAGCAGGAACCGTCTGTTCTTCAGCAGGACCCGGCTGTTCTTTAGCAGGAACAGGCTGTTCTTTTGCAGGAACCGGCTGTTCTTCAGCAGGAACCGTCTGTTCTTCAGCAGGACCCGGCTGTTCTTTAGCAGGAGCTGTTCTTTAGCGGGAACCGGCTGTTCTTTTGCAGGAACCGGCTGTTCTTCAGCAGGAACCGTCTGTTCTTCAGCAGGACCCGGCTGTTCTTTAGCAGGAACAGGCTGTTCTTTAGCAGGAGCTGTTCTTTAGCGGGAACCAGCTGTTCTTTGGCGGGAACCAGTTGTTCTTTAGCAGGAGCTGTTCTTCAGCAGGAACCGGCTGTTCTTTAGCGGGAAACTGCTGTTCATCAGCGGGAACCACCTGTTCTTTAACAGGAGCTGTTCTTTAGAGGGAACCAGCTGTTCTTTAGCAGGAGCTGTTCTTCAGCGGGAACCGGCTGTTCTTTGGCGGGAACCAGCTGTTCTTTAGCAGGAGCTTTTCTTTAGCAGGAACCGGCTGTTCTTCAGCAGGAAGCGGCTGTTCTTTAGCGGGAACCGGCTATTCTTTAGCGGGAACCGGCAGTTCTTCAGCGGGAACCGGCTATTCTTTAGCGGGAACCGGCTATTCTTTAGCGGGAACCGGCTATTCTTTAGCGGGAACCGGCTGTTCTTTAGCGGGAACCGGCAGTTCTTTAGCGGGAACCAGCAGTTCTTTAGCGGGAAACGACTGTTCTTTAGCGGGAAACGACTGTTCTTTAGCGGGAAACGACTGTTCTTTAGCGGGAACCGGCTGTTCTTCAGCAGGAACCGGCTTTTCTTTAGCGGGAACCCGCTGTTCTTTAGCGGGAAACGGCAATTTTTCAGCGGGAACCAGCTGTTCTTTAGCAGGGGCTGTTCTTCAGCAGGAACCGGCTGTTCTTTAGCAGGAGCTGTTCTTCAGCGGGAACCGGCTTTTCTTAAGCAGGAACCGGCTGTTCTTTAGCGGGAAACGGCTGTTCATCAGCGGGAACCAGCTGTTCTTTAGCAGGAGCTTTTCTTCAGCGGGAACCAGCTGTTCCTTAGCTGGAACCGGCTGTTCTTTTGCAGGAACCGGCTGTTCTTTTGCAGGAACCGGCTGTTCTTCAGCAGGACCCGGCTGTTCTTTAGCAGGAACAGGCTGTTCTTTAGCAGGAGCTGTTCTTTAGCAGGAACCGGCTGTTCTTTAGCGGGACCCGGCTGTTCCTTAGCGGGAGCTGTTCTTCAGCGGGAAACGGCTTTTCTTTAACGGGAACCGGCTGTTCATCAGCGGGAAACGGCTGTTCGTCAGCGGGAACCAGCTGTTCTTTAGCGGGAACCGGCTGTTATTTTGCAGGAACCGGCTGTTCTTCAGCAGGACCCGGCTGTTCTTTAGCAGGAACCGGCTGTTCTTTAGCAGGAGCTGTTCTTCAGCATGAACCAGCTGTTCTTTGGCAGGAATCAGTTGTTCTTTAGCAGGAACCGGCTGTTCTTTAGCGGGAACCGGCTGTTCTTTAACAGGAGCTGTTCTTTAGCGGGAACCGGCATTTCTTTAGCGGGAACCGGCTGTTCTTTAGCATTAACCGGCTGTTCTTCAGCAGGAACCAGCTGTTCTTTAGCAGGAGCTGTTCTTCAGGGGGACTGGCTGTTCGTTAGCAGGAGCTGTTCTTTAGCGGGAACCGGCTTTTATTTAGCAGGAACCGGCTGTTCTTTAGCAGGAACCGGTTGTTCTTTAGCAGGAACCAGCTGTTCTTTAGCAGGAACCGGCTGACCTTCAGCAGGAACCAGCTGTTCTTTAGCAGGATCTGGCTGTTCTTTATCGGGAACCGGCATTTCTTTAGCATTAACCGGCTATTCTTTAGCGGGAACCGGCTGACCTTCAGCGGGAGCTATTCTTTCGCGGGAACCGGCTGTTCTTTAGCGGGAGCTGTTCTTTAGCGAGAACCGGCTGTTCTTTAGCGGGAGCTGTTCTTTCGCAAGTACCGGCTGTTCTTCAGCCGGAACCCGCTGTTCTTTAGCAGGAGCTTTTCTTTAGCGGGAACCGGCTTTTCTTTAGCAAGAACCGGCTGCTTTTCTGCAGGAACCGGCTGTTCTTTAGCGGGAACCGGGTGTTTTTAAGCGGTAACCGGATGTTCTTTAGCGGGAACCGGGTGTTTTTAAGCGGTAACCGGATGTTCTTTAGCGGGAACCGGGTGTTTTTAAGCGGTAACCGGATGTTCTTTAGCGGGAAGCGGCTGTTCTTTAACAGTTGGTGTTCTGTAGCGGGATGCGGCTGTTCTTTAGCAGGAACAAGCTGTTCTTTTGTTGGAACTTTTCTTTAGTGGGAACCAGCTGTTCTTTGGCGGGAACCAGTTGTTCTTTAGCAGGAGCTCTTCTTCAGCGGGAACCGGCTGTTTTTTAACAGGAACTGATCTTCAGTAGGAACCGGCTGTTTTTTAGCAGGAACTGGCTGTTCTTTAGCAGGAACCGACTTTTCTTCAGCAGGAACTGGCTGTTCTTTAGCAGGAACAGGCTGTTCTTTAGCAGGAGCTGTTCTTTAGCAGGAGCTGTTCTTCAGCGGGAACCGGCTGTTCTTTAGCAGGAACCGACTTTTCTTCAGCAGGAACTGGCTGTTCTTTAGCAGGAACAGGCTGTTCTTTAGTAGGAGCTGTTCTTTAGCAGGAGCTGTTCTTCAGCGGGAACCGGCTGTTCTTTAGCGGAAACCGGGTGTTCTTCAGCGAAAACCAGCTTTTCTTTAGTGGGAACCGGCTGTCCTTTAACAGGAGCTGTTCTTTAGCGGGAACCGGCTGTTCTTTAGCAGGAACCGGCTGTTCTTCAGCGGGAACCAGTTGTTCCTCCGCGGGAACCAGCTGTTCTTTAGGAGGAACCAGCTGTTCTTTAACAGGAGCTGTTCTTTAGCGGGAACCAGCTGTTCCTTAGCTGGAACAAGCTGTTCTTTTGTTGGAACTTTTATTTAGTGGGAACCAGCTGTTCTTTAGCGGGAACCAGTTGTTCTTTAGCAGGAGCTGTTCTTCAGCGGGAACTGGCTGTTTTTTAGCAGGAGCTTTTCTTCAGCTGGAACCGGCAGTTCTTTAGCGGGAACCGGCTGTTCTTCAGCAGGAAAGGCTGTTCTTCAGCAGGACAAGCTGTTCTTCTGCAGGAACACGCTGTTCTTTAGCCGGAATCGGCTGTTTTTTAGCAGGAACTGGCTGTTCTTAAGCGGGAGCCTGTTGTTCTTTACTGGGAACCGGCTGTTCTTTAGCAGGAGCTGTTCTTAAGCAGGAACCAGCTTTTCTTAAGCAGGAACCAGCTGTTCTTTAGCAGGAACCAGCTGTTCTTTAGCAGGAGCTGTTCTTTAGCGGCAACCAGCTGTTCTTTAGCAGGAAGCAGCTGTTCTTTAGCAGGAACCGGCTGTTCTTTAGCGGAACCGGCTGTTCTTTAACGGGAGCTGTTCTTTTGCGGGAACCGGCTGTTCTTTAGCAGGAACCCAACTTTTCTTTAGCAAGAACCGGCTGTTCCTCAACAAGAACAGGCTGTTCTTTAGCAGGAGCTTTTCTTCAGGGGGAACTGGCTGTTCTGTAGCGGGAACCAGCTGTTCTTTAGCAGGAACAAGCTGTTCTTTTGTTGGAACTTTTATTTAGTGGGAACCGGCTGTTCTTTAGCGGGAACCGGCTGTTCTTCAGCAGGAAAGGCTGTTCTTCAGCAGGACCAGCTGTTCTTCTGCAGGAACACGCTGTTCTTTAGCCGGAATCGGCTGTTTTTTTAGCAGGAACTGGCTGTTCTTAAGCGGGAGCCTGTTGTTCTTTACTGGGAACCGGCTGTTCTTTAGCAGGAGCTGTTCTTAAGCAGGAACCAGCTTTTCTTTAGCAGGAGCTGTTCTTTAGCAGGAACCGGCTGTTCTTTAGCAGGAGCTGTTTGTTCTTCGGCGGGAACCAGCAGTTCTTTAGCGTTAACCGGCTGTTCTTAAGCGGGAACCTGTTGTTCTTAAGTGGGAACCTGTTGTTCTTAAGTGGGAACCTGTTGTTCTTAAGCGGGAACCTGTTGTTCTTAAGCGGGAACCTGTTGTTCTTAAGCGGGAACCTGTTGTTCTTTACTGGGAACCGGCTGTTCTTTAGCAGGAGCTGTTCTTCAGCGGGAACCGGCTGTTCTTTAGCAGGAGCTGTTCTTCAGCGGGAACCGGCTTTTCTTTAGACTTAGACAGACTTCATTCATCCACAAGGGAAATTCTGTTGCAGGAACTGGCTGGTTTTTAGCATGTACCCGTTGTTCTTTAACAGGAGCTGTTCTTTAGCGGGAACCGGCTGTTCTTTAGCGGGAACCGGCATTTCTTTAGCGGGAACCGGCTGTTCTTTAGTAGGAGCTGTTGTTTAGCGGGAACCAGCTGTTGTTTAGCAGGAGCTGTTCTTCAGTGTGAACCAGCTGTTCATTTGCAGGAACCGGCTGTTCTTGAACGGGAGCTTTTCTTTAGCGGGAACTGGCTGTTCTTTAGCGGGAACCGGCTGTTCTTTAACAGGAACCCGCTGTTCTTTAGCAGGAACCGGCTGTTCTTCAACAGGAACCCGCTGTTCTTTAGCAGGCACTGGTTGTTTTTGTAGCAGGCACCATGTGCCGTGAAACGGCTGTTTTTAGCAGGATATGTTCTTTCTCGGGAACTGGCATTTCTTTAGCGGAAACCGGCTGTTTTTGTAGCAGGAACCGGGTGTTCTTCAGCGGAAACCAGCTTTTCTTTAGCGGGAACCGGCTGTTCTTCAGCGGGAACCAGCTGTTCCTCCGCGGGAACCAGCTGTTCTTTAGGAGGAACCGGCTGTTCTTTAGCGGGAGCTGTTCTTTAGCGGGAGCTGTTCTTTAGCGGGAACCGGCTGTTCTTCAGTGGGAACTGGCTGTTCTTTAGCGTTAACCGGCTGTTCCTTAACAGGAGCTGTTCTTTAGCGGGAACCGGCTGTTCTTCAGCAGTAACCAGCTGTTCTTTAGCAGGATCTGGCTGTTTTTTAGCGGGAACCGGCATTTCTTTAGCAGGAACCAGCTGTTGTTTAGCAGGAACCAGCTGTTGTTTAGCAGGAACCGGTTGTTCTTTAGCAGGAACCAGCTGTTGTTTAGCAGGAACCAGCTGTTGTTTAGCAGGAACCAGCTGTTGTTTAGCAGGAACCAGCTGTTCTTTAGCAGGAACCGGTTGTTCTTTAGCGGGAACCGGCTGTTCTTTGGCGGGAACCAGTTGTTCTTTGGCGGGAACCAGCTGTTCTTTAGCAGGAACCAGCTGTTCTTTAGCAGGAGCTGTTCTTCAGCGGGAACAGCTTCCTTTCTAGCTGCTCTTTCATTCTATTATGCCAAACCAACAATAATATGTAGGGTACGCACGTACATCCACATGACACAGACACAAAATGTCATGCACACAATATACCTACAACACAGAGCACGTTTAATCACATCAACACTCACCCCCAACTCTCACACACACTCTAAGCATGTGGACAGACATTTAGGAACATTGTACACACAGATGAACTTATATACACACACAATCTACACGCAGCATGCATGCATTAATGTGGGCTTGCACACACACAAACACACACATACTTTTATAGAAACACTTCAATAACTTGAGCATGACCACCCTGAGGTTTGTTACGTGGAATATACGTGGAGCTGGTTCCAGGGAGAAGAGGTTGAAGGTGTTTAGCGGATTGAATGATCTACAGGCAGACATTGTCCTGCTACAGGAGACTCATTTATTAAAAACAACAGCTAACGTACTCTCTACAGCACAGTTCCCTCACGTGTACTCGGCCTGCTTCAATTGTGGACAATTTTACTATATGATCATCTTGATAATACACTTATCATTGGGGGCGACCTCAACATGACCTTAAACTCTGGGATGGACAAGGGGGGCGGAGCAGGGAAACACAGGGTCTGGCAGTCAACAAGAGTTGTTAAACAATATATGGAGAATTTTGGTCTCTGTGATGTCTGGCGCTCACAACACCTCACTGCAAAGACATTAAAGGGATTAACTGTAGAAATATGGAGCATAAGACCAGTCTTTATGCTGATGATGTATTACTTTTCCTTCAAAACTCACAATCATCCATCTGTCAGACAATCACACTCATCAATAAATTCTCATTAATTTCTGAATATTCCATTAATTGGTCTAAAACCACCGTTCTACCCATCAACTGTTCCTTCAGAGACAGAGCGCGGGCCCCACGGCCCCAAGAGCCCGGAAGCAACCCCCCCGCCCCCCCAGGCAGAGGGCCCAGCCCACACCGACGGAGGGCTGGGATCCCCAGACCGCCACCGAGCACCAGCCAGGCCACACCCCAGTGCACCAACCCCCCCCCCCCCCCCCCCCCATACACACATACACACCTCATAACACAGCCCCCCCCACAAGCTCTCTCTATATACACCTCAACATGCACCCCCCTACTAAGACCCCATTCACACACTCCCTTCTTTATGCTCACACAATGAAAGACATTTCTAACACAAAGCAAACAAGGACATTTTTCTTCATTTGAGGACAACTTGGAAAAAGACTTGAAGTTTTGTTCAACTTGTTTTTCTTGACGGGAGAAAAAATGGCCGATGGCGAGCCGAGCCCAACGTCTTCAGCTGCTTCAAAAGCAAATATATGATGGAAAATTCCTGTCAGAGAATTCTTTTCTCACTGATTTTACTGGTGTGTGTGTGGAATTACACAGAGCATGCTGGTGTATATCTCCTGGCTGCAGTTAAAGCTCGGTGAAATAAAAGCAGGTTGTTTTCCTCCCATCAGGTGTTTGCTAACAGGAACATTAAACCTGGGAAAACCTTCTGGAACTTTCTGCTGCTCACAAACTGAAAGTTGTCCTGATCTCAGATTCTGAAGTAACTCCGGAAAGTTGCTTTGGCACAATGACGTCACGTCTGGGCTCATTTCCTGGTGGGTGTGTCCAACCGCCAGCAGCTTTCACTTCCTCTGCAGAGCCGGCTGTCAGACGGAGAAGCTGCTGCGGAGATGAGCGTCTACAGCGATGCCTCCACCGAGGAGCTGAGCGAGGAGCTGGAGACGCTGGGGTAACGTAGCCTTCATCATGTTGCAGGAAAGCAGACAAACAACGTGATACGTCACCGCTTTCATTTTCTCTGGACAAACCGCTCTGTTTGGATCAATAAAGTTTTGTCAGTTGAATCTGAATGTTGGAAAGATTCTGGGCTGCTTCCTCCCGAAACGTTAAAACTGGATCGCAGGAGACCAGATGTCCCGTAACGTCCTCCTGATGGTCCAGTCTTCATGGTTGGATGGTTTGTTACGTCCTCTTCATCGGGACCTGCTGGTACCGCCTCGTCCTCTTCATCGGGACCTGCTGGTACCGCCTCGTCCTCTTCATCGGGACCTGCTGGTACCGCCTCGTCCTCTTCATCGGGACCTCCTGGTACCGCCTCGTCCTCTTCATCGGGACCTGCTGGTCCCGCCTCGTCCTCTTCATCGGGACCTCCTGGTCCCGCCTCGTCCTCTTCATCGGGACCTGTTGGTACCGCCTCGTCCTCTTCATCGGGACCTCCTGGTCCCGCCTCGTCCTCTTCATCGGGACCTGCTGGTACCGCCTCGTCCTCTTCATCGGGACCTCCTGGTACCGCCTCGTCCTCTTCATCGGGACCTCCTGGTCCCGCCTCGTCCTCTTCATCGGGACCTGCTGGTACCCGCCTCGTCCTCTTCATCGGGACCTCCTGGTACCGCCTCGTCCTCTTCATCGGGACCTGCTGGTACCGCCTCGTCCTCTTCATCGGGACCTGCTGGTACCGCCTCGTCCTCTTCATCGGGACCTCCTGGTACCGCCTCGTCCTCTTCATCGGGACCTCCTGGTACCGCCTCGTCCTCTTCATCGGGACCTGCTGGTACCGCCTCGTCCTCTTCATCGGGACCTCCTGGTACCGCCTCGTCCTCTTCATCGGGACCTGCTGGTACCCGCCTCGTCCTCTTCATCGGGACCTGCTGGTACCGCCTCGTCCTCTTCATCGGGACCTCCTGGTACCGCCTCGTCCTCTTCATCGGGACCTGCTGGTACCCGCCTCGTCCTCTTCATCGGGACCTGCTGGTACCGCCTCGTCCTCTTCATCGGGACCTCCTGGTACCGCCTCGTCCTCTTCATCGGGACCTCCTGGTACCGCCTCGTCCTCTTCATCGGGACCTGCTGGTACCCGCCTCGTCCTCTTCATCGGGACCTCCTGGTACCGTCTCGTCCTCTTCATCGGGACCTGCTGGTCCCGTCTCGTCCTCTTCATCGGGACCTCCTGGTACCCGCCTCGTCCTCTTCATCGGGACCTGCTGGTACCCGCCTCGTCCTCTTCATCGGGACCTGCTGGTACCGCCTCGTCCTCTTCATCGGGACCTGTTGGTCCCGCCTCGTCCTCTTCATCGGGACCTCCTGGTCCCGCCTCGTCCTCTTCATCGGGACCTGTTGGTACCGCCTCGTCCTCTTCATCGGGACCTGCTGGTACCGCCTCGTCCTCTTCATCGGGACCTGCTGGTACCGCCTCGTCCTCTTCATCGGGACCTGCTGGTACCCGCCTCGTCCTCTTCATCGGGACCTGTTGGTCCCGCCTCGTCCTCTTCATCGGGACCTGCTGGTACCGCCTCGTCCTCTTCATCGGGACCTCCTGGTACCGCCTCGTCCTCTTCATCGGGACCTCCTGGTACCGCCTCGTCCTCTTCATCGGGACCTGCTGGTACCCGCCTCGTCCTCTTCATCGGGACCTGCTGGTACCGTCTCGTCCTCTTCATCGGGACCTGCTGGTACCGCCTCGTCCTCTTCATCGGGACCTGCTGGTCCCGCCTCGTCCTCTTCATCGGGACCTCCTGGTACCGTCTCGTCCTCTTCATCGGGACCTGCTGGTACCGCCTCGTCCTCTTCATCGGGACCTGCTGGTACCGCCTCGTCCTCTTCATCGGGACCTCCTGGTACCCGCCTCGTCCTCTTCATCGGGACCTCCTGGTACCGCCTCGTCCTCTTCATCGGGACCTGCTGGTCCCGCCTCGTCCTCTTCATCGGGACCTCCTGGTCCCGCCTCGTCCTCTTCATCGGGACCTCCTGGTACCGTCTCGTCCTCTTCATCGGGACCTGCTGGTCCCGCCTCGTCCTCTTCATCGGGACCTCCTGGTACCGTCTCGTCCTCTTCATCGGGACCTGCTGGTCCCGCCTCGTCCTCTTCATCGGGACCTGCTGGTCCCGCCTCGTCCTCTTCATCGGGACCTCCTGGTACCGTCTCGTCCTCTTCATCGGGACCTGCTGGTACCGCCTCGTCCTCTTCATCGGGACCTGCTGGTCCCGCCTCGTCCTCTTCATCGGGACCTGCTGGTACCCGCCTCGTCCTCTTCATCGGGACCTGCTGGTACCCGCCTCGTCCTCTTCATCGGGACCTGCTGGTCCCGCCTCGTCCTCTTCATCGGGACCTCCTGGTACCGTCTCGTCCTCTTCATCGGGACCTGCTGGTCCCGCCTCGTCCTCTTCATCGGGACCTGCTGGTCCCGTCTCGTCCTCTTCATCGGGACCTGCTGGTACCGTCTCGTCCTCTTCATCGGGACCTGCTGGTCCCGCCTCGTCCTCTTCATCGGGACCTGCTGGTCCCGCCTCGTCCTCTTCATCGGGACCTGCTGGTCCCGTCTCGTCCTCTTCATCGGGACCTCCTGGTACCGCCTCGTCCTCTTCATCGGGACCTCCTGGTACCGTCTCGTCCTCTTCATCGGGACCTGCTGGTACCGCCTCGTCCTCTTCATCGGGACCTGCTGGTCCCGTCTCGTCCTCTTCATCGGGACCTGCTGGTACCGCCTCGTCCTCTTCATCGGGACCTGCTGGTACCGCCTCGTCCTCTTCATCGGGACCTGCTGGTACCGCCTCGTCCTCTTCATCGGGACCTGCTGGTACCGTCTCGTCTTCTTCATCGGGACCTCCTGGTACCCGCCTCGTCCTCTTCATCGGGACCTGCTGGTACCCGCCTCGTCCTCTTCATCGGGACCTCCTGGTCCCGCCTCGTCCTCTTCATCGGGACCTGCTGGTACCGCCCTCGTCCTCTTCATCGGGACCTGCTGGTCCCGCCTCGTCCTCTTCATCGGGACCTGCTGGTACCCGCCTCGTCCTCTTCATCGGGACCTGCTGGTACCGCCTCGTCCTCTTCATCGGGACCTGCTGGTCCCGCCTCGTCCTCTTCATCGGGACCTGCTGGTACCCGCCTCGTCCTCTTCATCGGGACCTGCTGGTCCCGCCTCGTCCTCTTCATCGGGACCTGCTGGTACCGCCTCGTCCTCTTCATCGGGACCTGCTGGTACCGCCTCGTCCTCTTCATCGGGACCTCCTGGTCCCGCCTCGTCCTCTTCATCGGGACCTGCTGGTACCGCCTCGTCCTCTTCATCGGGACCTGCTGGTACCCGCCTCGTCCTCTTCATCGGGACCTGCTGGTACCGCCTCGTCCTCTTCATCGGGACCTGCTGGTACCGCCTCGTCCTCTTCATCGGGACCTGCTGGTACCGCCTCGTCCTCTTCATCGGGACCTCCTGGTACCGCCTCGTCCTCTTCATCGGGACCTCCTGGTACCGCCTCGTCCTCTTCATCGGGACCTGCTGGTACCGCCTCGTCCTCTTCATCGGGACCTCCTGGTACCGCCTCGTCCTCTTCATCGGGACCTGCTGGTCCCGCCTCGTCCTCTTCATCGGGACCTCCTGGTACCGTCTCGTCCTCTTCATCGGGACCTGCTGGTACCGCCTCGTCCTCTTCATCGGGACCTGCTGGTCCCGCCTCGTCCTCTTCATCGGGACCTGCTGGTACCCGCCTCGTCCTCTTCATCGGGACCTGCTGGTACCGCCTCGTCCTCTTCATCGGGACCTGCTGGTCCCGCCTCGTCCTCTTCATCGGGACCTCCTGGTACCGTCTCGTCCTCTTCATCGGGACCTGCTGGTCCCGCCTCGTCCTCTTCATCGGGACCTGCTGGTACCCGCCTCGTCCTCTTCATCGGGACCTGCTGGTACCGCCTCGTCCTCTTCATCGGGACCTGCTGGTACCGCCTCGTCCTCTTCATCGGGACCTGCTGGTACCGCCTCGTCCTCTTCATCGGGACCTCCTGGTACCGCCTCGTCCTCTTCATCGGGACCTGCTGGTACCGCCTCGTCCTCTTCATCGGGACCTCCTGGTACCGCCTCGTCCTCTTCATCGGGACCTGCTGGTACCGCCTCGTCCTCTTCATCGGGACCTGCTGGTCCCGCCTCGTCCTCTTCATCGGGACCTGCTGGTACCGCCTCGTCCTCTTCATCGGGACCTCCTGGTCCCGCCTCGTCCTCTTCATCGGGACCTGCTGGTACCGCCTCGTCCTCTTCATCGGGACCTGCTGGTACCGCCTCGTCCTCTTCATCGGGACCTGCTGGTACCGCCTCGTCCTCTTCATCGGGACCTGCTGGTACCGCCTCGTCCTCTTCATCGGGACCTGCTGGTACCGCCTCGTCCTCTTCATCGGGACCTGCTGGTACCGCCTCGTCCTCTTCATCGGGACCTGCTGGTCCCGCCTCGTCCTCTTCATCGGGACCTGCTGGTACCGCCTCGTCCTCTTCATCGGGACCTCCTGGTCCCGCCTCGTCCTCTTCATCGGGACCTGCTGGTACCGCCTCGTCCTCTTCATCGGGACCTGCTGGTACCGCCTCGTCCTCTTCATCGGGACCTGCTGGTACCGCCTCGTCCTCTTCATCGGGACCTCCTGGTACCGCCTCGTCCTCTTCATCGGGACCTGCTGGTACCGCCTCGTCCTCTTCATCGGGACCTCCTGGTACCGCCTCGTCCTCTTCATCGGGACCTCCTGGTACCGCCTCGTCCTCTTCATCGGGACCTGCTGGTACCGCCTCGTCCTCTTCATCGGGACCTCCTGGTACCGCCTCGTCCTCTTCATCGGGACCTGCTGGTCCCGCCTCGTCCTCTTCATCGGGACCTCCTGGTACCGTCTCGTCCTCTTCATCGGGACCTGCTGGTCCCGCCTCGTCCTCTTCATCGGGACCTGCTGGTACCGCCTCGTCCTCTTCATCGGGACCTGCTGGTACCGCCTCGTCCTCTTCATCGGGACCTGCTGGTCCCGCCTCGTCCTCTTCATCGGGACCTCCTGGTACCGTCTCGTCCTCTTCATCGGGACCTGCTGGTCCCGCCTCGTCCTCTTCATCGGGACCTGCTGGTACCGCCTCGTCCTCTTCATCGGGACCTGCTGGTACCGCCTCGTCCTCTTCATCGGGACCTGCTGGTACCGCCTCGTCCTCTTCATCGGGACCTGCTGGTACCGCCTCGTCCTCTTCATCGGGACCTCCTGGTACCGCCTCGTCCTCTTCATCGGGACCTGCTGGTACCGCCTCGTCCTCTTCATCGGGACCTCCTGGTACCGCCTCGTCCTCTTCATCGGGACCTGCTGGTACCGCCTCGTCCTCTTCATCGGGACCTGCTGGTCCCGCCTCGTCCTCTTCATCGGGACCTGCTGGTACCGCCTCGTCCTCTTCATCGGGACCTGCTGGTACCGCCTCGTCCTCTTCATCGGGACCTGCTGGTCCCGCCTCGTCCTCTTCATCGGGACCTGCTGGTACCGCCTCGTCCTCTTCATCGGGACCTGCTGGTCCCGCCTCGTCCTCTTCATCGGGACCTGCTGGTACCGCCTCGTCCTCTTCATCGGGACCTGCTGGTACCGCCTCGTCCTCTTCATCGGGACCTCCTGGTCCCGCCTCGTCCTCTTCATCGGGACCTGCTGGTACCGCCTCGTCCTCTTCATCGGGACCTGCTGGTACCGCCTCGTCCTCTTCATCGGGACCTGCTGGTACCGCCTCGTCCTCTTCATCGGGACCTGCTGGTACCGCCTCGTCCTCTTCATCGGGACCTGCTGGTACCGCCTCGTCCTCTTCATCGGGACCTCCTGGTACCGCCTCGTCCTCTTCATCGGGACCTCCTGGTACCGCCTCGTCCTCTTCATCGGGACCTGCTGGTACCGCCTCGTCCTCTTCATCGGGACCTCCTGGTACCGCCTCGTCCTCTTCATCGGGACCTGCTGGTACCGCCTCGTCCTCTTCATCGGGACCTCCTGGTACCGCCTCGTCCTCTTCATCGGGACCTGCTGGTACCGCCTCGTCCTCTTCATCGGGACCTGCTGGTCCCGCCTCGTCCTCTTCATCGGGACCTGCTGGTACCGCCTCGTCCTCTTCATCGGGACCTGCTGGTCCCGCCTCGTCCTCTTCATCGGGACCTGCTGGTCCCGCCTCGTCCTCTTCATCGGGACCTGCTGGTACCGCCTCGTCCTCTTCATCGGGACCTCCTGGTCCCGCCTCGTCCTCTTCATCGGGACCTGCTGGTACCGCCTCGTCCTCTTCATCGGGACCTGCTGGTCCCGCCTCGTCCTCTTCATCGGGACCTGCTGGTACCGCCTCGTCCTCTTCATCGGGACCTGCTGGTACCGCCTCGTCCTCTTCATCGGGACCTGCTGGTACCGCCTCGTCCTCTTCATCGGGACCTGCTGGTACCGCCTCGTCCTCTTCATCGGGACCTGCTGGTACCGCCTCGTCCTCTTCATCGGGACCTGCTGGTACCGCCTCGTCCTCTTCATCGGGACCTGCTGGTCCCGCCTCGTCCTCTTCATCGGGACCTGCTGGTACCGCCTCGTCCTCTTCATCGGGACCTGCTGGTACCGCCTCGTCCTCTTCATCGGGACCTCCTGGTACCGCCTCGTCCTCTTCATCGGGACCTGCTGGTACCGCCTCGTCCTCTTCATCGGGACCTGTTGGTCCCGCCTCGTCCTCTTCATCGGGACCTCCTGGTCCCGCCTCGTCCTCTTCATCGGGACCTGTTGGTCCCGCCTCGTCCTCTTCATCGGGACCTGCTGGTACCGCCTCGTCCTCTTCATCGGGACCTGCTGGTACCGCCTCGTCCTCTTCATCGGGACCTGCTGGTACCGCCTCGTCCTCTTCATCGGGACCTGCTGGTCCCGCCTCGTCCTCTTCATCGGGACCTGCTGGTACCGCCTCGTCCTCTTCATCGGGACCTGCTGGTACCGCCTCGTCCTCTTCATCGGGACCTCCTGGTACCGCCTCGTCCTCTTCATCGGGACCTCCTGGTACCGCCTCGTCCTCTTCATCGGGACCTGCTGGTCCCGCCTCGTCCTCTTCATCGGGACCTCCTGGTACCGCCTCGTCCTCTTCATCGGGACCTCCTGGTACCGCCTCGTCCTCTTCATCGGGACCTGCTGGTACCGTCTCGTCCTCTTCATCGGGACCTGCTGGTACCGCCTCGTCCTCTTCATCGGGACCTGCTGGTCCCGCCTCGTCCTCTTCATCGGGACCTGCTGGTCCCGCCTCGTCCTCTTCATCGGGACCTCCTGGTACCGCCTCGTCCTCTTCATCGGGACCTGCTGGTACCGCCTCGTCCTCTTCATCGGGACCTGCTGGTCCCGCCTCGTCCTCTTCATCGGGACCTCCTGGTACCGCCTCGTCCTCTTCATCGGGACCTCCTGGTACCCGCCTCGTCCTCTTCATCGGGACCTGCTGGTCCCGCCTCGTCCTCTTCATCGGGACCTGTTGGTACCGCCTCGTCCTCTTCATCGGGACCTCCTGGTCCCGCCTCGTCCTCTTCATCGGGACCTCCTGGTACCCGCCTCGTCCTCTTCATCGGGACCTGCTGGTCCCGCCTCGTCCTCTTCATCGGGACCTGTTGGTACCGCCTCGTCCTCTTCATCGGGACCTCCTGGTACCGCCTCGTCCTCTTCATCGGGACCTCCTGGTACCGCCTCGTCCTCTTCATCGGGACCTGTTGGTACCGCCTCGTCCTCTTCATCGGGACCTGTTGGTACCCGCCTCGTCCTCTTCATCGGGACCTCCTGGTACCGCCTCGTCCTCTTCATCGGGACCTGCTGGTCCCGCCTCGTCCTCTTCATCGGGACCTCCTGGTACCGCCTCGTCCTCTTCATCGGAACCTGCTGGTACCCGCCTCGTCCTCTTCATCGGAACCTGCTGGTACCCGCCTCGTCCTCTTCATCGGGACCTGCTGGTACCGCCTCGTCCTCTTCATCGGGACCTCCTGGTACCGCCTCGTCCTCTTCATCGGGACCTCCTGGTACCGTCTCGTCCTCTTCATCGGGACCTGCTGGTACCGCCTCGTCCTCTTCATCGGGACCTCCTGGTACCGCCTCGTCCTCTTCATCGGGACCTCCTGGTACCGCCTCGTCCTCTTCATCGGAACCTGCTGGTACCGTCTCGTCCTCTTCATCGGGACCTGCTGGTACCGCCTCGTCCTCTTCATCGGGACCTACTGGTCCCGCCTCGTCCTCTTCATCGGGACCTCCTGGTACCGTCTCGTCCTCTTCATCGGGACCTGCTGGTCCCGCCTCGTCCTCTTCATCGGGACCTTCTTTTTAGGTTGTTCTATATACATGCTATGATGTATCTTGTCCAAATCCATATCTGAATATTGTCATTTGTCAGTATTACCCTCCACAACACACACACACAGACACACACACACACACACACACAAACTAAATGTAAATACAGAACTTTCACATCCTCATTCTGGCTTCCTTTGCAGCTGTTTGTTTATGAGCTGAAACGAATCCCCGGTGAGGTCTGTTGTTCCACTTCATTATTGGAAACAAATGTTACTTCTGATGTCATTGATCTTTATTCACGTTTTGCTAAATACTGAGACGATGAAGAAGTGACTACAGGTTTTTTATGTTCAACCTAAAAGCTGTAAATTACCACTACCAACCGCAGCAGTGAACTCGGTACTGCCCTCTGGTGGAGGAACAGCATGGCAGCATGAAAGATGCGTGGACGTGTGAAAACAAGCCAATGTCCACATTTATATATTTAAGGGAGCATACATGGGCCTTAAAGGCACATTCATACTGTGGCTGGTTTGTCCTCTTTAACTGGACTGTGGTCCGCCTCTAAGGATCATATGGTCTGTATTGCGCAGTATGAACACCAACCACACTGATATGGCCCACAGAAATGGACTTTGGTCCACCTGAAAGTGGAGCTTGTGGGTTGAAGCCTGAAGAAGAAGAAGGAGGAAGTGATGAAGATGATTGTTTGGGAGGTAAAACAAAGCCAAACAAAGGTGTGAGAAATTCCCAACCCCAAAAGGAGTATAGAAAATCTTCACAGTGTCCCAGATCATTCCCCTGGAAGTCACCCTGGTCAGACAGTCCGACACATGAGGTGTACAAACAGAGATATGGGGGGCCATAGAGGGAGAGAAAAGGGGGTACCGAGAGTCAGGGTCAGACTGCACTTTGTTGGAATCTGAGGTCTGATTTCAGAGGGGTATGGTCTGGTCTGATGATCAGAAAGAACAGAGTTAGGAGAGTCTTGGTGGGTTGGGGTTAGGTGAGGTGAACGCTGAGGTGGTTCAACTGACCAGGAGGATCATTCCAGATTTATTCTGCATGTGCCGTAATGAAGTTTGTTTCCACTGTCCTCTCAGACGGTCTGATTGTGTTAAAGGTGGTACCACCACGACCTGTCTCGCCATGCTGCAGAGGCTCTGCTGCTGTCCAACGGGACGGATGGAAGTTACCTCCTCAGGAACAGCAACGAGGGTCCAGGTCATTTCGCCCTGTCGGTCAGGTTAGTCTCATTAAGAATTTACTGAAAACCTTTCAAGGGTGCATTCCCAACAGGATAGTCTGCTAGACTCAGTCTGGTTGGGGACTCGATCCGGTCGGGGACTCAACCTGGTTGGGGATCTGGCCTGGTTGGGGACCTGGCCCGGTTGGGGACTTGGTCCAGTCTAGGACTCAGTCCGGTTGGGGACTCGGCCTGGTTGGGGACCTGGTCCGGTTGGGGACTCGGTCCAGTCTGGGACTCGGCCCGGATGGGGACTCGGTCCAGCACTTTGGGACGTGTCTGGAACACCTCACCAGGGAGGTCCAGGAGGCATCCTGACCAGATGCCCGAGCCACCTCAACTGGTTCCTCTCGATGCGGAGGAGCAGCGGCTCTACTCTGATCTCCTCCCGGATGACCGAGCTCCTCACCCTATCTCTAAGGGAGAGCCCGGCCACCCTGCGGAGGAAACTCATTTCAGCCGCCTGTATACGAGATCTGGTTCTTTCGGTCACGACCCACAGCTCATGACCATAGGTGAGGGTAGGAACATAGATCGACTGGTAAATCGAGAGCTTCGCCTTCTGGCTCAGCTCCTTCTTCACCACGACAGACCGGCGCAGAGTCCGCATTACTGCAGACGCCGCACCGATCCGTCTGTCGATCTCATGCTCCATCCTTCCCTCTCTCGTGAACAAGACCCCGAGATATTTAAACTCCTCCACTTGAGGCAGGACCTGACTCCCGACCCGGAGAGGGCAATCCACCCTATTCCGGCTGAGGACCATGGTCTCAGATTTTGAGGTGCTGATTCTCATCCCAGCCGCTTCACACTCGGCCGCGAATCGCTCAAGCGAGAGCTGGAGATCACGACCAGATGAAGCCAACAGGACCACGTCCTCTGCAAAAAGCAGGGACCCAGTCCTGAGGCCACCAAGCCGGATCCCCTCAACCCCTCGGCTGCACCTAGAAATTCTGTCCATATAAGTTATGAACAGAATCGGTGATAAAGGGCAGCCTTGGCGGAGTCCAACCCTCACCGGAAACGGATCCGACTTACTACCGGCAATGCAGACCAAGCTCTGACACCTGTCGTACAGGGACCGGACAGCTCGTACAAGGGGGTCCGGTACCCCATACCCCTGGAGTACCCCCCACAGGAGCCCCCGGGGGACACGGTCAAATGCCTTCTCCAGGTCCACAAAACACATGTAGACTGGTTGGGCAAACTCCCATGCCCCCTCCAGGACCCCAAAGAGGGTATAGAGCTGGTCCACTGTTCCGCGACCAGGACGAAAACCACACTGCTCCTCCTCAATCCGGTATTCGACTATCCGGTGGACCCTCCTCTCCAGGACCCCTGAATAGGCCTTACCAGGGAGGCTGAGGAGTGTGATTCCCCTGTAATTGGAACACACCCTCCGGTCCCCCTTCTTAAAAAGGGGGACCACCACCCCAGTCAGCCAGTCCAGTGGTACTGCCCCCGATGTCCACGCGTTGCTGCAGAGGCGTGTCAGCCAGGACAGCCCCACAGCATCCAGAGCCTTAAGGAACTCCGGGCGGATCTCATCCACCCCCGGGGCCTTGCCACCAAGGAGCTTTTTGACCACCTCAGCGACTTCAGCCCCAGAGATAGGAGAGTCCACCCCTGAGTCCACCAGCTCTGCTCCCTCATGGGAAGACATGTTGGTAGGATTGAGGAGGTCTTCGAAGTATTCCTTCCACCGACCCACAACGTCCTGAGTTGAGGTCAGCAGCTCCCCACCTCCACTGTACACAGTATTGATGGAGCACTGCTTCCCCCTCCTGAGCCGCCGGATGGTGGACCAGAATCTCCTCGAAGCCGTCCGGAAGTCTTTCTCCATGGCCTCGCCAAACTCCTCCCATGCCCGAGTTTTTGCCTCGGCGACAGCCGAAGCCGCATGCCGCTTAGCCTGTCGGTACCCATCAGCTGCCTCCAGAGTCCCACAGGCCAAGAAGGCCCGATAGGACTCCTTCTTCAGCTTGACAGCATCCCTCACTGCTGGTGTCCACCAACGAGTCCTGGGATTACCGCCACGACAGGCACCAACGACCTTGCAGCCACAGCTCCGGCTGGCCGCCTCAGCAATAGAGGCACGGAACACAGCCCATTCAGACTCAATGTCCCCCGCCTCACTCGGGACATGGTTGAAGCTCTGCTGAAGGTGGGAGTTGAAGCTCGCTCTGACGGGGGACTCAGCCAGACGTTCCCAGCAGACCCTCACAACACGTTTGGGCCTGCCAGATCTGACCGGCTTCCTCCCCCACCATCTGAGCCAACTCACCACCAGGTGGTGATCAGTTGAAGCTCCGCCCCCCTCTTCACCTGAGTGTCCAAGGCATGTGGCCGCAGGTCCGACGATACGACTACAAAATCGATCATGGAACTGCGGCCCAGGGAGTCCTGATGCCAGGTGTACATATGGACACTCTTATGTTGGAACATGGTGTTCGTTATGGACAATCCATGACGAGCACAGAAGTCCAATAACAAAACACCATTTGGGTTCAGAGGGGGGGGACCATGCCTGCCAATCACTCCCCTCCAGGTCTCACTGTCATTGCCCACGTGAGCATTGAAGTCCCCCAGCAGAACAATGGAGTCCTCAGAAGGAGCACCCTCCAGCACTCCCTCCAAGGACTCCAGAAAGGGTGGGTACTCTGAACTGCTGTTCGGTGCATCAGCACAGACAACAGTCAGGACCCGTCCCCCCACCCGGAGGCGGAGGGAAACTATCCTTTCATCCACCGGGGTAAACCCCAACGTGCAGGCACCAAGCTGGGGGCTGATGAGAATGCCCACACCTGCTCGGCGCCTCTCACCATGAGCAACTCCAGAGTGGAAGAAAGTCCAGCCCCTCTCGAGGGTTCTGGTTCCAGAGCCCAAGCCATGCGTCGAGGTGAGTCCAACTATATCTAGCCGGAACCGCTCAACCTCGCGCACAAGCTCAGGCTCCTTCCCCACCAGAGAGGTGACGTTCCACGTCCCTAGAGCCAGCTTCTGCAGCCGGGGATCGGACCGCCAGGGTCCCCGCCCCTTGCTGCCGCCCAGCTCACACTGCACCCGACTCCTACGGCTCCTCCCGCAGATGGTGAGCTCACGGGAGGTGGGGCCCATGTAACCCTTTCGGGCTGAGCCCGAACGGGCCCCATAGGCGAAGGCCCGGCCACCAGATGCTCTCTCTCATACCCCACCCCCAGGCCTGGCTCCAGAGGGGGGTCCCGGTAACCCGCGTCCAGGCAAGGGAACATTTCTGCCCAGGTTCGTCGTCATCATTGAGGTCGATGAGCCGTGCTTGTTCTGGTCCCTCCCCTAGACACCTGTTTGCCATGGGTGACCCTACCAGGGGCATAAAGCCCCCGACAACATAGCTACTAGGATCTTTGGGATGCACAAACCGGGACCAGCCAAACCATTAGAATAATATCTCCCCATTCCCACCAGAGGTGGCGCTGCACTAGTATTTAGCAGAAGAGAGGACCAGACCGGTGTGAAGAAGAAAACTCTGTTTCCTCCACCTGCCAGTTAAACATGGAGACCAAACTATGGCTGTTTTGGGTTTTTATTGTGTCTTATGCAAGTATACTGCAGAAATCCACTGCAACAATGGACGCAGTATGAACACCAGACGAGGCAGAGGACCCTTAACGCCATCGCTATGGATTTACCCACAATGCAACGCTACGCCACATGCAGGAAGGGACTTGGTTTGTAGTCCATTTCCTGTATCTGGTCCGCTTGGAACGGACAGAGACCTGTGTTTGTAGGCGGACCGGGTCCGGTTCTTTGATCCGAATCAGAATCCGTTTCACATTTCCCCAAACGAAGCGACTTTCTGAGCAAATGGACTCTGATTCGGATCAGAACGGCTGATGTGGACGAGTCTTCAGGTCCTGATCTACCATTTAGTAGAAGTAAATTGAGCATTCATTGGGAATGTAAAACCCAAACTGATTGTTATAAGACTACTGTTTCACTGTTGTAAAACTATTATTAACTTCTTCTTTTTAACATCTCAACCATTTACTAAAAACGTTTCTGGCCTTTTTATTAGTATGAATGTTAAAGGGTGAAATTAGATTATTAATTCTTATTTCATGTAATAACTGGTTTAAGTAATGAAAGCAAAAAAACAAGAAACAAGCTACTAATTCCTGCTTCATCTAAACTCTGATATGAATAAACAACCGGATCATTGTCTGGTTTTAAACCTGTCCTCCTGCAGCATTCATGGATCAACAGATAAACCGATAAACATGAATTTACGAATGAATTGTCAGAATGTCTTCGGTCTCACTTAAAGTTTTTTAAGTCTGCTTTTGTTTGTGTGTTTTCTAACTGTTCTTGTCGGAATGCGACGCGCAGAGCGAAGGACTCGGTGAAGCATTTCCACGTGTCACGCAGAGACAATGTCTACGTCTTCGGGTTCAACATGTTTACATCCTTCCAGGACTTTGTGAATCACTTTGCAAACCAGCCTCTTCTGGGCAGTGACACAGGTACTCCCTCTGCAGCTCACCCTGGGTTCTGGTTCTGGTTCTGGTTCTGGTTCCTGCATGTTGCAGCAGCTGCTGCTGGTAAAACTGCTGCAATATGTTCATGGCTACGATGACTTTATTATTATTACCATTATTACTTTACTCATTCCCAGGATTACTTTACTTATTCCTAGGATTATTTTACTCATTCCCAGAATTACTTTACTTATTCACAGGATTACTTTTTTCATTCCCAGGATTACTTTACTTATTAACAGGATTGCTTTGCTCATTCCTAAGATTAATTTACTCATTCCCAGGATTACTTTACTTATTCCCAGGATTACTTTACTTATTCCCTACTTTAATCATTCCTAAAGTTACTTTTCTCACTCCCAGGATTACTTTACTTATTCCCAGGATTACTTTACTCATTCCCAGGATTACTTTACTCATTACTAGGATTACTTTACTCACTCCCAGGATTACTTTACTTATTCCCAGGATTACTTTACTGATTACCAGGATTACTGAACTGATTCCCAGGATTACTTTACTTATTCGAAGGATTACGTTACTCATTCCCAGGATTACTATACTCATTCACAGGATTACTTTTTTCATTCCCAGGATTACTTTACTTATTAACAGGATTGCTTTGCTCATTCCTAAGATTACTTTACTCATTCCCAGGATTACTTTACTTATTCCCTACTTTAATCATTCCTAAAGTTACTTTTCTCACTCCCAGGATTACTTTACTTATTCCCAGGATTACTTTACTCATTCCCAGGATTACTTTACTCATTACTAGGATTACTTTACTCACTCCCAGGATTACTTTACTTATTCCCAGGATTACTTTACTGATTACCAGGATTACTGAACTGATTCCCAGGATTACTTTACTTATTCGAAGGATTACGTTACTCATTCCCAGGATTACTATACTCATTCACAGGATTACTTTACCTATTCCCAGGATTACTTTAGTCATTCCTAGGATTATTATACTTATTCCCAGGATTACCTTGCTCATTCCTAATATTACTTTACTTATTCCCAGGATTACTTTACTTATTTTTAGGATTACTTTACATATTCCCTGGATTTCTTTAATCATTCCTGTGATTACTTTACTCATTCCTAGGATTACCTTACTTATTCCCAGGATTACTTTACCCATTCCCAGAATTACTTATTCCCAGAAGTACTTTACTCATTCCCAGGATTACTTCACTCATTCCCAGGATTACTTTACTGATTCCTAAGATTACTTTACTCATTCCTGGGATTACTATACTCATTCCCAGGATTGCTTTACTCATTCCTAAGATTACTTTACTCATTCCTGGGATTACTATACTCATTCCTAGGATTACTTTACTCACTGCCAGGATTACTTTACTCATTCGTAAGAATACTTTACTCATTCCAGGGATTACTTTACTTATTCCCAGGATAACTTTACTCATTCCCAGGATTACTTTACTCATTCCTAGCACTACTTTACTCATTCCCAAGATTACTTTACTGATTCCTAGGATTACTTTACTCATTCCCATGATTACTTTCCTCATTCCCAAGATTACTTTACTTTTTCCTCGGATTATTTTTCTCATTTCCAGGATTACTTTACTTATTCCCAGGATTACTATACTAATTCCCAGGATGACTTTACTCATTCCCAGGATTACTTTACTGATTCCTAGGATTACTTTACTCATTCCCAGGATTACTTTACTCATTCCCAAGATTACTTTACTCATTCCCATGATTACATTACTTATTCACAGGAATACTGTACTCATTCCTAGGATTACTTTACCCATTCACAGGATTGCTCTGCTCATTCCTCGGATTCTTTTACTCATTTCCAGGATTAATTTACTAATTCCCAGGATTACTTTACTCATTCCCAGGATTACTTCACCCATTCCCAGGATTACTTTACTTATTCCTCGGATTATTTTACCCACTCCCAGGATTACTTTTCTCATTCCGAGGATTACTTTACTCATTCCTAGGATGACTTTTCTTATTCCCAGGATTACTTTACTCATTCCCAGGATTTCTTTACTCATTCCTGTCATTACCGAATTCATTCCCAGGATTACTTCACTTATTCCTGGGATTTTTTTACTCATTCCTAGGATTACTTTACTCACTGCCAGGATTACTTTACTCATTCGTAAGAATACTTTACTCATTCCAGGGATTACTTTACTTATTCCCAGGATAACTTTACTCATTCCCAGGATTACTTTACTCATTCCTAGCACTACTTTACTCATTCCCAAGATTACTTTACTTATTCCCAGGATAACTTTACTCATTCCAGGGATTACTTTACTCATTCCCAGGATAGCTCTGCTCATTCCTAGGATTACTTTACTCATTCCCAGGATTACTTTCCTCATTGCCAAGATTACTTTACTTTTTCCTCGGATTATTTTACTCATTTCCAGGATTACTTTACTTATTCCCAGGATTACTATACTCATTCCCAGGATGACTTTACTCATTCCCAGGATTACTTTACTGATTCCTAGGATTACTTTACTCATTCCCAGGATTACTTTACTCTTTCCCAAGATTACTTTACTCATTCCCATGATTACATTACTTATTCACAGGATTACTGTACTCATTCCTGGGATTACTTTACTCATTCACAGGATTGCTCTGCTCATTCCTCGGATTATTTTACTAATTTCCAGGATTACTTTACTTATTCCTAACATTACTTTACTCACTCCCAGGATTATTTTAGTCATTCCTAACATTAATTTACTAATCCCCAGGATTACTTTACTCATTCCCAGGATTACTTCACCCATTCCCAGGATTACTTTACTTATTCCTCGGATTATTTTACCCATTCCCAGGATTACTTTTCTCATTCCGAGGATTACTTTACTTATTCATCGGATTATTTTACCCATTCCCAGGATTACTTTTCTCAATCCTAGGATTACTTTATTCATTCCTAGGATGACTTTTCTCATTCCCAGGATTACTTTACTTATTCCCAGGATTACTTTTCTCATTCCTAGGATTACTTTGGTCATTCCTAACATTCCTAACTCATTCGTAAGAATACTTTAGTCATTCCCAGGATTACTTTACTTATTACTAACATTTCTTTACTCATTCCTAGGATTACTTTACTAATTCCCAGGATGACTTTACTCATTCCCAGGATTACTTTACTGATTAACAGGATTACTTTCCTCATTCGTAAGAATAATTTACTCATTCCCAGGATTACTTTACTTATTCCTAGGATTACTTTTCTCATTCCTAGGATTACTTTACTCACTCCCAGGATTACTTTACTTATTCAAAGGATTAATTTACTCATTCCTAGAATTACTATACTCATTCCCAGGATTACTTTAGTCATTTCCAGGATTATTTAACCATTCCTGGGATTACTTCACTCATTCCCTGGATTTTTTTCTTTTACTCATTCCCAGGATTACTTTACTCATTCCCATGATTACATTACTGATTCGCAGGATTGATTTGCTCATTCCCAGGATGACTTTACTTATTCCCAGGATTACTTCACTCATTCCCAAGATTACCTTACTCATTTCCAGGAAGACTTTACTCATCCCCAGGATTACTTTACTCATTCCTAGGATTACTATACTCATCCTCAGGATTATTATACTTATTCCCAGGATTACTGAATTGCTTCCCAGGATTACTTTGCTCATTGCTAAGATTACTTTACTTATTCAAAGGATTACTTTACTCATTCCCAGGATTACTTTACTCATTTCCAGGATTACTTTACTCATTCCCAGGATTACCTTACTTAGTCCCAGGATTACTTTATTTATTCCCAGGATTACTTTACTCATTCCCACGATTACTTTACTCATTCCCAGGATTACTTAACTTCTTCCCAGGATTGCTTTACTCACTCCCAGGATTACTTTACTCATTCCCAGGATTACTATACTTATTCCTAGGATTATTTTACTCATTCCCAGGATTACGTTGATCATTCCCTGGTTTACTTTACTAATTCCCAGGATTACTTTCTCATTCCCAGGATAACTTTACTCATTCCCAGGATTACCTTACTTATTCCCAGGATTACTTTATTTATTCCCGGGATTACTTTACTCATTCCCAGGATTGCTTTACTCATTCCTAAGGTTACTTAACTTATTCCCAGGATTACCTTACTCATTCCTAAGATTACTTTACTTATTCCCAGGATTACTTCACTTATTTCCAGGATTACTTTACTCATTGCCAGGATAACTTTACTCATTCCTAGGATTACTATACTCATTCTCAGGATTACTTTAGACATTCCCAGGATTACTTTACTCATTCCCAAGATTACTTTACTTATTCCTCATATTATTTTACTCATTCCCAGGATTACTTTACTTATTCCCAGGATTACTTTACTCATTCCCAGGATTACTTTACTCATTCCCAGGATTACTTTACTTATTCCCAGAATTACTTTACTCATTCCCAGGATTACTTTACTTAGTCCTCGGATTATTTTACGCATTCCCAGGATTACTTTACTCATGCCCAGGATTACTTTCCTCATTCGTAAGAATAATTTACTCATTCCCAGGATTACTTTACTTATTCCTAGGATTACTTTTCTCATTCCTAGGATTTCTTTACTCACTCCCAGGATTACTTTACTTATTCAAAGGATTAATTTACTCATTCCTAGAATTACTATACTCATTCCCAGGATTACTTTAGTCATTTCCAGGATTATTTAACCATTCCTTGGATTACTTCACTCATTCTCTGGATTTTTTTTACTCATTCCCAGGATTACTTTACTCATTCCCATGATTACATTACTGATTCGCAGGATTGATTTGCTCATTCCCAGGATTATTTTACTTATTCCCAGGATTACTTTACTCACTCCCAGGATTACTTTACTCATTCCCAGGATTACTTTGCTTATTCCCAGAATTACTTTACTCATTCCCAAGATTACTTTACTTAGTCCTCGGATTATTTTACGCATTCCAAGGATTACTTTACTCATGCCCAGGATTACTTTCCTCATTCGTAAGAATAATTTACTCATTCCCAGGATTACTTTACTTATTCCTAGGATTACTTTTCTCATTCCTAGGATTACTTTACTCACTCCCAGGATTACTTTACTTATTCAAAGGATTAATTTACTCATTCCTAGAATTACTATACTCAGTCCCAGGATTACTTTAGTCATTTCCAGGATTATTTAACCATTCCTGGGATTACTTCACTCATTCCCTGGATTTTTTTTACTCATTCCCAGGATTACTTTATTCATTCCCATGATTACATTACTGATTCGCAGGATTGATTTGCTCATTCCCAGGATTATTTTACTTATTCCCAGGATTACTTCACTCATTCCCAGGTTTATTTTACTCATTCCCAAGATTACTTTCCTCATTCCCAGGAGTAATTTACTCATTCCCAGGATTACTTTAGCCATTCCCAGAATTACTTATTCCCAGGATTACTTTACTCATTCCTAGGATTAATTTACTAATTCACTGGATTACTTTACTCATTCCCAGTATAACTTTACTCACTCCCAGGATTACTTTACTCATTCCTATAATTATTTTACTCATTCCTAGGATGACTTTACTCATTCCCAAGATTACTTTACTGATTCCCAGGATTACTTTACTGATTTCCAGGATTACTTTACTCATTCCCGGGATTACTTTAGTCATTCTCAGGATGACTTTACTCATTCCTGGGATTACTTTACTCATTCCCAGGATTACTTTACTCATTCCCGGGATTACTTTAGTCATTCCCAGGATGACTTTACTCATTCCTGGGATTACTTTACTCATTCCCAGGATTACTTTACTCATTCCCAGGATTGTTTTACTCATTGCAGGATTACTTTACTTATTCCTCAGATTACTTTACTCATTCCTAGGATTACATCACTTATTCCCAGGATTGCTTTACTCATTCCCAGGACTACTTTAGTCATTCCCAGGATTACTTTACTCACTCCCAGGATTACTTTACTCACTCCCAGGATTCCTTTACTCATTCCTATGATTATTTCACTCATTCGCAGGATTACTTTTCTCATTTCCAGGATTACTTTACTCATTCCCAGGATTAATTTACTCATTCCCAGGATTACTTTACTTATTCCTAGGATTATTTTACTTATTCCCAGGATTACTTTAATCATTCCCCGGATTACTTTACTTATTCTAGTGATTACTTTACTCATTCCCAGGATTACTTTACTCATTTCCAGGATTACTTTACTCATTCCCCGGATTACTTTACTTATTCTTGTGATTACTTTACTCATTCCCAGGATTATTTTACTCATTTCCAGGATTACTTTACTCATTCCCAGGATTACTTTACTTAGTCCCAGGATTACTTTATTTATTCCCAGGATTACTTTACTCATTCCCAGGTTTATTTTACTCATTCCCAAGATTACTTTCCTCATTCCCAGGATTAATTTACTCATTCCCAGGATTACTTTACTTATTCCTAAAATTATTTTACTCATTCCGAGGATTACTTTAATCATTCCCTGGTTTACTTTACTCGTTCTCAGGATTACTTTACTCATTCCCAGGATTACTTTACTCATTCCCAGGATTACTTTACTTATTCCAGTGATTACTTTACTCATTCCCAGGATTACTTTACTGATTCCCAGGATCACTTTCTCATTCCCAGGATTACCTTACTTGTTCCCAGGATTACTTTACTCATTCCCAGGATTACTTTACTCATTCCCAGGATTGCTTTACTTATTCCCAGGATTACTATACTTATTCCCAGGATTACTTTACTCATTCCCAGGATTACTTTACTCATTCCTATAATAATTTTACTCATTCCTAGGATGACTTTACTCATTCCCAGGATTACTTTACTGATTCTCAGGATTACTTTACTGATTTCTAGGATTACTTTACTCATTCCCGGGATTACTTTACTCATTCCCAGGATTATTTTACTCATTGCAGGATTACTTTACTTATTCCTCAGATTACTTTACTCATTCCTAGGATTACATCACTTATTCCCAGGATTGCTTTACTCATTCCCAGGACTACTTTAGTCATTCCCAGGATTACTTTACTCACTCCCAGGATTACTTTACTCACTCCCAGGATTCCTTTACTCATTCCTATGATTATTTCACTCATTCGCAGGATTACTTTTCTCATTTCCAGGATTACTTTACTCATTCCCAGGATTAATTTACTCATTCCCAGGATTACTTTACTTATTCCTAGGATTATTTTACTTATTCCCAGGATTACTTTAATCATTCCCCGGATTACTTTACTTATTCTAGTGATTACTTTACTCATTCCCAGGATTACTCTACTCATTTCCAGGATTACTTTACTCATTCCCCGGATTACTTTACTTATTCTAGTGATTACTTTACTCATTCCCAGGATTACTTTACTCATTTCCAGGATTACTTTACTCATTCCCAGGATTACCTCACTTAGTCCCAGGATTACTTTATTTATTCCCAGGATTACTTTACTCATTCCCAGGTTTATTTTACTCATTCCCAAGATTACTTTCCTCATTCCCAGGATTAATTTACTCATTCCCAGGATTACTTTACTTATTCCTAAAATTATTTTACTCATTCCGAGGATTACTTTAATCATTCCCTGGTTTACTTTACTCGTTCTCAGGATTACTTTACTCATTCCCAGGATTACTTTACTCATTCCCCGGATTACTTTACTTATTCCAGTGATTACTTTACTCATTCCCAGGATTACTTTACTCATTCCCAGGATTACTTTACTGATTCCCAGGATCACTTTCTCATTCCCAGGATTACCTTACTTGTTCCCAGGATTACTTTACTCATTCCCAGGATTACTTTACTCATTCCCAGGATTGCTTTACTTATTCCCAGGATTACTTTACTTATTCCCAGGATTACTTTACTCATTCCCAGGATTACTTTACTCATTTCTATAATTATTTTACTCATTCCTAGGATTACATTACTTATTCCCAGGATTACTTTACTCATTCCCAGGACTACTTTAGTCATTCCCAGGATTACTTCACTCACTCCCAGGATTACTTTACTCACTCCCAGGATTCCTTTACTCATTCCTATGATTATTTCACTCATTCCCAGGATGAATTTACTTATTGCCAGGATTACTTTACTTATTCCCAGGATTACTATACTCATTCCCAGGATGACTTTACTCATTCCCAGGATTACTTTACTGATTCCTAGGATTACTTTACTCATTCCCAGGATTACTTTACTCTTTCCCAAGATTACTTTACTCATTCCCATGATTACATTACTTATTCACAGGATTACTGTACTCATTCCTGGGATTACTTTACTCATTCACAGGATTGCTCTGCTCATTCCTCGGATTATTTTACTAATTTCCAGGATTACTTTACTTATTCCTAACATTACTTTACTCACTCCCAGGATTATTTTAGTCATTCCTAACATTAATTTACTAATCCCCAGGATTACTTTACTCATTCCCAGGATTACTTCACCCATTCCCAGGATTACTTTACTTATTCCTCGGATTATTTTACCCATTCCCAGGATTACTTTTCTCATTCAGAGGATTACTTTACTCATTCATCGGATTATTTTACCCATTCCCAGGATTACTTTTCTCAATCCTAGGATTACTTTATTCATTCCTAGGATGACTTTTCTCATTCCCAGGATTACTTTACTTATTCCCAGGATTACTTTTCTCATTCCTAGGATTACTTTGGTCATTCCTAACATTCCTAACTCATTCGTAAGAATACTTTAGTCATTCCCAGGATTACTTTACTTATTACTAACATTTCTTTACTCATTCCTAGGATTACTTTACTAATTCCCAGGATGACTTTACTCATTCCCAGGATTACTTTACTGATTAACAGGATTACTTTCCTCATTCGTAAGAATAATTTACTCATTCCCAGGATTACTTTACTTATTCCTAGGATTACTTTTCTCATTCCTAGGATTACTTTACTCACTCCCAGGATTACTTTACTTATTCAAAGGATTAATTTACTCATTCCTAGAATTACTATACTCATTCCCAGGATTACTTTAGTCATTTCCAGGATTATTTAACCATTCCTGGGATTACTTCACTCATTCCCTGGATTTTTTTCTTTTACTCATTCCCAGGATTACTTTACTCATTCCCATGATTACATTACTGATTCGCAGGATTGATTTGCTCATTCCCAGGATGACTTTACTTATTCCCAGGATTACTTCACTCATTCCCAAGATTACCTTACTCATTTCCAGGAAGACTTTACTCATCCCCAGGATTACTTTACTCATTCCTAGGATTACTATACTCATCCTCAGGATTATTATACTTATTCCCAGGATTACTGAATTGCTTCCCAGGATTACTTTGCTCATTGCTAAGATTACTTTACTTATTCAAAGGATTACTTTACTCATTCCCAGGATTACTTTACTCATTTCCAGGATTACTTTACTCATTCCCAGGATTACCTTACTTAGTCCCAGGATTACTTTATTTATTCCCAGGATTACTTTACTCATTCCCACGATTACTTTACTCATTCCCAGGATTACTTAACTTCTTCCCAGGATTGCTTTACTCACTCCCAGGATTACTTTACTCATTCCCAGGATTACTATACTTATTCCTAGGATTATTTTACTCATTCCCAGGATTACGTTGATCATTCCCTGGTTTACTTTACTAATTCCCAGGATTACTTTCTCATTCCCAGGATAACTTTACTCATTCCCAGGATTACCTTACTTATTCCCAGGATTACTTTATTTATTCCCGGGATTACTTTACTCATTCCCAGGATTGCTTTACTCATTCCTAAGGTTACTTAACTTATTCCCAGGATTACCTTACTCATTCCTAAGATTACTTTACTTATTCCCAGGATTACTTCACTTATTTCCAGGATTACTTTACTCATTCCCAGGATAACTTTACTCATTCCTAGGATTACTATACTCATTCTCAGGATTACTTTAGACATTCCCAGGATTACTTTACTCATTCCCAAGATTACTTTACTTATTCCTCATATTATTTTACTCATTCCCAGGATTATTTTACTTATTCCCAGGATTACTTTACTCATTCCCAGGATTACTTTACTCATTCCCAGGATTACTTTACTTATTCCCAGAATTACTTTACTCATTCCCAGGATTACTTTACTTAGTCCTCGGATTATTTTACGCATTCCCAGGATTACTTTACTCATGCCCAGGATTACTTTCCTCATTCGTAAGAATAATTTACTCATTCCCAGGATTACTTTACTTATTCCTAGGATTACTTTTCTCATTCCTAGGATTTCTTTACTCACTCCCAGGATTACTTTACTTATTCAAAGGATTAATTTACTCATTCCTAGAATTACTATACTCATTCCCAGGATTACTTTAGTCATTTCCAGGATTATTTAACCATTCCTTGGATTACTTCACTCATTCTCTGGATTTTTTTTACTCATTCCCAGGATTACTTTACTCATTCCCATGATTACATTACTGATTCGCAGGATTGATTTGCTCATTCCCAGGATTATTTTACTTATTCCCAGGATTACTTTACTCACTCCCAGGATTACTTTACTCATTCCCAGGATTACTTTGCTTATTCCCAGAATTACTTTACTCATTCCCAAGATTACTTTACTTAGTCCTCGGATTATTTTACGCATTCCAAGGATTACTTTACTCATGCCCAGGATTACTTTCCTCATTCGTAAGAATAATTTACTCATTCCAAGGATTACTTTACTTATTCCTAGGATTACTTTTCTCATTCCTAGGATTACTTTACTCACTCCCAGGATTACTTTACTTATTCAAAGGATTAATTTACTCATTCCTAGAATTACTATACTCAGTCCCAGGATTACTTTAGTCATTTCCAGGATTATTTAACCATTCCTGGGATTACTTCACTCATTCCCTGGATTTTTTTTACTCATTCCCAGGATTACTTTATTCATTCCCATGATTACATTACTGATTCGCAGGATTGATTTGCTCATTCCCAGGATTATTTTACTTATTCCCAGGATTACTTCACTCATTCCCAGGTTTATTTTACTCATTCCCAAGATTACTTTCCTCATTCCCAGGATTAATTTACTCATTCCCAGGATTACTTTAGCCATTCCCAGAATTACTTATTCCCAGGATTACTTTACTCAGTCCTAGGATTAATTTACTAATTCACTGGATTACTTTACTCATTCCCAGTATAACTTTACTCACTCCCAGGATTACTTTACTCATTCCTATAATTATTTTACTCATTCCTAGGATGACTTTACTCATTCCCAAGATTACTTTACTCATTCCCAGGATTACTTTACTCATTCCCATGATTACATTACTGATTCGCAGGATTGATTTGCTCATTCCCAGGATTATTTTACTTATTCCCAGGATTACTTTACTCACTCCCAGGATTACTTTACTCATTCCCAGGATTACTTTGCTTATTCCCAGAATTACTTTACTCATTCCCAAGATTACTTTACTTAGTCCTCGGATTATTTTACGCATTCCAAGGATTACTTTACTCATGCCCAGGATTACTTTCCTCATTCGTAAGAATAATTTACTCATTCCCAGGATTACTTTACTTATTCCTAGGATTACTTTTCTCATTCCTAGGATTACTTTACTCACTCCCAGGATTACTTTACTTATTCAAAGGATTAATTTACTCATTCCTAGAATGACTATACTCAGTCCCAGGATTACTTTAGTCATTTCCAGGATTATTTAACCATTCCTGGGATTACTTCACTCATTCCCTGGATTTTTTTTACTCATTCCCAGGATTACTTTATTCATTCCCATGATTACATTACTGATTCGCAGGATTGATTTGCTCATTCCCAGGATTATTTTACTTATTCCCAGGATTACTTCACTCATTCCCAGGTTTATTTTACTCATTCCCAAGATTACTTTCCTCATTCCCAGGATTAATTTACTCATTCCCAGGATTACTTTAGCCATTCCCAGAATTACTTATTCCCAGGATTACTTTACTCATTCCTAGGATTAATTTACTAATTCACTGGATTACTTTACTCATTCCCAGTATAACTTTACTCACTCCCAGGATTACTTTACTCATTCCTATAATTATTTTACTCATTCCTAGGATGACTTTACTCATTCCCAAGATTACTTTACTGATTCCCAGGATTACTTAACTGATTTCCAGGATTACTTTACTCATTCCCGGGATTACTTTAGTCATTCTCAGGATGACTTTACTCATTCCTGGGATTACTTTACTCATTCCCAGGATTACTTTACTCATTCCCGGGATTACTTTAGTCATTCCCAGGATGACTTTACTCATTCCTGGGATTACTTTACTCATTCCTGGGATTACTTTACTCATTCCCAGGATTACTTTACTCATTCCCAGGATTGTTTTACTCATTGCAGGATTACTTTACTTATTCCTCAGATTACTTTACTCATTCCTAGGATTACATCACTTATTCCCAGGATTGCTTTACTCATTCCCAGGACTACTTTAGTCATTCCCAGGATTACTTTACTCACTCCCAGGATTACTTTACTCACTCCCAGGATTCCTTTACTCATTCCTATGATTATTTCACTCATTCGCAGGATTACTTTTCTCATTTCCAGGATTACTTTACTCATTCCCAGGATTAATTTACTCATTCCCAGGATTACTTTACTTATTCCTAGGATTATTTTACTTATTCCCAGGATTACTTTAATCATTCCCCGGATTACTTTACTTATTCTAGTGATTACTTTACTCATTCCCAGGATTACTTTACTCATTTCCAGGATTACTTTACTCATTCCCCGGATTACTTTACTTATTCTAGTGATTACTTTACTCATTCCCAGGATTACTTTACTCATTTCCAGGATTACTTTACTCATTCCCATGATTACTTTACTTAGTCCCAGGATTACTTTATTTATTCCCAGGATTACTTTACTCATTCCCAGGTTTATTTTACTCATTCCCAAGATTACTTTCCTCATTCCCAGGATTAATTTACTCATTCCCTGGATTACTTTACTTATTCCTAAAATTATTTTACTCATTCCGAGGATTACTTTAATCATTCCCTGGTTTACTTTACTCGTTCTCAGGATTACTTTACTCATTCCCAGGATTACTTTACTCATTCCCAGGATTACTTTACTTATTCCAGTGATTACTTTACTCATTCCCAGGATTACTTTACTGATTCCCAGGATCACTTTCTCATTCCCAGGATTACCTTACTTGTTCCCAGGATTACTTTACTCATTCCCAGGATTACTTTACTCATTCCCAGGATTGCTTTACTTATTCCCAGGATTACTATACTTATTCCCAGGATTACTTTACTCATTCCCAGGATTACTTTACTCATTCCTATAATAATTTTACTCATTCCTAGGATGACTTTACTCATTCCCAGGATTACTTTACTGATTCTCAGGATTACTTTACTGATTTCTAGGATTACTTTACTCATTCCCGGGATTACTTTACTCATTCCCAGGATTATTTTACTCATTGCAGGATTACTTTACTTATTCCTCAGATTACTTTACTCATTCCTAGGATTACATCACTTATTCCCAGGATTGCTTTACTCATTCCCAGGACTACTTTAGTCATTCCCAGGATTACTTTACTCACTCCCAGGATTACTTTACTCACTCCCAGGATTCCTTTACTCATTCCTATGATTATTTCACTCATTCGCAGGATTACTTTTCTCATTTCCAGGATTACTTTACTCATTCCCAGGATTAATTTACTCATTCCCAGGATTACTTTACTTATTCCTAGGATTATTTTACTTATTCCCAGGATTACTTTAATCATTCTCCGGATTACTTTACTTATTCTAGTGATTACTTTACTCATTCCCAGGATTACTCTACTCATTTCCAGGATTACTTTACTCATTCCCCAGATTACTTTACTTATTCTAGTGATTACTTTACTCATTCCCAGGATTACTTTACTCATTTCCAGGATTACTTTACTCATTCCCAGGATTACCTTACTTAGTCCCAGGATTACTTTATTTATTCCCAGGATTACTTTACTCATTCCCAAGATTACTTTCCTCATTCCCAGGATTAATTTACTCATTCCCAGGATTACTTTACTTATTCCTAAAATTATTTTACTCATTCCGAGGATTACTTTAATCATTCCCTGGTTTACTTTACTCGTTCTCAGGATTACTTTACTCATTCCCAGGATTACTTTACTCATTCCCCGGATTACTTTACTTATTCCAGTGATTACTTTACTCATTCCCAGGATTACTTTACTCATTCCCAGGATTACTTTACTGATTCCCAGGATCACTTTCTCATTCCCAGGATTACCTTACTTGTTCCCAGGATTACTTTACTCATTCCCAGGATTACTTTACTCATTCCCAGGATTGCTTTACTTATTCCCAGGATTACTTTACTTATTCCCAGGATTACTTTACTCATTCCCAGGATTACTTTACTCATTTCTATAATTATTTTACTCATTCCTAGGATTACATTACTTATTCCCAGGATTACTTCACTCATTCCCAGGACTACTTTAGTCATTCCCAGGATTACTTCACTCACTCCCAGGATTACTTTACTCACTCCCAGGATTCCTTTACTCATTCCTATGATTATTTCACTCATTCCCAGGATGAATTTACTTATTGCCAGGATTACTTTATTTATTACCAGGATTACTTTACTCATTCCTTGGATTACTTTACTCATTCCTAAGATTACTTTACTTATCCCCATGATTACTTTTCTCATTTCCAGGAATATTTTACTCATTTTCAGGATTACTTTAATCATTCCCTGGTTTACTTTACTGATTCCCGGGATTACTTTCTCATTCCCAGGATTACTTTACTCATTCCCCGGATTACTTTACTTATTCCAGTGATTACTTTACTCATTCCCAGGATTACTTTACTCATTTCCAGGATTACTTTACTCATTCCCAGGACTACTTTAGTCATTCCCAGGATTACTTTACTCACTCCCAGGATTACTTTACTCACTCCCAGGATTCCTTTACTCATTCCTATGATTATTTCACTCATTCCCAGGATGAATTTACTTATTACCAGGATTACTTTATTTATTACCAGGATTACTTTACTCATTCCTTGGATTACTTTACTCATTCCTAAGATTACTTTACTTATCCCCATGATTACTTTTCTCATTTCCAGGATTACTTTACTCATTCCCAGGATTACTTTACTCATTCCCAGGATTACCTTACTTATTCCTAGGATTATTTTACTTATTCCCAGGATTACTTTAATCATTCCCTGGTTTACTTTACTCATTCCCAGGATTACCTTACTTAGTCAAAGGATTACTTTATTTATTCCCAGGATTACTTTACTCATTCCCAGGATTACTTTACTCATTCCCAGGACTACTTTACTCATTCCCAGGATTACCTTACTTAGTCCCAGGATTACTTTACTCATTTCCAGGATTACTTTACTCATTCCCAGGTTTATTTTACTCATTCCCAAGATTACTTTCCTCATTCCCAGGATTAATTTACTCATTCCCAGGATTACTTCACTTATTCCTCAGATTATTTTTCTCATTCCAAGGATTACATTAATCATTCCCTGGTTTACTTTACTCGTTCTCAGGATTACTTCAGTCATTCCCAGGATTACTTTACTCATTCCCCGGATTACTTTACTTATTCCAGTGATTACTTTACTCATTCCCAGGATTACTTTACTCATTTCTAGGATTACTTTACTCATTCCCAGGATTACCTTACTTAGTCACAGGATTACTTTATTTATTCCCAGGATTACTTTACTCATTCCCAGGATTACTTTACTCATTCCCAGGTTTATTTTACTCATTCCCAAGATTACTTTCCTCATTCCCAGGATTAATTTACTCATTCCCAGGATTACTTTACTTATTCCTAAGATTATTTTACTCATTCCGAGGATTACTTTCATCATTCCCTGGTTTAGTTTACTCGTTCTCAGGATCACTTTACTCATTCCCAGGATTACTTTACTCATTCCCAGGATTACTTTACTCATTTCCAGGATTACTTTACTCATTCCCAAGATTACCTTACTCATTCCCAGGATGACTTCACTCATTCCTGGAATTACTTTACTTATTCCTAGGATTACTTCACTCATTCCCAGTATTACTTTACTTATTACCAGGATTACTTCACTCATTCCTTGGATTACTTTACTCATTCCTAAGATTACTTGACTTATCCCCATGTTTACTTTTCTCATTTCCAGGATTACTGTACTCATTCCCAGGATTACTTTACTTCTTGCCAGGATTACTTTCCTCATTCCCAGGATTAATTCTCTCATTCCCAGGATTACTTTACTTATTACTAGGATTCCTTTACTCATTCCTATGATTATTTCACTCATTCCCAGGATGAATTTACTTATTACCAGGATTACTTTATTTATTACCAGGATTCCTTTACTCATTCCCAGGATTACTTTAATCATTCCCTGGATTAATTTACTCATTCCCAGGATTACTTCACTAATTCCTAGGATTATTTTACTCATTCCCAGGATTACTTTAATCATTCCCTGGTTTACTTTACTGATTCCCGGGATTACTTTCTCATTCCCAAGATTACTTTACTCATTCCCAGGATTACCTTACTTAGTCCCAGGATTACTTTATTTATTCCCAGGATTACTGTACTCATTCCCAGGATTACTTTATTCATTCCCAGGTTTATTTTACTCATTCCCAAGATTACTTTCCTCATTCCCAGGATTAATTTACTCATTCCCAGGATTACTTTACTTATTCCTAAGATTATTTCACTCATTCCCGAGGATTACTTTAATCATTCCCTGGTTTACTTTACTCGTTCTCAGGATTACTTTACTCATTCCCAGGATCACTTTCTCATTCCCAGGATTACCTTACTTATTCCCAGGATTACTTTATTTATTCCCAGGATTACTTTACTCGTTCCCAGGATTACTTTACTCATTCCCAGGATTGCTTTACTTATTCCCAGGATTACTTTACTTATTCCTAGGATTACTTTACTCATTCTTAGGATTACTTTACTCATTCCCAGGATGACTCTACTCTTTTCCAGGATTACTTTACTCATTCCCAGGATTACTTTACTCACTCCCAGGATTACTTTACTTATTCCCAGGATTACTTTACTTATTCCCAGGATTACTTTACTCATTCCCAGGATTACTTTACTTATTCCTATTATTACTTTACTTATTCCCAGGATTACCTTACTCATTCCCAGGATTACTTTACGTCTTTTTAGGATTACTTCAGTCATTCCCAGGATTACTGTACTTATTCCATGTGTACCAGCACATTCCCACATGGTGACCTTTCCTTTTTTTCCACCAGGAACCCTCATTGTGCTACGGAGTCCGTACCCCTGGAGGGTGGAAGAGCCTTCCATCTATGAGTCTGTCCGAGTCCACACAGCCATCCAGACGGGCCGCACAGAGAACGACCTGGTGGCAAACGCACCTTCAGTACGTCTGTCAATCACAAATCAACTGACTCAAGTTTTTTCACTTTGTAATGACAAAAGAGACAAGAATAGTATTTTATTCATCTTTCTCTGCATCTCTCTGAGACAGGATGTCACTCATGTTTGTAATATTACGCAGCTGGAAGAAGCTTCTAGAAAGCTGTTTTAAATGTGATCTGAAGGACAAACCCAGGTCCAGGAGAACTCCAAGGTTCCTTGTGAAACCTTTTCGCAAATGATCAGCAAACTCTTTATCAGAACTGGAACTTGCTTCAAAACACTGGAGGTTTAAGAAGGTTTAAGAAATAATAATCATAACAATTTTCTAATTTCTGTTTGTTTCTCATTTATATTTAACTTCTTAGATTAATAGTTTAGTTACTATGATCGAAAGTTGGCTTGTATGTATATGTGTTGATACTGGCGAGTGCGTATATGTATGTATGTATGTATGTGTGTGCATAGATCTGTGTGTGTGTGTGTGTGTGTGTGTGTGTGTGTGTGTGTGTGTGTGTGTGTGTGTGTGTGAGTGCCGCTTATCCGGGGTCGGGTTGCGGGGGCAGCAGCCTAAGCAGGGAAGCCCAGACTTCCCTCTCCCCAGCCACATTTGCCAACTCTGCAGGGGGATCCCGAGGCGTTCCCAGGCCAGCCGAGAGATATAATCCCTCCAGCGTGTCCTGGGTCTTCCCCGGGGTCTCCTCCCAGAGGGACGTGCCTGGAACACCTCACCAGGGAGGTCCAGGAGGCATCCTGACCAGATGCCCGAGCCACCTCAACTGGTTCCTCTCGATGCGAAGGAGCAGCGGCTCTACTCTGAGCCCCTCCCGGATGACCGAGCTCCTCACCCTATCTCTAAGGGAGAGCCCGGCCACCCTGCGGAGGAAACTCATTTCAGCCGCCTGTATACGAGATCTCCTTTCGGTCACGACCCACAGCTCATGACCATAGGTGAGGGTAGGAACGTAGATCGACTGGTAAATCGAGAGCTTCGCCTTCTGGCTCAGCTCCTTCTTCACCACGACAGACCGGCGCAGAGCCCGCATTACTGCAGACGCCGCACCGATCCGTCTGTCGATCTCACGCTCCATCCTTCCCTCACTCGTGAACAAGACCCCGAGATATTTAAACTCCTCCACTTGAGGCAGGACCTGACTCCCGACCCGGAGAGGGCAATCCACCCTATTCCAGCTGAGGACCATGGTCTCAGATTTGGAGGTGCTGATTCTCATCCCAGCCGCTTCACACTCGGCCGCGAATCGCTCAAGCGAGAGCTGGAGATCACGACCAGATGAAGCCAACAGGACCACGTCATCCGCAAAAAGCAGGGACCCAATCCTGAGGCCACCAAGTCGGATCCCCTCAACACCTCGGCTGCACCTAGAAATTCTGTCCATATAAGTTATGAACAGAATCGGTGATAAAGGGCAGCCTTGGCGGAGTCCAACCCTCACCGGAAACGAATCCGACTTACTACCGGCAATGCGGACCAAGCTCTGACACCTGTCATACAGGGACCGGACAGCTCGCACAAGGGGATCCGGTACCCCATACTCCCGGAGTACCCCCCACAGGAGTCCCCGGGGGACACGGTCGAATGCCTTCTCCAGGTCCACAAAGCACATGTAGACTGGTTGGGCAAACTCCCATGCCCCCCCCCAGGACCCCAGAGAGGGTATAGAGCTGGTCCACTGTTCCGCGACCAGGACGAAAACCACACTGCTCCTCCTCAATCCGGGATTCGACTATCCGGCGGACCCTCCTCTCCAGGACCCCTGAATAGACCTTACCAGGGAGGCTGAGGAGTGTGATTCCCCTGTAATTGGAACACACCCTCCGGTCCCCCTTCTTAAAAAGGGGGACCACCACCCCAGTCTGCTAATCCAGCGGCACTGCCCCCAATGTCCATGCGATGCTGCAGAGGCGTGTCAGCCAGGACAGCCCCATAGCATCCAGAGCCTTAAGGAACTCCGGGCGGATCTCATCCACCCCCGGGGCCTTGCCGCCAAGGAGCTTTTTGACCACCTCAGCGACTACAGCCCCAGAGATAGGAGAGTCCACCCCTGAGTCCACCAGCTCTGCTCCCTCATGGGAAGCCGTGTTGGTAGGATTGAGGAGGTCTTCGAAGTATTCCCTCCACCGACCCACAACGTCCCGAGTTGAGGTCAGCAGCTCCCCATCTCCACTGTACACAGTATTGACGGAGCACTGCTTCCCCCCCCTGAGCCGCCGGATGGTGGACCAGAATCTCCTCGAAGCCGTCCGGAAGTCTTTCTCCATGGCCTCGCCGAACTCCTCCCATGCCCGAGTTTTTGCCTCGGCAACAGTCGAAGCCGCATGCCGCTTAGCCCGCCGGTACCCATCAGCTGCCTCCAGAGTCCCACAGGCCAAGAAGGCCCGATAGGACTCCTTCTTCAGCTTGACGGCATCCCTCACTGCTGGTGCCCACCAACGAGTCCTGGGATTACCGCCACGACAGGCACCAACAACCTTGCAGCCACAGCTCCGGCCGGCCGCCTCAGCAATAGAGGCACGGAACACAGCCCATTCGGACTCAATGTCCCCCGCCTCACCCGGGACATGGTTGAAGCTCTGCTGAAGGTGGGAGTTGAAGCTCGCTCTGACGGGGGACTCAGCCAGACGTTCCCAGCAGACCCTCACAACACGTTTGGGTCTGCCAGATCTGACCGGCTTCCTCCCCCACCATCTGAGCCAACTCACCACCAGGTGGTGATCAGTTGAAGCTCCGCCCCCCTCTTCACCCGAGTGTCCAAGGCATGTGGCCGCAGGTCCGACGATACAACTACAAAATCCATCATGGAACTGCGGCCCAGGGAATCCTGTTGCCAGGTGTACATATGGACACTCTTATGTTGGAACATGGTGTTCGTTATAGACAATCCATGACGAGCACAGAAGTCCAATAACAAAACACCATTTGGGTTCAGAGGGGGGGGACCATGCCTCCCAATCACTCCCCTCCAGGTCTCACTGTCATTGCCCACGTGAGCATTGAAGTCCCCCAGCAGAACAATGGAGTCCCCAGAAGGAGCACCCTCCAGCACTCCCTCCAAGGACTCCAGAAAGGGTGGGTACTCTGAACTGCTGTTCGGTGCATAAGCACAGACAACAGTCAGGACCCGTCCCCCCACCCGGAGGCGGAGGGAAACTACCCTTTCATCCACCGGGGTAAACCCCAACGTGCAGGCACCAAGCTGGGGGCTGATGAGAATGCCCACACCTGCTCGGCGCCTCTCACCATGAGCAACTCCAGAGTGGAAGAAGGTCCAGCCCCTCTCGAGGGTTCTGGTTCCAGAGCCCAAGCCATGCATCGAGGTGAGTCCAACTATATCTAGTCGGAACCGCTCAACCTTGCGCACAAGCTCAGGCTCCTTCCCCACCAGAGAGGTGACGTTCCACGTCCCTAGAGCCAGCTTCTGCAGCCGGGGATCGGACCGCCAGGGTCCCCGCCTCTTGCAGCCGCCCAGCTCACATTGCACCCGACCCCTACGGCTCCTCCCGCAGATGGTGAGCCCACGGGACACACCCTATATATATATATATATATATATATATATATATATATATATATATATATATATATATATATATATATACATACACACATATATATATATATATATATATATATATATATATATGTATATGTATGTATATATATATATATATATATGTATATGTATGTATATATATATATATATATATATATATATGTATGTATATATATATATATATATATATGTATGTATATATATATATATATATATATGTATGTATATATATATATATATATGTATGTATATATATATATATATATATATATATGTATGTATATATATATATATATATGTATGTATATATATATATATATATATATATATGTATGTATATATATATATATATATATATATATATGTATGTATATATATATATATATATATATATATATGTATGTGTATATATATATATATATATATGTATGTGTATATATATATATATATATATGTATGTATATATATATATATATATATATATGTATGTATATATATATATATATATATATATATATATATGTATGTATATATATATATATATACATATACATGTATGTATATGTATATATATGTAAGTATATGTATATGTATATATATATGTATATATATATATGCATATGTATATATATATATGCATATGTATATATATATGTATAAGTATATGTGTATATGTATATATGTATATATGTATATATATGTATACATATACATATGTATACATATACATATATGTATATATATGTATATGTTTTTTGTTTTTTTTTTCTCTTTCTTTTTTACCTGTCGTGTCCAGCATCTCAGCATACAGAACAATCTGCGTGCCGTATTTTAGCCAGACAGATTTGCTCTGTCAAGGGAGACATCTCATGTAAATAGCTTCCCTTGATAATCTGAATATTTTTTTTATTATGATAGTTATTTTATTTTATATATTTTTATTTTATTTTTTTTTCCTTTCATCATTTTGCAATCATCGTCAGTCTTGATATGGCCGAGCTGGACCTGGCAGGGAACGAGGAAAAAAGAGGAAATGAAAGGAGGAAAAAGAGAGAGAGAAAAGAAAGGCGTGTCTAAGCTGCTAAAGTTACAGTATTTGCAAAACAATATAAAGTACTGAAAAAATACAACAAGACATCAGTAGGATAGTGACAATATTCAAAAAGAGACAAAAAAATGAAAAATAAAAGTAAAAAAAAGTAAATGAATGAATAAAATAACAATTCCAATAGCAACCGTTATTAAACATACCTACAGAGAGTCATCAGCAACATTTAGTAGGAAGCAGATGGGAAGATGAGCGCTTTGTGGGCCCACCCAAAGCAAAACCATCGCGGGCCGGCGCCACCACGATACCAGGGGCGGGATCCCCAAGGACAAGGACACGTCCGTAGACCCTCCCCCCAACAACCCCTCCCCACAACCCTCCCGCTGCTTCCTATCCCCCCTCTCCAGCACCCTCCCCATCCCTCTCCCTCCCAAGCCCTACTGTCCCCAACACTCCTAGGACATAGGAAGACCCCTGCCCCCCCCACCCGCCCGCCTCTGTGGTGTGTGCATGGGTGGGTTGTGGTTGTAGTGCAAGTAAAAAAAAGGGGTGGCCGTGGGGGGGTGGGGCCAGCTGCTGCCAGACAGCCAGACCCCCCCTCCCCAGCATTCCCTTGTTTAAGTGTGTGTGTGTGTGTGTTAAGTGTGTGTGCTCTTGTGTAAATGTAATAGTGTCTAAGTTGTGAGTAAAATCGGGGGGAGAAAGACCCCGATGGGAGGGGAGGGGTCCTGTCCATCGCTGTAGCTCCTGTCCCCCCCCCATGGCCAAGGCGCCTGTCCCCTCCAAACCCTAAATGTATATTGGTGTCTATGTTGCAATTAAAATTTAGTGGGGCAGGTGGTCGCCGGGGTCCATCGGAAAATGCCCCTTAGGGTTCCCGGGACCACCGACTTCACCCCCCCACCGTGCCCTATATGCTGTATGTATGATGTCGGGTGGCGGAAGAGGAGGGGGGCATGGGGAGGGGCACAACCAGGGGAGAAGGACTCCTCCCCTGGACGACCAACTCCTCAGCTGGCCGCAGTAGGTGCCCCCACCTCACCGGGACAGCCCCAGGGCAGAAGGGCAAGCTCCGGCCCGCCAAGTGGAGCAGGAGGCAGCACCCCAGTTGTCCCCCCATCCCCGGCGGCCCAGCGCCAACACTCCAGGGGCCGGAGAGTCCCCGGCTCCCACCCAGACATCCATCCAGGTCCGGGGCCCGGCGCCACCAGCAACACCAAGACTGCCGCCGACGGGAGGAGACAGAGGGAGGATCCCCTCCGCCAGCTTGGGGCATGCAGGAATGCTGCATCTGAGCCATGTTGATAATTCCCCACAAACCTTATTCCAGACATTTTGAACAGGTGGACAGAGCCATAGAGCATGTAAATAATTATCTACTGCGTTACATGTGCACTGTGTGCAGATCTCTGAGTGATTTAGACCCATCTTGAACATTCTTTGTCCTGTGTAATGTGTTCTATGAAGGATTTTGTATTGGATGAGTTGTAGATTTGAACTGTCTGTCATATTAAAAGCATTTAGACATATTTGCAGCCAAGAAGGTTGACTGCGACTGATAGATAGGTCTGCCTCCCATTTGGAAGTTGGCAAGGAATTTGAATCATCTATTTTTGACATCGACCTGTATACTTTTTAAAGTAACTTTGGGCTACGAAGTTCCATAAATTCTGCTACTGTGGGAGGAAGTTCCAAGTCTATTTGATGAAGGGGGAATTTCGTAAGTATAATGGATTTGAGTTGCTGATATTCTAGAAATTTGCTACTATTAATTCCATATTGTGATGATAGAGTGTCAAAAGATAAAATTCTTCTGTTATGATAATATGCTCTAAATAATTAATTCCTTTATTAATCCATTGTTTAAAGTTGATCATATTTTTGTTTAGAAGAATGTCAGGGTTGTTCCAGATAGGTGTGAGTTTACATGGGATTATTGATGAATTGTTTTTTTTAAGAAATTCCCACCAAGCTGTCAGAGAGGTGCTAATGTTGACGCTTTTGAAGCACTTTAACTTTTTTACACTGAAGCTGAAGAATGGAAGATTAGAGATTTCCACATTGTCACAGAATGTTTGTTCTAAGTCTATCCATGGTTCATCTAATGGACTCGGTTTAAGCCATTTTAAGATATATTGCAGCCTATTGGCTAAGAAATAATGTTGAAAGTTAGGCAAGTCTAAGCCTCCCTGATCTTTAGGTTTTTGTAATGTTTTTAAACTAATCCGGGGTGGTTTATTCTTCCAGAGAAATTGGGAAGTGTATGATTCTAGTGATTTGAACCAGGTGGAGGGAGGTTTCATAGGAATCATGGAGAACAGGTAGTTGCTTTTGGGTAGAACCATCATTTTTATCGTAGCAACTCTCCCCAAAAGTGAAATGGGGAGTGACTTCCAGCAAGTGAGATCATCTTCTATTGTCTTCAGAAGGTTAGTGTAATTACATTTTATCAGTTCTGAGAGCCTGGGGGGAATATTTATGCCTAAGTATCTAATGTTACCTGATTGTAAATTAATGTTGGATGGATTTTGAAACCTGCAGTTACTTGGTAGGACTGTGCTCTTTTACCAATTAATAGAGTAAGTCAGATAGTGATGAGAATTTATTAATTAGTGAGATTGTTTCAGATAATGATGTTGTGAGTTTTGGAGGAATAGTAAAATAATTTCTTCTTCTTTAGGGGAGCAACATTATCCAAGGTTGTACGCATTGAAGCTGTTATAGTATCAGCATGTTGATCAATCTGAGCAGGAGTAAGGCTTAAAGGGGGACTCTCAGTCATGCTAACACATGGTAGAGGGGAAAAAAATGATTCAATTGATTGTTTAAATTTTGTAATATTATTGTCTGATAAACATCTACTATAGTAGAATTTATTTTTGGTCAGTGAGTAATCAAATAAAGTGAATTCAAAGGTTAATAAGAAGTGATCGGACAAGACAGGGTTTTGAGGAAATACTTTGAGCTTATCAGTCTCAATACCAGATGTTAGAACCAGATCAAGAGTGTGACCATGAGAGTGAGTGGCTCCATTGACATTTTGTGAAAACCCAGTTGAGTTTAGAATAGAGCTAAAGGAAATGTTTAAACTATCATTTTCATGGTCAACATGAATATTAAAATCACCTAGTACAATGACCTTATCAGTAGTCAGCACTAACTCAGACAAGAGATCAGAGAATTGGGTCAGAAACTCGGAGTAAGGTCCAGGTGGGCGATACACTAATGCTAAAAGGAGCGGTTTCTCTCAATTCCATTTTGGATGAGATAAATTTAATGTCAGGAATTCAAAGGATTTATAGTTAGTTTTGTGCTTAGGATTAATTAATAATTCTGACTGAAAAATAGCTGCAACACCTCCTCCTCTGCCTGTAGTTCTAGGAATGTGAAAGTTTAAATAGTTAGCTGGCGTAGCTCCATTAATACTAACATAATCCTCTTGCTGTAACCAGGTTTCCGTAAGACAGAATAAATCAATGTGGTGATCACCTATCAAGTCATTGACTAATAAAGACTTATTTGGGAGGGATCTAATATTCAGTAGGCCACACTTTATTGTCTTATTTTCAGATTTTATTAGATCCATTGTTTTTATTTTTATGAGGTTTTCACGATTAACCCCAGAAGTGTTTTTGTGTTGTTTAATTCTTACTGCTGGGAAGTTGTATAAGGTCGGAATGGGGTTTTGGGTGGGCGGCGGCAGGTGGGAAGCTGCAGAAAAGTGTGTAGGACTACAATTCTGCCTCCTGGTCCCAACCCTGAGTTGTCAATTTAGCTGACTAATAAAAGAGTCCATATTGCTAGATAAGAGAGCGGCTCCATCCAACGTGGGATGGATGCCATCTCTCCTAATAAGACCAGGCTTTCCCCAAAAAGCGCTCCAGTTATCTATAAAACCCACGTTGTTATCGGGACACCACCTAGACAACCAGCGGTTGAAGGATGACATGCGGCTAAACATGTCATCGCTGATTAAATTTGGCAAGGGACCAGAGAAAACTACGGAGTCCGACATGCTCTTGGCAAAGTACACTTCACTATCACTCATTAGCAGGGGGAAGACAGAGGGACGATGGGATCCTCTTACAGCCTTGTTTGCTGGGGAGGGTTCAGGCAGGAGGAGAGTAGACCTGGGTCTGGGCTGGCTTGGCTGGGGGTGGTGCTGCTGGCCATGGGGGGATGCTGGGTCGGCTTCATCTTTGGGCTGGTGAGGGTACACTGGGAGTGGTGGGCAAGGATGCCCTGACCGGTCTGGGCCCCCTGGGGCCTGTTCCTCCTTACTGTACGGGACTCTGGCTGGACACCCCCCCCGTCAAATCAATCAATCAAATGTCCGGAGTTTTTCAGGTTCGAAGACAGAAACCTCAGTCTGACGTGGTTCAGAACAAACATGTCCTCCATGTATTTGATACCAGGCTACTGCTAACAGCTAATGGCATGGTGTGAGCAGGGCAGGGGTGGGCGGCTCCAGGCCTCGAAGGTTGCAGTCCTGCAGGTCTTGGGAGTATCCCTGCTCCAACACATCTTGTTGTTGAAAGTAAACATTTGCTTTCTATCCTGCAGCTGGGAACTAAGGAAGGTTATTTGGTGAAACAAGGAGCATTTGTGAAGGTAAGAGCAGCGATTCCTCCTGGAAATCATGTCTTCATCGGTAGAGACCACCTATTATTGATGTGGACTCATTCAGGACTCGTCCTCTGTTTTCTCTGCAGAACTGGAAACAAAGGTGGTTCATACTGAACCGATATGAACTCAGATACTTTAAGGACAAAACGGTGAGTCTGCTAAAACTAAAAAAGCAGCTGGACATGAGTGCTGCTTTAATGTAAACACACATACATGTAAACTGCCGCGCGTGTGTGTTTACATGTAAACTGCAGCGTGTATGTTTACATGTAAACTGCAGCGTGTGTTTGTTTACATGTAAACTGCAGCGTGTTTGTTTACATGTAAACTGCAGCGTGTATGTTTACATGTAAACTGCAGCGTGTATGTTTACATGTAAACTGCAGCGTGTGTTTGTTTACATGTAAACTGCAGCGTGTATGTTTACATGTAAACTGCAGCGTGTATGTTTACATGTAAACTGCAGCGTGTGTTTGTTTAGATGTAAACTGCAGCGTGTGTATGTTTAGATGTAAACTGCAGCGTGTGTATGTTTAGATGTAAACTGCAGCGTGTGTATGTTTAGATGTAAACTGCAGCGTGTGTTTGTTTAGATGTAAACTGCAGCGTGTATGTTTAGATGTAAACTGCAGCGTGTGTTTGTTTAGATGTAAACTGCAGCGTGTGTATGTTTAGATGTAAACTGCAGCGTGTGTTTGTTTAGATGTAAACTGCAGCGTGTGTTTGTTTAGATGTAAACTGCAGCGTGTATGTTTAGATGTAAACTGCAGCGTGTATGTTTAGATGTAAACTGCAGCGTGTGTTTGTTTAGATGTAAACTGCAGCGTGTTTGTTTAGATGTAAACTGCAGCGTGTATGTTTAGATGTAAACTGCAGCGTGTGTTTGTTTAGATGTAAACTGCAGCGTGTTTGTTTACATGTAAACTGCAGCGTGTTTGTTTACATGTAAACTGCAGCGTGTATGTTTACATGTAAACTGCAGCGTGTATGTTTACATGTAAACTGCAGCGTGTATGTTTACATGTAAACTGCAGCGTGTATGTTTACATGTAAACTGCAGCGTGTATGTTTACATGTAAACTGCAGCGTGTGTTTGTTTAGATGTAAACTGCAGCGTGTTTGTTTAGATGTAAACTGCAGCGTGTGTTTGTTTAGATGTAAACTGCAGCGTGTGTTTGTTTACATGTAAACTGCAGCGTGTATGTTTACATGTAAACTGCAGCGTGTTTGTTTAGATGTAAACTGCAGCGTGTTTGTTTAGATGTAAACTGCAGCGTGTGTTTGTTTACATGTAAACTGCAGCGTGTGTTTGTTTACGGGTAAACTGCAGCGTGTTTGTTTACATGTAAACTGCAGCGTGTATGTTTACATGTAAACTGCAGCGTGTATGTTTACATGTAAACTGCAGCGTGTATGTTTACATGTAAACTGCAGCGTGTATGTTTACATGTAAACTGCAGCGTGTATGTTTACATGTAAACTGCAGCGTGTATGTTTACATGTAAACTGCAGCGTGTATGTTTACATGTAAACTGCAGCGTGTATGTTTACATGTAAACTGCAGCGTGTTTGTTTACATGTAAACTGCAGCGTGTGTTTGTTTACATGTAAACTGCAGCGTGTGTTTGTTTACATGTAAACTGCAGCGTGTGTTTGTTTACATGTAAACTGCAGCGTGTGTTTGTTTACATGTAAACTGCAGCGTGTGTTTGTTTACATGTAAACTGCAGCGTGTGTTTGTTTACATGTAAACTGCAGCGTGTGTTTGTTTACATGTAAACTGCAGCGTGTGTTTGTTTACATGTAAACTGCAGCGTGTGTTTGTTTACATGTAAACTGCAGCGTGTGTTTGTTTACATGTAAACTGCAGCGTGTGTTTGTTTACATGTAAACTGCAGCGTGTGTTTGTTTACATGTAAACTGCAGCGTGTGTTTGTTTACATGTAAACTGCAGCGTGTGTTTGTTTACATGTAAACTGCAGCGTGTGTTTGTTTACATGTAAACTGCAGCGTGTGTTTGTTTACATGTAAACTGCAGCGTGTGTTTGTTTACATGTAAACTGCAGCGTGTGTTTGTTTACATGTAAACTGCAGCGTGTTTGTTTACATGTAAACTGCAGCGTGTATGTTTACATGTAAACTGCAGCGTGTATGTTTACGGGTAAACTGCAGCGTGTATGTTTACATGTAAACTGCAGCGTGTTTGTTTACATGTAAACTGCAGCGTGTATGTTTACATGTAAACTGCAGCGTGTATGTTTACATGTAAACTGCAGCGTGTATGTTTACATGTAAACTGCAGCGTGTTTGTTTACGGGTAAACTGCAGCGTGTATGTTTACATGTAAACTGCAGCGTGTGTTTGTTTACATGTAAACTGTAGCGTGTGTTTGTTTACATGTAAACTGCAGCGTGTGTTTGTTTACATGTAAACTGTAGCGTGTGTTTGTTTACATGTAAACTGTAGCGTGTGTTTGTTTACATGTAAACTGCAGCGTGTATGTTGACATGTAAACTGTAGCGTGTGTTTGTTGACATGTAAACTGCAGCGTGTTTGTTGACATGTAAACTGCAGCGTGTGTTTGTTGACATGTAAACTGCAGCGTGTGTTTGTTTACATGTAAACTGCAGCGTGTGTTTGTTTACATGTAAACTGCAGCGTGTTTGTTTACATGTAAACTGCAGCGTGTTTGTTTACATGTAAACTGCAGCGTGTTTGTTTACATGTAAACTGCAGCGTGTTTGTTTACATGTAAACTGCAGCGTGTTTGTTTACATGTAAACTGCAGCGGGTGTTTGTTTACATGTAAACTGCAGCGTGTTTGTTTACATGTAAACTGCAGCGTGTATGTTTACATGTAAACTGCAGCGTGTATGTTTACATGTAAACTGCAGCGTGTATGTTTACATGTAAACTGCAGCGTGTATGTTTACATGTAAACTGCAGCGTGTGTTTGTTTACATGTAAACTGCAGCGTGTTTGTTTACATGTAAACTGTAGCGTGTGTTTGTTTACATGTAAACTGCAGCGTGTTTGTTCACGTGTAAACTGCAGCATGTGTTTGTTTAGATGTAAACTGCAGCGTGTATTTAGGTGTAAACTGCAGCGTGTGTTTGTTTACATGTAAACTGCAGCGTGTTTGTTTACATGTAAACTGCAGCGTGTTTGTTTACATGTAAACTGCAGCGTGTGTGTGTTTACGTGTACATGGCATGTTTTCATTTTGCAGTGTGAGGAGCCCATTCGAACCCTGGATCTGAGGTCCTGCTCTGCGGTCCAGTTTGACTATTCTCAGGACAGAGTCAACTGCTTCTGGTTCGTAACCGTGCACATGGGTTTCATGTCGGATGTTCAGTGAATGCGTCGCAGATAGAGGGAGTATGAAGAGAAATCTGATGTGTGGAAACTGTTGCTGCTGAAACAATGTTAAAAGATAAAGTAAAAGTCAAATAAAACATAAAATCTTAACAGCAAAAATAGAACAAAACAGAAATAATTTAAGAAGCAAAGTTTGTTTTATATTCATTGTTGTGTGTCTGGCATGAGAAAGTGTCACGTGGTCTGATTTAAGGGGATCAAACTATATTCCAGCAGTTTTCACTTTGATAACTTTGACTGATGAACCTACAAGCTGTGGATCTGCAGCGGTCCAAATACAGAACCCTGAGGAAGTGATGATCAGACGTGGGTTCAGGACCAAGTTCAGCTAAACTTCAATGTTCCACCTTCATGTCTGAAAAAGGGAAGTTTGTAAATGAAAGACGGAAACTGAAAGCCGGATGTGGTTCTGCTAAAGTTACAGAAACATGACACCAAAAAGGAAGTTTCAGAAACGGCCACGTCCTGCAGCAGAGGCTGGGTTTGAAGTCCTGCTGGTCCAGGGTTCCAGGTGTCCGACGGGTGAGACTGAACCCAGTCATGTGGTAAAAATGTGAAACAAGCCCGATCACAGGAGCATGTCTGTAAGAGGAAGCTTGTGGAGGGTCTAGTCTGGTCCTGATCTGGTCCAGGGTCTTTCTCTGGTTGTGGTCCTGGTCATGGTCTGGTGTGTATTTCTGGGTCTGGTTTGGTCCTAGTCTGGTTGTGGTAGAAGGTCTATTTCTAGGTCTGGTCTCGTCCTGATCTGGACATGGTCCAAGGCCTTCAGGAAATACCAGGACAAGGAGCAGGTGTCTGGGTCTGTTTTGCTCCTGGTCTCTGACTAGTCCTGGTCCAGGGACTATTAATGGGTCTGGTCTGGTCCGTGTTCAAGGTATATTTCTGTGTATGGTCTGGTCTGTTCCAGGTCTGGACATGGTCCAGGGCCGTTTCTGTGTCTGGTCCTGGTTCTGGTGTAAATCTGGTCCTTGTCCAGGGTATTTTTCTGCTACTTGTCTGGTCTGGTCCAAGTTCTGTATCTGGGTCTGGTCTAGTTATGGTCCTGCTCCTTGTCCTAATCCAGGTTTTCTTTCTGAGTCTGGTCCTGGTCCTAGTCTGGTCTGGTTCAGGGACTATTTCTGGGTCTGGTCTGGTTGTAGTCATGATCTTGTCCTGGTCTAGGGTTTGTTTCTCGTTCTGGTCTTGTGGTGGTCCATGGTCCATTTTTCTGGGTCTGATCTGGTCCTGGTCCTGCTGTGGTCCTGATCCAGGGTCTCTTTCTGGGTCTGGTCTGGTATGGTCGGGTCCAGAGTATATTTTTGTCTGGTCATGGTTCTGGTCCAAATCTGGTCCTTGTCCAGGGTGTCTTTCTTGGTGTGGTCTGGGTTCTGGCCTATTTCTGGTTCTGGTCCTGGTCAAATGTCTTTTTATGGGTCTGGTCTGGTCCTGGTCCATGGTCTTTTTCTTGGTCTGATGATGGTCATGGTCCAGGGTCTTTTTCTAAGTCTGATGATGGATCTGGTTCAGGGTTTATTTCTCTATCTGATCTTGTGCTGGTCCAGGGTTTATGTCTGGGTCTAGTCCAGCCCTGGTCCTGTTTAGGGACAGAAATAATTCATTGTCTCTTGTTTACAGTCTGGTATTTCCTGAACGAACCTTTTATCTCTGCTCAAAGACGGCAGTCGAGGTGGACGAGTGGATCAAAATTCTCCGCTGGAAACTGGTGAGTGGACCAGGGAACTGGTATAGGAATGGAGTGGAACTTGGGTGGAACCTGGAAAGAACTGGGGTGGAACTGGGAAAGAGTTGGGAAAAAACAATTATGTCACTAGGGTGGAACTGGTAAAATGCACTGGGAAAAAACTGGGAGGGAACTGGAATGTAATTGGCATGGAACTGAGGAGAAACTGGGTAGGAACTGGGGTGGAACTTGGGTGAAACTGGAATGGAACTGGGAAAGTACAGGGAAAGAACTGGGATGGTACAGGGTTAAAACTGGAATGGAACTGGGAAAAACTGGGGTAGAACTGGGATGGTACTGGGATCGCACTGGAAAAAAACTGGAATTGAACTGGGAAAGAACTGAAACTGGGACAGAACTCGAGATGGAACTACATTGAAACTTGGGTACAACTGGGATGGAACTGGGGTGGAACTGGTTTAGAACTGTGGTGGAACTGGGGTGAAACCAAGATGGAACTGTGGTGGAACCAAGATGGAACTAGGAAAGAACTGGGATAGAACTGTGATGGAACTGGGGTGGAACCAAGATGGAACTGGGAAAGAACTGGGATAGAACTGTGGTGGAACCGGGAGGTTGTTCCTCATAAAACATCAACCCGGCTGCCATCAAGGTGGGCATCGAGAGGGATGTGCCAGCGAGTGACATTTCTCACCGCAACATGTTGGAAGACGTTTGTGTCGCCCGACTCGGTGATAAGGTTTCTGACCAATCAGAAGCTCGTATGATGACTGTTCCCTTCATATTAAAGCTTTGATGTTTCTGTGTTTGCAGTCTCAGATCAGGAAAGGCCGATGACGTGGTGCAGATGCCTCCCCAGCAGCCGACATGCTGGGACCTCTGGACCTGGACGTGTGATGATGAAGGTGGAGGTCCCGCAAAGTTGAAGACTGAAACAAAAACAAAACAAAAAAACAAGAAGTTCATGATTTAAAACTGTAAATAAAACTCTGAGAAATGATTTTACTGAATCGTCACTCCTGAAACAACAACATAGACCGCAACATCCAGAACATCACAAGCAGAAGCTCCACAGAACCAGGTTCAGAACCAAAGAGTCCTGGTCCGATGCATGTCCGGAATTAAAGAGTTCTGGTCTGAACCAGGTCAAGAACCCGGTAGTCTTGGTCTGAAGCAGCTCCAGAACCAAGGATTCCTGGTCTGAAGCAGGTTCTGAACTAAATAGTTCTGGTCTGATGCAAGCCTGGAACGATGGAGTCCTAGTCTGAACCAGGTCAAAAACCCGGTAGTCCTGGTCTGAACAGGTCCAGCACCCTTTAGTCCTATGTGCAGAGAGGCACCAGACAAGGCTGTCCACTTCCACCCTCACTATTTGCAATCTTTATTGAACCCTTAGCAGCCGCTATCAGGCAGAATAAGGATATCAAAGGCATCCAGGGAAAAAACATAGAACCCAAAATAAGTCTTTATGCTGATGATATATTACTTTTTCTTCAGAATTCACAAACCTCTCTGTCAAAGACCATCTCACTAATTAATGATTTCTCTTTAATCTCAGATTATTCTATTAACTGTTATTTCCAGAATATACCCACTATTACATTACAGCCAGGAAATTTAAAATACTTGGGTATAAACATTTCTTCCAGGCTTTCAGAGTTAACAAAACTGAATAATGTTCAGCTTTTAAAAACCATAGAGGATGATCTCACACGCTGGAGCCCTCTACCCGTTTCTCTCATGGGCAGAGTTGCCACGATTAAAATGATGGTTTTACCAAAAATCAACTACCTCTTCTCTATGATACCCTTTAAACCATCCCCTAAGTGAATAGGGTAAAAAAATGCTGAACTTCTCTCAATGGAGCAACCAAGGAATAAAGCACTTGGAGGATATAATTGTAATCAGTAGCAACAAATTTCTAGAATATCAACAACTTAGATCTATAATAGGCAAAAAGTATAACCTGAATCTCATAAACTTGCAGCTTTCTATCAGGGTGGTGGTGGGTGGGGGGATACATGGGAGGGGTGGGGGTTCTTGAGCCTGGGGAGCATGGCTGGTGCACTGGGGGGCGGCCTGACTGCCACTCTGTAGTGGTCTGGGGATCCTAGTTCTCCATCGGCGTGGACTGGGCCCTCTGCCTGCACGGGTGGGGTGTTGCCTGTGGGCTCTTGGGGCCCTGAGGCCCGTGCTCTGTCTGCCCTGGGCGGCCGGTGCCCGGCGGGGCTGGTTCTTGTCAGTCTGGGCCTGCTGGGGCCCAGAACCTGACTGTTGGGGACTCCGGTTGGGGCTTCCCTCAGCCACCACCTGGGTGGGTCCATGGCTGGCTCCGGAGTGGCGTGGTTGAATCCTGTGCTTGGGGATGGCTGCCGGCTACATGGGTCTCGGGGTTCTCCTGGCCTCTTGCCTTTGTGTGGGCGGGGTCACATTGGCATGATTACTCTTCTCTGAACACGTTCCACTCTGTATGTTCTGCATGTGACACAGTCACTGAGTCGCCTGCAGGTTTATTTACTAACAGCAGCTAGTTTTCTTTGCCTCTCATGTATATTTAACCTGATGTATTACAATTGTGCAAAATAAAGAAAGAAATAAAATAACAATCCAGAAAATGAAAGGGATCATCATACCAGATATGCTCCCCTTGGCAAAGTAAATTTGCTCAGCAGAACACAACATCTAGACCATCATTCTGCTGCTTAAATGCTGGACAAGACACACACGAAAAAAGAAAGAAAATATCATAGTATTGTATGTCACAACAGAATTGTATGGGTCAAAAAAAATGTTATAGTACTGTATGTGTCATAACTGAGTATTGTACATCAAAAATGTCATAGTCTTGTGTTACAAAATAATATTGTATGTGTCAACAAGGTGTCATTATGTTACGTGTCATCACATCGTACTGCATAAGTCGAAAAATGTAAGTCTTGTATGTCTAAAACATCTTAGAATTTTATGTGTCAAAAATATAGTATTGTATTTAAATGCTCAACAGGCTACATCTTTGGAAGCCTCCTCAGAGGTGTGCAATGCATTTCTGAACTTTTTCATTAAGAAGGTAACAAACATAAGAGCAGCTATAGTTCCTCCCTCTTCTGATCCCACAACTGTCGTACCACTCAGCCGTCTTTGGGAAGTTTGGGCCTGTGGCTCCGTCATCCCTAGAGGAGGTTGTCCAGCAGATTAAGCCATCTGGTTCCCCTCTTGATGTTGTTCATACCCATCTTTTCAAGAAGATTTTTCCCACCATAGGTCAGATGTTCTGTGCCATTACTAACAGCAGTCTAGTGGCTGGAATCATCTCATCTTTTAAACATACATTTTTGAAACCCCTGCTCAATAAACCTGGTCTGGACTGCACCGTACTGGCTAATTTCAGACCCATCACTAAGTTGTCTTTTGTTTAAAAAATCTTGGAGAAAGTAGTTCACTTGCAGTTAAGATCATTCCTGGACCAGTACAACATTGCTGAGGTCTTCCAGCCTGACTTTAGACCCCTGCACAGCACAGAATCAGCCTTATTGAGGGCTGTTAATGATATTCTTCTGGCTACTGATGCTGGAGATTATGTGGTCCTGGTTCTGTTTGACTTAATGGCTGCTTTTGACACAGTAGACCACGGGATCCTCTTGCATCAGCTCCAGAACCTGGTAGGGATTCAGGGTACGGCATTAGACTGGTTCAGGTCTTACTTGACAGGTAGAACCATGTATGTGAGCATCGGTGGCTTTGAATCTGTAACTGCTCTGGTGTCCTACGAGGTTCCACAAGGATCAGTTATAGGGCCTCTCCTGTTTTCGCTGTATTTGTTACCATTAGGGTCCATCCTGCGACGACATGACATCTCTTACCACCCATATGCTGATGACAGCCAGATATATTTACCTCTTAAGAAGAAGGATGTCTTCTCTCTCACACCGCTACTTTCATGCCTCCATGACATCAAGGACTGGATGGAATTTAGCTTCTAAAGTCTGAATGAGAATAAGACAGAAGTTGTGGTGTTTGGGCCAAATGGCTCTAGTGGCCCCTCCCCAGTTGATCTGGGTCCCTTGTCCAGCTTTTTAAAACCTGCCATCACTGACGTAGGTTTCATATTGGACAGTGATTTTAAACCCGATCTCACGCTCCATCCTTCCCTCACTCGTGAACAAGACCCCGAGATATTTAAACTCCTCCACTTGAGGCAGGACCTGACTCCCGACCCGGAGAGGACAATCCACCCTATTCCGGCTGAGGACCATGGTCTCAGATTTGGAGGTGCTGATTCTCATCCCAGCCGCTTCACACTCAGCCGCGAATCGCTCAAGCGAGAGCTGGAGATCACGACCAGATGAAGCCAACAGGACCACGTCATCTGCAAAAAGCAGGGACCCAATCCTGAGGCCACCAAGTCGGATCCCCTCAACACCTCGGCTGCACCTAGAAATTCTGTCCATATAAGTTATGAACAGAATCGGTGATAAAGGGCAGCCTTGGCGGAGTCCAACCCTCACCGGAAACGAATCCGACTTACTACCGGCAATGTGGACCAAGCTCTGACACCTGTCGTACAGGGACCAGACAGCTCGTACAAGGGGGTCCGGAACCCCATACTCCCGGAGTACCCCCCACAGGAGCCCCCGGGGGACACGGTCGAATGCCTTCTCCAGGTCCACAAAGCACATGTAGACTGGTTGGGCAAACTCCCATGCCCCCCCCCAGGACCCCAAAGAGGGTATAGAACTGGTCCACTGTTCCGCGACCAGGACGAAAACCACACTGCTCCTCCTCAATCCGGGATTCGACTATCCGGCGGACCCTCCTCTCCAGGACCCCTGAATAGACCTTACCAGGGAGGCTGAGGAGTGTGATTCCCCTGTAATTGGAACACACCCTCCGGTCCCCCTTCTTAAAAAGGAGGACCACCACCCCAGTCTGCCAATCCAGCGGTACTGCCCCCGATGTCCACGCGTTGCTGCAGAGGCGTGTCAGCCAGGACAGCCCCACAGCATCCAGAGCCTTAAGGAACTCCGGGCGGATCTCATCCACCCCCGGGGCCTTGCCGCCAAGGAGCTTTTTGACCACCTCAGCGACTTCAGCCCCAGAGATAGGAGAGTCCACCCCTGAGTCCACCAGCTCTGCTTCCTCATCGGAAGACGTGTTGGTAGGATTGAGGAGGTCTTCGAAGTATTCCTTCCACCGACCCACAACGTCCCGAGTTGAGGTCAGCAGCTCCCCATCTCCACTGTACACAGTATTGATGGAGCACTGCTTCCCCCTCCTGAGCCGCCAGATGGTGGACCAGAATCTCCTCGAAGCCGTCCGGAAGTCTTTCTCCATGGCCTCGCCGAACTCCTCCCATGCCCGAGTTTTTGCTTCGGCAACAGTCGAAGCCGCATGCCGCTTAGCCCGTCGGTACCCATCAGCTGCCTCCAGAGTCCCACAGGCCAAGAAGGTCCGATAGGACTCCTTCTTCAGCTTGACAGCATCCCTCACTGCTGGTGTCCACCAACGAGTCCTGGGATTACCGCCACGACAGGCACCAACGACCTTGCAGCCACAGCTCCGGCTGGCCGCCTCAGCAATAGAGGCACGGAACACAGCCCATTCGGACTCAATGTCCCCCGCCTCACTCGGGACATGGTCGAAGCTCTGCTGAAGGTGGGAGTTGAAGCTCGCTCTGACGGGGGACTCAGCCAGGCGTTCCCAGCAGACCCTCACAACACGTTTGGGTCTGCCAGCTCTGACCGGCTTCCTCCCCCACCATCTGAGCCAACTCACCACCAGGTGGTGATCAGTTGAAGCTCCGCTCCCCTCTTCACCCGAGTGTCCAAGGCATGTGGCCGCAGGTCCGACGATACGACTACAAAATCCATCATGGAACTGCGGCCCAGGGAATCCTGATGCCAGGTGTACATATGGACACTCTTATGCTGGAACATGGTGTTCGTTATGGACAATCCATGACGAGCACAGAAGTCCAATAACAAAACACCATTTGGGTTCAGAGGGGGGGGGGGGGACCATGCCTCCCAATCACTCCCCTCCAGGTCTCACTGTCATTGCCCACGTGAGCATTGAAGTCCCCCAGCAGAACAATGGAGTCCCCAGAAGGAGCACCCTCCAGCACTCCCTCCAAGGACTCCAGAAAGGGTGGGTACTCTGAACTGCTGTTCGGTGCATAAGCACAGACAACAGTCAGGACCCGTCCCCCCACCCGGAGGCGGAGGGAAACTACCCTTTCATCCACCGGGGTAAACCCCAACGTGCAGGCACCAAGCTGGGGGCCGATGCAGCTTTCAAGTCCAATAAAATAAGAATTGTACAATCACAAGAGGCGCTTTGCTAAGAGAATGTCATTAAATACTTTTATCAAGGCAGCCTAAGTGCTCTGTCGTGTTTTAAAACCGGACTGAAACACTTCCAGAATATCATGTTCCTCTTAGAACAGCTTGAGTTGAGTATAGACAACTTTTTTTTTTTTTTTAAACATTTTAGAAATAAAGGAAGCCTTGAGATGGGTCGGAAGTTGGCCAGCACGCTGCTGTCCAGGCCAGACTTTTTATGTAGTGGTTGGACCACAGCATCTTTAAAACTTAATGGAATAACTCCGGATGACAAACTACTAGGGGTGGGAAAATCGAATTGAAAAATCGAAAATCGGGATTTTTTGTTTCACAATTTTAAAATCGATTTTTTTTTTATTCAATTACATAAACATAATTCACTATAGTAGTTGTGTCATTTTTATTGGTTTTATTGATATTTTTACTTGTCTTCTTGGGTATTATGGCTGCAGAATGATGATCTGGCTACTGTGTTGTGTTTTTCTAACTGAAATTTAGAAAAATTACTAACAAAAAATAGTTTTATCATGTTTTTTGTTTGTTTTTAAGCCACAAAAATCAGCAAAATCAAAGAATTTTGAGAATCGCAATTTAAATCGAATCGGCACCCAAAAAAAATCAGAATTGAATCGAATCGGGACAAAAGCATATTGTCACAGCCCTACAAACTACTGTTTATAATTTCAAGAACTGTCTTCCCTATAGGGCTTGGCAACGTGACGTCACGATGCTGGCCCCGCAGTGGCTGATGGGAAAAGCTGCCATTGTTTGAGGCCATAGAGAAGGATTGCAGTAAATATGGGAAGAACTTGCTGTGTAGTCGGCTGCAATGTCCGAGAGCACGATTGATCGGGAAAAAATAGATACCGGCTTGTCTTTTCACTCGTTTCCTACATGGAAGAAGAACCAAGGGAGTCTATTATCTGATGTAACCCGGAGGAGACGGATGGATATCTGCTATTAGACACACCGACTTAAGTTTTACTAACACCCCCACATCTATGAAAGTCTGCTCCCGACAATTTCATTACGGTAAGCGTGACTGTTTTGTGTAATTCGATTAATTTGTTCTTATTTTGTTCCGATTTCAATCAAATAACCCGAAGATACTGGAAGAGCATCTGTTGACATAGTGGCTAGCAAGCTAGCATGCTAATTGAATGCTAACGCAAAAATCGCATTATAATCATGATAAATCATTAGATTTATATGGCGCCTTACATTAGAGTGCTTCACTTTTAATCCATCACTCATTCATACTTGGTGACCGTAAGCAACATGTGTAGCCACAACTGTCCTGCAGCACACTGACGGAAACCAAGCAGCCGAGGACTTTCTGACTCTCACAGATAAATGAAACCCAAACAACAACCAGCTGAGACCATCAGATAGGCTGATTAACAACCAGCTGAGACCATCAGATACACTGGTTAACAACCAGCTTAGACCATCAGATAAACTGATTAACAACCAGCTTAGACCATCAGATACACTGATTAACAACCAGCTGAGACCATCAGATAGGCTGATTAACAACCAGCTGAGACCATCAGATAGGCTGATTAACAACCAGCTTAGACCATCAGATACACTGGTTAACAACCAGCCGAGACCATCAGATACACTGATTAACAACCAGCTTAGACCATCAGATACACTGGTTGACAACCAGCTTAGACCATCAGATACACTGGTTAACAACCAGCCGAGACCATCAGATAAACTGGTTAACAACCAGCTTAGACCATCAGATACACTGATTAACAACCAGCTTAGACCATCAGATACACTGGTGAAAAACCAGCTGAGTCCATCAGATACACTGATTAACAACCAGCCGAGACCATCACATACACTGATTAACAACCAGCTTAGACCATCAGATACACTGATTAACAACCAACCGAGACCATCAGATACACTGATTAACAACCAGCCGAGACCATCAGATACACTGATTAACAACCAGCCGAGTCCATCAGATACACTGATTAACAACCAGCCGAGACCATCAGATACACTGATTAACAACCAGCCGAGTCCATCAGATACACTGATTAACAACCAGCTTAGACCATCAGATACACTGATTAACAACCAGCCGAGACCATCAGATACACTGATTAACAACCAGCCGAGTCCATTAGATACACTGATTAACAACCAGCCAAGTCCAGCAGATAAACTGATTAACGACCAACCGAGACCATCAGATACACTGATTAACAACCAGCTTAGACCATCAGATAAACTGATTAACAACCAGCCGAGTCCATCAGATAAACTGATTAACAACCAGCTTACACAATCAAATACATTGATTAACAACCAGCCGAGTCCATCAGATAAACTGATTAACAACCAGCTTAGACAATCAAATACATTGATTAACAACCAGCCGAGACCATCAGATACACTGATTAACAACCAGCTTAGACCATCAGATACACTGGTTAACAACCAGCCGAGACCATCAGATACACTGATTAACAACCAGCCGAGTCCATCAGATAAACTGATTAACAACCAGCCGAGACCATCAGATACACTGATTAACAACCAAACGAGTCCATCAGATACACTGATTAACAACCAGCTAAGACCATCAGATAAACTGATTAACAACCAGCCGAGACCATCAGATACACTGATTAACAACCAGCCGAGTCCATCAGATACACTGATTAACAACCAGTTGAGACCATAAGATACACTGATTAACAACCAGTTGAGACCATAAGATACACTGATTAACAACCAGTTGAGACCATCAGATACACTGATTAACAACCAGCTTAGACCATCAGATACACTGATTAACAACCAGCCGAGACCATCAGATAAACTGATTACCAGTTGAGACCATCAGATACACTGATTAACAACCAGCTTAGACCATCAGATACACTGATTAACAACCAATCGAGACCATCAGATACACTGATTAACAACCAGCTTAGACCATCAGATACACTGATTAACAACCAGCTTAGACCATCAGATACACTGATTAACAACCAGCCGAGACCATCAGATAAACTGATTAACAACCAGTTGAGACCATCAGATACACTGATTAACAACCAGCTTAGACCATCAGATACACTGGTTAACAACCAGCCGAGACCATCAGATACACTGATTAACAACCAGCTTAGACCATCAGATACACTGATTAACAACCAGCTTAGACCATCAGATACACTGATTAACAACCAGCCGAGACCATCAGATAAACTGATTAACAACCAGCTTAGACCATCAGATACACTGATTAACAACCAGCTTAGACCATCAGATACACTGATTAACAACCAGCCGAAACCATCAGATAAACTGATTAACAACCAGCTTAGACCGTCAGATACACTGATTAACAACCAGCTTAGACCGTCAGATACAGTGATTAACAACCAGCTTAGACCGTCAGATACACTGATTAACAACCAATCGAGACCATCAGATACACTGATTAACAACCAGCTTAGACCATCAGATACACTGATTAACAACCAGCTTAGACCATCAGATACACTGATTAACAACCAGCTTAGACCATCAGATACACTGATTAACAACCCACCGAGTCCATCAGATACACTGGTTAACAACCAAACGAGTCCATCAGATACACTGATTAACAACCAGCTTAGACCATCAGATACACTGATTAACAACCCACCGAGTCCATCAGATACACTGGTTAACAACCAAACGAGTCCATCAGATACACTGATTAACAACCAGCTTAGACCATCAGATACACTGATTAACAACCCACCGAGTCCATCAGATACACTGATTAACAACCAAACGAGTCCATCAGATACACTGATTAACAACCAGCTTAGACCATCAGATACACTGATTAACAACCAGCTTAGACCATCAGATACACTGATTAACAACCCACCGAGTCCATCAGATACACTGGTTAACAACCAGCCGAGACCATCAGATACACTGATTAACAACCCACCGAGTCCATCAGATACACTGATTAACAACCAGCTAAGACCATCAGATAAACTGATTAACAACCCACCGAGTCCATCAGATACACTGATTAACAACCAGCTTAGACCATCAGATACACTGATTAACAACCCACCGAGTCCATCAGATACACTGATTAACAACCAGCCAAGTCCATTAGATAAACTGATTAACAACCAGCTTAGACCATCAGATACACTGATTAACAACCAAACGAGTCCATCAGATACACTGATTAACAACCAGCTTAGACCATCAGATACACTGATTAACAACCCACCGAGTCCATCAGATACACTGGTTAACAACCAGCCGAGACCATCAGATACACTGATTAACAACCCACCGAGTCCATCAGATACACTGATTAACAACCAGCCAAGTCCATTAGATAAACTGATTAACAACCAGCTAAGACCATCAGATACACTGATTAACAACCCACCGAGTCCATCAGATACACTGATTAACAACCAGCTTAGACCATCAGATACACTGATTAACAACCCACCGAGTCCATCAGATACACTGATTAACAACCAGCCAAGTCCATTAGATAAACTGATTAACAACCAGCTAAGACCATCAGATAAACTGATTAACAACCAACCGAGACCATCAGATACACTGATTAACAACCAGCTTAGACCATCAGATACACTGATTAACAACCAGCCGAGTCCATCAGATAAACTGATTAACTACCAGCTTAGACAATCAAATACATTGATTAACAACCAGCCTAGACCATCAGATACACTGATTAACAACCAGCTGAGACCATCAGATACACTGATTAACAACCAGCTTAGACCATCAGATACACTGATTAACAACCAGCCGAGACCATCAGATACACTGATTAACAACCAGCCGAGTCCATCAGATACACTGATTAACAACCAGCCGAGTCCATCAGATACACTGGTTAACAACCAATCGAGACCATCAGATACACTGGTTAACAACCAGCCGAGACCATCAGATACACTGATTAACAACCAGCTTAGACCATCAGATACACTGATTAACAACCCACCGAGTCCATCAGATACACTGGTTAACAACCAGCCGAGACCATCAGATACACTGGTTAACAACCAGCCGAGACCATCAGATACACTGATTAACAACCAGCTTAGACCATCAGAAACACTGATTAACAACCAACCGAGACCATCAGATACACTGATTAACAACCAGCCGAGACCATCAGATACACTGATTAACAACCAGCTTAGACCATCAGATACACTGATTAACAACCCACCGAGTCCATCAGATACACTGATTAACAACCAGCCAAGTCCATTAGATAAACTGATTAACAACCAACCGAGACCATCAGATACACTGATTAACAACCAGCTTAGACCATCAGATACACTGATTAACAACCAGCCGAGTCCATCAGATAAACTGATTAACAACCAGCCGAGACCATCAGATACACTGATTAACAACCAGCCGAGACCATCAGATACACTGATTAACAACCAGCTTAGACCATCAGATACACTGATTAACAACCAGCTTAGACCATCAGATACACTGATTAACAACCAGCCGAGACCATCAGATACACTGATTAACAACCAGCTTAGACCATCAGATACACTGATTAACAACCAGCCGAGACCATCAGATACACTGATTAACAACCAGCTTAGACCATCAGATACACTGATTAATAACCAGCTTAGACCATCAGATACACTGATTAACAACCAGCTTAGACCATCAGATACACTGATTAACAACCAGCTTAGACCATCAGATACACTGATTAACAACCAGCCGAGACCATCAGATACACTGATTAACAACCAACCAAGACCATCAGATACACTGATTAATAACCAACTGAGAACATCAGATAAACTGATTGAAAACCAACCGAGTCCATCAGATACACTGATTAACAACCAGCCAAGTCCATTAGATAAACTGATTAACAACCAACCGAGACCATCAGATACACTGATTAACAACCAGCTTAGACCATCAGATACACTGATTAACAACCAGCCGAGTCCATCAGATAAACTGATTAACAACCAGCCGAGACCATCAGATACACTGATTAACAACCAGCCGAGACCATCAGATACACTGATTAACAACCAGCTTAGACCATCAGATACACTGATTAACAACCAGCTTAGACCATCAGATACACTGATTAACAACCAGCCGAGACCATCAGATACACTGATTAACAACCAGCTTAGACCATCAGATACACTGATTAACAACCAGCCGAGACCATCAGATACACTGATTAACAACCAGCTTAGACCATCAGATACACTGATTAATAACCAGCTTAGACCATCAGATACACTGATTAACAACCAGCTTAGACCATCAGATACACTGATTAACAACCAACCGAGACCATCAGATACACTGATTAACAACCAGCCGAGTCCATCAGATACACTGATTAACAACCAGCTTAGACCATCAGATACACTGATTAACAACCAGCTTAGACCATCAGATACACTGATTAACAACCAACCGAGACCATCAGATACACTGATTAACAACCAGCCGAGACCATCAGATACACTGATTAACAACCAGCCGAAACCATAAGATACACTGATTAATAACCAGCCAAGTCCATCAGATACACTGATTAACAACCAGCTTAGACCATCAGATACACTGATTAACAACCAGCTTAGACAATCAAATACACTGATTAACAACCAACCGAGACCATCAGATACACTGATTAACAACCAACCGAGAGCATCAGATACACTGGTTAACAACCAGCCGAGACCATCAGATACACTGATTAAAAACCAGCCGAGACCATCAGATACACTGATTAACAACCAGCCGAGTCCATCAGATAAACTGATTAACAACCAGCCGAGTCCATCAGATAAACTGATTAACAACCAGCCGAGACCATCAGATACACTGATTAACAACCAGCTTAGACCATCAGATACACTGATTAACAACCAGCTTAGACCATCAGATACACTGATTAACAACCAGCTTAGACCATCAGATACACTGATTAACAACCAGCTTAGACCATCAGATACACTGATTAACAACCAGCCGAGACCATCAGATACACTGATTAACAACCAGCCGAGTCCATCAGATAAACTGATTAACAACCAGCCGAGTCCATCAGATAAACTGATTAACAACCAGCCGAGTCCATAAGATAAACTGATTAACAACCAGCCGAGTCCATCAGATAAACTGATTAACAACCAGCCGAGTCCATCAGATAAACTGATTAACAACCAGCCGAGACCATCAGATACACTGATTAACAACCAGCTTAGACCATCAGATACACTGATTAACAACCAGCTTAGACCATCAGATACACTGATTAACAACCAACCGAGACCATCAGATACACTGATTAACAACCAGCCGAGACCATCAGATACACTGATTAACAACCAGCCGAGTCCATCAGATAAACTGATTAACAACCAGCTTAGACCATCAGATACACTGATTAACAACCAGCTTAGACCATCAGATACACTGATTAACAACCAGCCGAGACCATCAGATACACTGATTAACAACCAGCCGAGTCCATCAGATACACTGATTAACAACCAGCCGAGACCATCAGATACACTGATTAACAACCAGCCGAGTCCATCAGATACACTGATTAACAACCAGCTTAGACCATCAGATACACTGATTAACAACCAGCCGAGACCATCAGATACACTGATTAACAACCAGCCGAGTCCATTAGATACACTGATTAACAACCAGCCAAGTCCAGCAGATAAACTGATTAACAACCAGCTTAGACCATCAGATACACTGATTAACAACCAGCCTAGTCCATCAGATACACTGATTAACAACCAGCTTAGACCATCAGATACACTGATTAACAACCAGCCGAGTCCATCAGATAAACTGATTAACAACCAGCTTACACAATCAAATACATTGATTAACAACCAGCCGAGTCCATCAGATAAACTGATTAACAACCAGCTTAGACAATCAAATACATTGATTAACAACCAGCCGAGACCATCAGATACACTGATTAACAACCAGCTTAGACCATCAGATACACTGGTTAACAACCAGCCGAGACCATCAGATACACTGATTAACAACCAGCCGAGTCCATCAGATAAACTGATTAACAACCAGCCGAGACCATCAGATACACTGATTAACAACCAGCTTAGACCATCAGATACACTGATTAACAACCAGTTGAGACCATAAGATACACTGATTAACAACCAGCTTAGACCATCAGATACACTGATTAACAACCAGCCGAGACCATCAGATACACTGATTAACAACCAGCCGAGTCCATCAGATAAACTGATTAACAACCAGCCGAGACCATCAGATACACTGATTAACAACCAGCTTAGACCATCAGATACACTGATTAACAACCAGTTGAGACCATAAGATACACTGATTAACAACCAGCTTAGACCATCAGATACACTGATTAACAACCAGCCGAGACCATCAGATAAACTGATTACCAGTTGAGACCATCAGATACACTGATTAACAACCAGCTTAGACCATCAGATACACTGATTAACAACCAGCCGAGACCATCAGATAAACTGATTACCAGTTGAGACCATCAGATACACTGATTAACAACCAGCCGAGACCATCAGATACACTGATTAACAACCAGCCGAGTCCATCAGATAAACTGATTAACAACCAGCCGAGTCCATCAGATAAACTGATTAACAACCAGCCGAGTCCATCAGATAAACTGATTAACAACCAGCCGAGACCATCAGATACACTGATTAACAACCAGCTTAGACCATCAGATACACTGATTAACAACCAGCTTAGACCATCAGATACACTGATTAACAACCAGCTTAGACCATCAGATACACTGATTAACAACCAGCCGAGACCATCAGATACACTGATTAACAACCAGCCGAGTCCAGCAGATAAACTGATTAACAACCAGCTAAGACCATCAGATAAACTGATTAACAACCAACCGAGACCATCAGATACACTGATTAACAACCAGCTTAGACCATCAGATACACTGATTAACAACCAGCCGAGTCCATCAGATACACTGATTAACAACCAGCCAAGTCCATTAGATAAACTGATTAACAACCAGCTAAGACCATCAGATAAACTGATTAACAACCAGCTTACACAATCAAATACATTGATTAACAACCAGCCGAGTCCATCAGATAAACTGATTAACAACCAGCTTAGACAATCAAATACACTGATTAACAACCAACCGAGACCATCAGATACACTGGTTAACAACCAACCGAGACCATCAGATACACTGATTAACAACCAGCTTAGACCATCAGATAAACTGATTAACAACCAGCTTAGACCATCAGATAAACTGATTAACAACCAACCGAGACCATCAGATACACTGGTTAACAACCAGCCGAGACCATCAGATACACTGATTAACAACCAGCTTAGACCATCAGATAAACTGATTAACAACCAGCTTAGACCATCAAATACATTGGTTAACAACCAACCGAGTCCATCAGATAAACTGATTAACAACCAGCTAAGACCATCAGATAAACTGATTAACAACCAACCGAGACCATCAGATACACTGATTAACAACCAGTTGAGACCATCAGATACACTGATTAACAACCAACCAAGACCATCAAATACACTGGTTAACAACCAGCCGAGACCATCAGATACACTGATTAACAACCAGCCGAGACCATCAGATACACTGATTAACAACCAGCTTAGACCATCAGATACACTGATTAACAACCAGCCGAGACCATCAGATAAACTGATTAACAACACACCGAGACCATCAGATAAACTGATTAACAACCAGCCGAGACCATCAGATAAACTGATTAACAACCAGCCGAGACCATCAGATACACTGATTAACAACCAACCGAGAACATCAGATAAACTGATTAACAACCAGCCGAGACCATCAGATACACTGATTAACAACCAACCGAGTCCATCAGATACACTGATTAACAACCAACTGAGACCATCACATACACTGATTAACAACCAGTTGAGACCATCAGATACACTGATTAACAACCAGCTTAGACCATCAGATACACTGATTAACAACCAGCCGAAACCATCAGATAAACTGATTAAGAACACACCGAGTCCATCAGATAAACTGATTAACAACCAGCCGAGACCATCAGATAAATGATTAACAACCAACCGAGACCATCAGATACACTGATTAACAACCAACTGAGACCATCAGATACACTGATTAACAACCAGTTGAGACCATCAGATAAACTGATTAACAACCAGCTTAGACCATCAGATACACTGATTAACAACCAGTTGAGACCATCAAATACACTGGTTAACAACCAACCGAGTCCATCAGATACACTGATTAACAACCAACCGAGACCATCAGATACACTGATTAACAACCAGCTTAGTCCATCAGATACACTGATTAACAACCAGCTTAGACATTCAAATACATTGATTAACAACCAGCCGAGTCCATCAGATACACTGATTAACAACCAACCGAGTCCATCAGATACACTGATTAACAACCAGTTGAGACCATCAGATACACTGATTAACAACCAACCGAGTCCATCAGATACACTGATTAACAACCAGTTGAGACCATCAGATACACTGATTAACAACCAACCAAGACCATCAAATACACTGGTTAACAACCAGCCGAGACCATCAGATAAACTGATTAACAACCAACCGAGAACATCAGATAAACTGATTAACAACCAGCCGAGACCATCAGATACACTGATTAACAACCAGCTTAGACCATCAGATACACTGATTAACAACCAGCTTAGACCATCAGATACACTGATTAACAACCAATCGAGACCATCAGATACACTGATTAACAACCAGCTTAGACCATCAGATACACTGATTAACAACCAGTTGAGACCATCAGATACACTGATTAACAACCAGTTGAGACCATCAGATACACTGATTAACCAGCTTAGACCATCAGATACACTGATTAACAACCAACCGAGACCATCAGATAAACTGATTAACAACCAGCTTACACAATCAAATACATTGATTAACAACCAGCCGAGTCCATCAGATAAACTGATTAACAACCAGCTTAGACAATCAAATACATTGATTAACAACCAGCCGAGACCATCAGATACACTGATTAACAACCAGCTTAGACCATCAGATACACTGATTAACAACCAGCTTAGACCATCAGATACACTGATTAACAACCAATCGAGACCATCAGATACACTGATTAACAACCAGCTTAGACCATCAGATACACTGATTAACAACCAGCTTAGACCATCAGATACACTGATTAACAACCAGCCGAGACCATCAGATACACTGATTAACAACCAGCCGAGACCATCAGATAAACTGATTAACAACCAGCCGAGACCATCAGATAAACTGATTAACAACCAGCTTAGACAATCAAATACACTGATTAACAACCAGCTAAGACCATCAGATAAACTGATTAACAACCAACCGAGTCCATCAGATAAACTGATTAACAACCAGCTTAGACAATCAAATACACTGATTAACAACCAGCTAAGACCATCAGATAAACTGATTAACAACCAACCGAGACCATCAGATACACTGATTAACAACCAGCTTAGACCATCAGATACACTGATTAACAACCAGCCGAGTCCATCAGATACACTGATTAACAACCAGCTTAGACAATCAAATACATTGATTAACAACCAGCCGAGTCCATCAGATACACTGATTAACAACCAACCGAGTCCATCAGATACACTGATTAACAACCAGTTGAGACCATAAGATACACTGATTAACAACCAGTTGAGACCATAAGATACACTGATTAACAACCAGTTGAGACCATCAGATACACTGATTAACAACCAACCAAGACCATCAAATACACTGGTTAACAACCAGCCGAGACCATCAGATACACTGATTAACAACCAGCCGAGACCATCAGATACACTGATTAACAACCAGCTTAGACCATCAGATACACTGATTAACAACCAGCCGAGACCATCAGATAAACTGATTAACAACACACCGAGACCATCAGATAAACTGATTAACAACACACCGAGACCATCAGATAAACTGATTAACAACCAACCGAGACCATCAGATAAACTGATTAACAACCAGCCGAGACCATCAGATACACTGATTAACAACCAACCGAGTCCATCAGATACACTGATTAACAACCAACTGAGACCATCACATACACTGATTAACAACCAGTTGAGACCATAAGATACACTGATTAACAACCAGTTGAGACCATCAGATACACTGATTAACAACCAGCTTAGACCATCAGATACACTGATTAACAACCAGCCGAAACCATCAGATAAACTGATTAAGAACACACCGAGTCCATCAGATACACTGATTAACAACCAGTTGAGACCATCAGATACACTGATTAACAACCAACCAAGACCATCAAATACACTGGTTAACAACCAGCCGAGACCATCAGATAAACTGATTAACAACCAACCGAGAACATCAGATAAACTGATTAACAACCAGCCGAGACCATCAGATACACTGATTAACAACCAGCTTAGACCATCAGATACACTGATTAACAACCAGCTTAGACCATCACATACACTGATTAACAACCAATCGAGACCATCAGATACACTGATTAACAACCAGCTTAGACCATCAGATACACTGATTAACAACCAGTTGAGACCATCAGATACACTGATTAACAACCAGTTGAGACCATCAGATACACTGATTAACAACCAGCTTAGACCATCAGATACACTGATTAACAACCCACCGAGTCCATTAGATACACTGGTTAACAACCAGCCGAGACCATCAGATAAACTGATTAACAACCAGCTTAGACAATCAAATACACTGATTAACAACCAGCTAAGACCATCAGATAAACTGATTAACAACCAACCGAGACCATCAGATACACTGATTAACAACCAGCTAAGACCATCAGATAAACTGATTAACAACAAACCGAGACCATCAGATACACTGATTAACAACCAGCTAAGACCATCAGATAAACTGATTAACAACCAACCGAGACCATCAGATACACTGATTAACAACCAGCTTAGTCCATCAGATACACTGATTAACAACCAGCTTAGACAATCAAATACATTGATTAACAACCAGCCGAGTACATCAGATACACTGATTAACAACCAACCAAGACCATCAAATACACTGGTTAACAACCAGCCGAGACCATCAGATAAACTGATTAATAACCAACCGAGAACATCAGATAAACTGATTAACAACCAGCCGAGACCATCAGATACACTGATTAACAACCAGCTTAGACCATCAGATACACTGATTAACAACCAGCCGAGACCATCAGATAAACTGATTAACAACCAGCTAAGACCATCAGATAAACTGATTAACAACCAACCGAGACCATCAGATACACTGATTAACAACCAGCGTAGACCATCAAATACACTGGTTAACAACCAACCGAGTCCATCAGATAAACTGATTAACAACCAGCTTAGACAATCAAATACACTGATTAACAACCAGCTAAGACCATCAGATAAACTGATTAACAACCAACCGAGACCATCAGATACACTGATTAACAACCAGCTTAGACCATCAGATACACTGATTAACAACCAGCCGAGTCCATCAGATACACTGATTAACAGCCAGCTTAGACAATCAAATACATTGATTAACAACCAGCCGAGTCCATCAGATACACTGATTAACAACCAACCGAGTCCATCAGATACACTGATTAACAACCAGTTGAGACCATAAGATACACTGATTAACAACCAGTTGAGACCATCAGATACACTGATTAACAACAAACCGAGACCATCAGATAAACTGATTAACAACCAACCGACACCATCAGATACACTGGTTAACAACCAACCGACACCATCAGATACACTGGTTAACAACCAGCTTAGACCATCAGATACACTGATTAACAACAAACCGAGACCATCAGATACACTGATTAACAACCAGTTGAGACCATAAGATACACTGATTAACAACCAGTTGAGACCATCAGATACACTGATTAAAAACCAGCTTAGACCATCAGATACACTGATTAACAACCAATCGAGACCATCAGATACACTGATTAACAACCAGCTTAGACCATCAGATACACTGATTAACAACCAGCCGAGACCATCAGATACACTGATTAACAACCAGCTTAGACCATCAAATACACTGGTTAACAACCAACCGAGTCCATCAGATAAACTGATTAACAACCAGCTTAGACAATCAAATACACTGATTAACAACCAGCTAAGACCATCAGATAAACTGATTAACAACCAACCGAGACCATCAGATACACTGATTAACAACCAGCTTAGACCATCAAATACACTGGTTAACAACCAACCGAGTCCATCAGATAAACTGATTAACAACCAGCTTAGACAATCAAATACACTGATTAACAACCAGCTAAGACCATCAGATAAACTGATTAACAACCAGCTTAGACAATCAAATACACTGATTAACAACCAGCTAAGACCATCAGATAAACTGATTAACAACCAACCGAGACCATCAGATACACTGATTAACAACCAGCTTAGACCATCAAATACACTGGTTAACAACCAACCGAGTCCATCAGATAAACTGATTAACAACCAGCTTAGACAATCAAATACACTGATTAACAACCAGCTTAGACCATCAGATACACTGATTAACAACCAGCCGAGTCCATCAGATACACTGATTAACAACCAGCTTAGACAATCAAATACATTGATTAACAACCAGCCGACTCCATCAGATACACTGATTAACAACCAACCGAGTCCATCAGATACACTGATTAACAACCAGTTGAGACCATAAGATACACTGATTAACAACCAGTTGAGACCATAAGATACACTGATTAACAACCAGTTGAGACCATCAGAAACACTGATTAACAACAAACCGAGACCATCAGATAAACTGATTAACAACCAACCGAGAACATCAGATAAACTGATTAACAACCAACCGACACCATCAGATACACTGGTTAACAACCAGCCGAGACCATCAGATAAACTGATTAACAACCTACCGAGAACATCAGATAAACTGATTAACAACCAACCGACACCATCAGATACACTGGTTAACAACCAGCTTAGACCATCAGATACACTGATTAACAACCAGCTTAGACCATCAGATACACTGATTAACAACCAGCCGAGACCATCAGATACACTGGTTAACAACCAGCTGAGACCATCAGATACACTGATTAACAACCAGCTTAGACCATCAGATACACTGGTTAACAACCAACCGAGACCATCAGATACACTGATTAACAACCAACCGAGACCATCAGATACACTGATTAACAACCAACCGAGACCATCAGATACACTGGTTAACAACCAACCGAGACTATCAGATACACTGATTAACAACCAACCGAGACCATCAGATACACTGATTAACAACCAGCGTAGACCATCAAATACACTGGTTAACAACCAACCGAGTCCATCAGATAAACTGATTAACAACCAGCTTAGACAATCAAATACACTGATTAACAACCAGCTAAGACCATCAGATAAACTGATTAACAACCAACCGAGACCATCAGATACACTGATTAACAACCAGCTTAGACCATCAGATACACTGATTAACAACCAGCCGAGTCCATCAGATACACTGATTAACAGCCAGCTTAGACAATCAAATACATTGATTAACAACCAGCCGAGTCCATCAGATACACTGATTAACAACCAACCGAGTCCATCAGATACACTGATTAACAACCAGTTGAGACCATAAGATACACTGATTAACAACCAGTTGAGACCATCAGATACACTGATTAACAACAAACCGAGACCATCAGATAAACTGATTAACAACCAACCGACACCATCAGATACACTGGTTAACAACCAGCTTAGACCATCAGATACACTGATTAACAACAAACCGAGACCATCAGATACACTGATTAACAACCAGCTTAGACCATCAGATACACTGATTAACAACCAGTTGAGACCATAAGATACACTGATTAACAACCAGTTGAGACCATCAGATACACTGATTAAAAACCAGCTTAGACCATCAGATACACTGATTAACAACCAATCGAGACCATCAGATACACTGATTAACAACCAGCTTAGACCATCAGATACACTGATTAACAACCAGCCGAGACCATCAGATACACTGATTAACAACCAGCTTAGACCATCAAATACACTGGTTAACAACCAACCGAGTCCATCAGATAAACTGATTAACAACCAGCTTAGACAATCAAATACACTGATTAACAACCAGCTAAGACCATCAGATAAACTGATTAACAACCAACCGAGACCATCAGATACACTGATTAACAACCAGCTTAGACCATCAAATACACTGGTTAACAACCAACCGAGTCCATCAGATAAACTGATTAACAACCAGCTTAGACAATCAAATACACTGATTAACAACCAGCTAAGACCATCAGATAAACTGATTAACAACCAGCTTAGACAATCAAATACACTGATTAACAACCAGCTAAGACCATCAGATAAACTGATTAACAACCAACCGAGACCATCAGATACACTGATTAACAACCAGCTTAGACCATCAAATACACTGGTTAACAACCAACCGAGTCCATCAGATAAACTGATTAACAACCAGCTTAGACAATCAAATACACTGATTAACAACCAGCTTAGACCATCAGATACACTGATTAACAACCAGCCGAGTCCATCAGATACACTGATTAACAACCAGCTTAGACAATCAAATACATTGATTAACAACCAGCTAAGACCATCAGATAAACTGATTAACAACCAACCGAGACCATCAGATACACTGATTAACAACCAGCTTAGACCATCAGATACACTGATTAACAACCAGCCGAGTCCATCAGATACACTGATTAACAGCCAGCTTAGACAATCAAATACATTGATTAACAACCAGCCGAGTCCATCAGATACACTGATTAACAACCAACCGAGTCCATCAGATACACTGATTAACAACCAGTTGAGACCATAAGATACACTGATTAACAACCAGTTGAGACCATCAGATACACTGATTAACAACAAACCGAGACCATCAGATAAACTGATTAACAACCAACCGACACCATCAGATACACTGGTTAACAACCAACCGACACCATCAGATACACTGGTTAACAACCAGCTTAGACCATCAGATACACTGATTAACAACAAACCGAGACCATCAGATACACTGATTAACAACCAGCTTAGACCATCAGATACACTGATTAACAACCAGTTGAGACCATAAGATACACTGATTAACAACCAGTTGAGACCATCAGATACACTGATTAAAAACCAGCTTAGACCATCAGATACACTGATTAACAACCAATCGAGACCATCAGATACACTGATTAACAACCAGCTTAGACCATCAGATACACTGATTAACAACCAGCCGAGACCATCAGATACACTGATTAACAACCAGCTTAGACCATCAAATACACTGGTTAACAACCAACCGAGTCCATCAGATAAACTGATTAACAACCAGCTTAGACAATCAAATACACTGATTAACAACCAGCTAAGACCATCAGATAAACTGATTAACAACCAACCGAGACCATCAGATACACTGATTAACAACCAGCTTAGACCATCAAATACACTGGTTAACAACCAACCGAGTCCATCAGATAAACTGATTAACAACCAGCTTAGACAATCAAATACACTGATTAACAACCAGCTAAGACCATCAGATAAACTGATTAACAACCAGCTTAGACAATCAAATACACTGATTAACAACCAGCTAAGACCATCAGATAAACTGATTAACAACCAACCGAGACCATCAGATACACTGATTAACAACCAGCTTAGACCATCAAATACACTGGTTAACAACCAACCGAGTCCATCAGATAAACTGATTAACAACCAGCTTAGACAATCAAATACACTGATTAACAACCAGCTTAGACCATCAGATACACTGATTAACAACCAGCCGAGTCCATCAGATACACTGATTAACAACCAGCTTAGACAATCAAATACATTGATTAACAACCAGCCGACTCCATCAGATACACTGATTAACAACCAACCGAGTCCATCAGATACACTGATTAACAACCAGTTGAGACCATAAGATACACTGATTAACAACCAGTTGAGACCATAAGATACACTGATTAACAACCAGTTGAGACCATCAGAAACACTGATTAACAACAAACCGAGACCATCAGATAAACTGATTAACAACCAACCGAGAACATCAGATAAACTGATTAACAACCAACCGACACCATCAGATACACTGGTTAACAACCAGCCGAGACCATCAGATAAACTGATTAACAACCTACCGAGAACATCAGATAAACTGATTAACAACCAACCGACACCATCAGATACACTGGTTAACAACCAGCTTAGACCATCAGATACACTGATTAACAACCAGCTTAGACCATCAGATACACTGATTAACAACCAGCCGAGACCATCAGATACACTGGTTAACAACCAGCTGAGACCATCAGATACACTGATTAACAACCAGCTTAGACCATCAGATACACTGGTTAACAACCAACCGAGACCATCAGATACACTGATTAACAACCAACCGAGACCATCAGATACACTGATTAACAACCAACCGAGACCATCAGATACACTGGTTAACAACCAACCGAGACTATCAGATACACTGATTAACAACCAACCGAGACCATCAGATACACTGATTAACAACCAGCTGAGACCATCAGATACACTGATTAACAACCAGCTGAGACCATCAGATACACTGATTAACAACCAACCGAGACCATCAGATACACTGATTAACAACCAGCTGAGACCATCAGATACACTGGTTAACAACCAGCCGAGACCATCAGATAAACTGATTAACAACCAACCGAGAACATCAGATAAACTGATTAACAACCAACCGACACCATCAGATACACTGATTAACAACCAGCTTAGACCATCAGATACACTGATTAACAACCAACCGAGAACATCAGATAAACTGATTAACAACCACCTTAGACCATCAGATACACTGATTAACAACCAGCTTAGACCATCAGATAAACTGATTAACAACCAACCGAGACCATCAGATACACTGATTAACAACCAGCCAAGACCATCAGATACACTGATTAACAACCAGCTTAGACCATCAGATACACTGGTTAACAACCAGCTTAGACCATCAGATACACTGGTTAACAACCAACCGAGTCCATCAGATACACTGGTTAACAACCAACCGAGACCATCAGATACACTGATTAACAACCAACCGAGAACCTCAGATACACTGATTAACAACCAGCCAAGACCATCAGATACACTGATTAACAACCAACCGAGAACCTCAGATACACTGATTAACAACCAGCCAAGACCATCAGATACACTGATTAACAACCAGCTTAGACCATCAGATACACTGGTTAACAACCAGCTTAGACCATCAGATACACTGGTTAACAACCAACCGAGTCCATCAGATACACTGGTTAACAACCAACCGAGACCATCAGATACACTGATTAACAACCAACCGAGAACCTCAGATACACTGGTTAACAACCAGCTGAGACCATCAGATACACTGATTAACAACCAGCTTAGACCATCAGATACACTGGTTAACAACCAGCTTAGACCATCAGATACACTGGTTAACAACCAACCGAGACCATCAGATACACTGATTAAATACCAGCCGAGTCCATCAGATACACTGATTAACAACCAACCGAGTCCATCAGATACACTGGTTAACAACCAGCTTAGACCATCAGATACACTGATTAACAACCAGCTTAGACCATCAGATACACTGATTAACAACCAACCAAGACCATCAGATACACTGATTAACAACCAACCGAGAACATCAGATAAACTGATTAACAACCAACCGAGACCATCAGATACACTGATTAACAACCAGCTTAGACCATCAGATACACTGATTAACAACCAGCCGAGACCATCAGATACACTGATTAACAACCAGCCGAGACCATCAGATACACTGATTAACAACCAGCTTAGACCATCAGATACACTGATTAACAACCAGCCGAGACCATCAGATACACTGATTAACAACCAGCTTAGACCATCAGATACACTGATTAACAACCAGCTTAGACCATCAGATACACTGATTAACAACCAACCAAGACCATCAGATACACTGATTAACAACCAACCGAGAACATCAGATAAACTGATTAACAACCAACCGAGACCATCAGATACACTGATTAACAACCAGCTTAGACAATCAAATACACTGATTAACAACCAACCGAGTCCATCAGATACACTGATTAACAACCAACCGAGTCCATCAGATACACTGATTAACAACCAACTGAGACCATCAGATACACTGATTAACAACCAGTTGAGACCATAAGATACACTGATTAACAACCAGTTGAGACCATCAGATACACTGATTAACAACCAGCCGAGACCATCAGATACACTGATTAACAACCAGCCGAGACCATCAGATACACTGATTAACAACCAGCCGAGACCATCAGATACACTGATTAACAACACACCGAGTCCATCAGATAAACTGATTAACAACCAGCCGAGACCATCAGATAAACTGATTAACAACACACCGAGTCCATCAGATAAACTGATTAACAACCAGCCGAGACCATCAGATACACTGATTAACAATCAGCCGAGACCATCAGATAAACTGATTAACAACACACCGAGTCCATCAGATAAACTGATTAACAACCAGCCGAGACCATCAGATAAACTGATTAACAACCAACCGAGAACATCAGATAAACTGATTAACAACCAGCTTAGACCATCAGATACACTGATTAACAACCAGCTTTGACCATCAGATACACTGATTAACAACAAGCTTAGACCATCAGATAAACTGATTAACAACCAGCCGAAACCATCAGATACACTGATTAACAACCAGCTTAGACCATCAGATACACTGATTAACAACCAGCCGAAACCATCAGATACACTGATTAACAACCAGCCGAGTCGATCAGATACACTGATTAACAACCAGCCGAGTCGATCAGATACACTGATTAACAACCAGCCGAAACCATCAGATACACTGGTTAACAACCAGCCGAGACCATCAGATAAACTGATTAACAACCAACCGAGAACATCAGATAAACTGATTAACAACCAACCGACACCATCAGATACACTGATTAACAACCAACCGAGAACATCAGATACACTGATTAACAACCAGCTGAGACCATCAGATAAACTGATTAACAACCAGCTTAGACCATCAGATACACTGATTAACAACCAACCGAGAACATCAGATACACTGATTAACAACCAGCTGAGACCATCAGATAAACTGATTAACAACCAACCGAGAACATCAGATACACTGGTTAACAACCAGCTGAGACCATCAGATACACTGATTAACAACCAGCTGAGACCATCAGATACACTGATTAACAACCAGCTTAGACCATCAGATAAACTGATTAACAACCAACCGAGAACATCAGATACACTGGTTAACAACCAGCTGAGACCATCAGATACACTGATTAACAACCAGCTGAGACCATCAGATACACTGATTAACAACCAGCTTAGACCATCAGATAAACTGATTAACAACCAACCGAGAACATCAGATAAACTGATTAACAACCAACCGAGACCATCAGATACACTGGTTAACAACCAGCTGAGACCATCAGATACACTGATTAACAACCAGCTTAGACCATCAGATAAACTGATTAACAACCAACCGAGAACATCAGATAAACTGATTAACAACCAACCGAGTCCATCAGATACACTGATTAACAACCAACCGAGTCCATCAGATACACTGATTAACAACCAGCTTAGACCATCAGATACACTGATTAACAACCAGCCAAGACCATCAGATACACTGATTAACAACCAGCTTAGACCATCAGATACACTGGTTAACAACCAGCTTAGACCATCAGATACACTGGTTAACAACCAACCGAGACCATCAGATACACTGATTAACAACCAACCGAGAACCTCAGATACACTGATTAACAACCAGCCAAGACCATCAGATACACTGATTAACAACCAGCTGAGACCATCAGATACACTGATTAACAACCAGCCGAGTCCATCAGATACACTGATTAACAACCAGCTTAGACAATCAGATACACTGATTAACAACCAGCCGAGACCATCAGATACACTGATTAACAACCAGCTTAGACCATCAGATACACTGGTTAACAACCAGCTTAGACCATCAGATACACTGGTTAACAACCAACCGAGACCATCAGATACACTGATTAACAACCAGCCGAGAACATCAGATAAACTGATTAACAACCAACCGAGACCATCAGATACACTGATTAACAACCAGCTTAGACCATCAGATACACTGATTAACAACCAACCGAGACCATCAGATACACTGATTAACAACCAGCTTAGACCATCAGATACACTGATTAACAACCAACCGAGACCATCAGATACACTGATTAACAACCAACCGAGACCATCAGATACACTGATTAACAACCAGCTTAGACCATCAGATACACTGATTAACAACCAACCAAGACCATCAGATACACTGATTAACAACCAACCGAGAACATCAGATAAACTGATTAACAACCAACCGAGACCATCAGATACACTGATTAACAACCAGCTTAGACCATCAGATACACTGATTAACAACCAGCCGAGACCATCAGATACACTGATTAACAACCAGCTTAGACCATCAGATACACTGATTAACAACCAGCCGAGACCATCAGATACACTGATTAACAACCAACCGAGACCATCAGATACACTGATTAACAACCAGCTTAGACCATCAGATACACTGATTAACAACCAGCCGAGACCATCAGATACACTGATTAACAACCAACCGGGACCATCAGATACACTGATTAACAACCAGCCGAGTCCATCAGATACACTGATTAACAACCAGCTTAGACAATCAAATACATTGATTAACAACCAGCCGAGTCCATCAGATACACTGATTAACAACCAACCGAGTCCATCAGATACACTGATTAACAACCAACTGAGACCATCAGATACACTGATTAACAACCAGTTGAGACCATAAGATACACTGATTAACAACCAGTTGAGACCATCAGATACACTGATTAACAACCAGCCGAGACCATCAGATACACTGATTAACAACCAGCTTAGACCATCAGATACACTGGTTAACAACCAGCTTAGACCATCAGATACACTGGTTAACAACCAGTTGAGACCATCAGATACACTGATTAACAACCAGCCGAGACCATCAGATACACTGATTAACAACCAGCTTAGACCATCAGATACACTGGTTAACAACCAGCTTAGACCATCAGATACACTGGTTAACAACCAGTTGAGACCATAAGATACACTGATTAACAACCAGCCGAGACCATCAGATACACTGATTAACAACCAGCTTAGACCATCAGATACACTGGTTAACAACCAGTTTAGACCATCAGATACACTGGTTAACAACCAGTTGAGACCATCAGATACACTGATTAACAACCAGTTGAGACCATAAGATACACTGATTAACAACCAGTTGAGACCATCAGATACACTGATTAACAACCAGCCGAGACCATCAGATACACTGATTAACAACCAGCTTAGACCATCAGATACACTGGTTAACAACCAGCTTAGACCATCAGATACACTGGTTAACAACCAGTTGAGACCATCAGATACACTGGTTAACAACCAGCTTAGACCATCAGATACACTGGTTAACAACCAACCGAGACCATCAGATACACTGATTAACAACCAGCTTAGACAATCAAATAAACTGATTAACAACCAACCGAGACCATCAGATACACTGATTAACAACCAACCGAGACCATCAGATACACTGGTTAACAACCAGTTGAGACCATCAGATACACTGATTAACAACCAGCTTAGACCATCAGATACACTGGTTAACAACCAACCGAGACCATCAGATACACTGATTAACAACCAGCTTAGACAATCAAATAAACTGATTAACAACCAACCGAGACCATCAGATACACTGATTAACAACCAACCGAGACCATCAGATACACTGGTTAACAACCAGTTGAGACCATCAGATAAACTGATTAACAACCAGCTTAGACAATCAAATACACTGATTAACAACCAACCGAGACCATCAGATACACTGATTAACAACCAGCCGAAACCATCAGATACACTGATTAACAACCAACCGAGACCATCAGATACACTGATTAACAACCAGCTTAGACCATCAGATAAACTGGTTAACAACCAACCGAGACCATCAGATACACTGATTAACAACCAGCTTAGACCATCAGATACACTGATTAACAACCAGCTTAGACCATCAGATACACTGGTTAACAACCAGCTTAGACCATCAGATACACTGGTTAACAACCAACCGAGACCATCAGATACACTGATTAACAACCAGCCGAGAACATCAGATAAACTGATTAACAACCAACCGAGACCATCAGATACACTGATTAACAACCAGCTTAGACCATCAGATACACTGATTAACAACCAACCGAGACCATCAGATACACTGATTAACAACCAACCGAGACCATCAGATACACTGATTAACAACCAGCTTAGACCATCAGATACACTGATTAACAACCAACCAAGACCATCAGATACACTGATTAACAACCAACCGAGAACATCAGATAAACTGATTAACAACCAACCGAGACCATCAGATACACTGATTAACAACCAGCTTAGACCATCAGATACACTGATTAACAACCAGCCGAGACCATCAGATACACTGATTAACAACCAGCTTAGACCATCAGATACACTGATTAACAACCAGCTTAGACCATCAGATACACTGATTAACAACCAGCTTAGACCATCAGATACACTGATTAAAAACCAGCCGAGTCCATCAGATACACTGATTAACAACCAGCTTAGACCATCAAATACACTGATTAACAACCAACCGAGACCATCAGATACACTGATTAACAACCAGCTTAGACAATCAAATACACTGATTAACAACCAACCGAGACCATCAGATACACTGATTAACAACCAGCCGAAACCATCAGATACACTGATTAACAACCAACCGAGAAAAACAGATACACTGATTAACAACCAACCGAGACCATCAGATACACTGATTAACAACCAACCGAGACCATCAGATACACTGATTAACAACCAGCCGAGACCATCAGATACACTGATTAACAACCAACCGAGACCATCAGATACACTGATTAACAACCAGCTTAGACCATCAGATACACTGATTAACAACCAGCCGAGACCATCAGATACACTGATTAACAACCAACCGGGACCATCAGATACACTGATTAACAACCAGCCGAGTCCATCAGATACACTGATTAACAACCAGCTTAGACAATCAAATACATTGATTAACAACCAGCCGAGTCCATCAGATACACTGATTAACAACCAACCGAGTCCATCAGATACACTGATTAACAACCAACTGAGACCATCAGATACACTGATTAACAACCAGTTGAGACCATAAGATACACTGATTAACAACCAGTTGAGACCATCAGATACACTGATTAACAACCAGCCGAGACCATCAGATACACTGATTAACAACCAGCTTAGACAATCAAATAAACTGATTAACAACCAACCGAGACCATCAGATACACTGGTTAACAACCAACCGAGACCATCAGATACACTGATTAACAACCAGCTTAGACAATCAAATAAACTGATTAACAACCAACCGAGACCATCAGATACACTGATTAACAACCAACCGAGACCATCAGATACACTGGTTAACAACCAGTTGAGACCATCAGATAAACTGATTAACAACCAGCTTAGACAATCAAATACACTGATTAACAACCAACCGAGACCATCAGATACACTGATTAACAACCAGCCGAAACCATCAGATACACTGATTAACAACCAACCGAGACCATCAGATACACTGATTAACAACCAGCTTAGACCATCAGATAAACTGGTTAACAACCAACCGAGACCATCAGATACACTGATTAACAACCAGCTTAGACCATCAGATAAACTGATTAACAACCAACCGAGTCCATCAGATAAACTGATTAACAACCAACCGAGACCATCAGATACACTGATTAACAACCAACCGAGACCATCAGATACACTGATTAACAACCAGCTTACACCATCAGATACACTGATTAACAACCAACCGAGACCATCAGATACACTGATTAACTACCAGTTGAGACCATAAGATACACTGATTAACAACCAGTTGATACCATCAGATACACTGATTAACAACCAGCTTAGACCATCAGATACACTGATTAACAACCAGCCGAGACCATCAGATAAAGTGATTAACAACCAACCGAGAACATCAGATACACTGATTAACTACCAGTTGAGACCATAAGATACACTGATTAACAACCAGCTTTGACCATCAGATACACTGATTAACAACCAGCTTAGACCATCAGATACACTGATTAACAACCAATCGAGATCATCAGATACACTGATTAACAACCAGCTTAGTCCATCAGATACACTGATTAACAACCAGCTTTGACCATCAGATACACTGATTAACAACCAGCTTAGACCATCAGATACACTGATTAACAACCAACCGAGACCATCAGATACACTGATTAACAACCAATCGAGATCATCAGATACCCTGATTAACAACCAGCCGAGTCCATCAGATACACTGATTAACAACCAGCTTAGACAATCAAATACATTGATTAACAACCAGCCGAGTCCATCAGATACACTGATTAACAACCAACCGAGTCCATCAGATACACTGATTAACAACCAACTGAGACCATCAGATACACTGATTAACAACCAGTTGAGACCATAAGATACACTGATTAACAACCAGTTGAGACCATAAGATACACTGATTAACAACCAGCTTAGACCATCAGATAAACTGATTAACAACCAGTTGAGTCCATCAGATAAACTGATTAACAACCAACCGAGACCATCAGATACACTGGTTAACAACCAACCGAGACCATCAGATACACTGATTAACAACCAGCCGAGTCCATCAGATACACTGATTAACAACCAGCTTAGACAATCAAATACATTGATTAACAACCAGCCGAGTCCATCAGATACACTGATTAACAACCAGCCGAGTCCATCAGATACACTGATTAACAACCAGTTGAGACCATAAGATACACTGATTAACAACCAGTTGAGACCATCAGATACACTGATTAACAACCAGCTTAGACCATCAGATAAACTGATTAACAACACACCGAGTCCATCAGATAAACTGATTAACAACCAGCCGAGACCATCAGATAAACTGATTAACAACCAACCGAGAACATCAGATAAACTGATTAACAACCAGCTTAGACCATCAGATACACTGATTAACAACCAGCTTTGACCATCAGATACACTGATTAACAACCAGCTTAGACCATCAGATACACTGATTAACAACCAGCTAAGACCATCAGATAAACTGATTAACAACCAGCCGAAACCATCAGATACACTGATTAACAACCAGCTTAGACCATCAGATACACTGATTAACAACCAGCCGAGTCGATCAGATACACTGATTAACAACAAGTTTAGACCATCAGATACACTGGTTAACAACCAACCGAGACCATCAGATACACTGATTAACAACCAGCTTAGACCATCAGATACACTGGTTAACAACCAGTTGAGACCATCAGATACACTGATTAACAACCAGCTTAGACCATCAGATACACTGATTAACAACCAGCTTAGACAATCAAATACACTGATTAACAACCAGCCGAGACCATCAGATACACTGATTAACAACCAGCCAAGTCCATCAGATACACTGATTAACAACCAGCCGAGTCCATCAAATACACTGATTAACAACCAGCTTAGACAATCAAATACACTGATTAACAACCAACCGAGTCCATCAGATACACTGATTAACAACCAACCGAGAAAATCAGATACACTGATTAACAACCAGCCGAGACCATCAGATACACTGATTAACAACCAACCGAGACCATCAGATACACTGATTAACAACCAGCTTAGACCATCAGATACACTGGTTAACAACCAACCGAGACCATCAGATACACTGATTAACAACCAGCTTAGACAATCAAATACACTGATTAACAACCAGCTTAGACCATCAGATACACTGATTAACAACCAGCTTAGACCATCAGATACACTGGTTAACAACCAGCTTAGACCATCAGATACACTGGTTAACAACCAACCGGGACCATCAGATACACTGATTAACAACCAGCTTAGACAATCAAATACATTGATTAACAACCAGCCGAGTCCATCAGATACACTGATTAACAACCAACCGAGAACATCAGATAAACTGATTAACAACCAGCTTAGACCATCAGATACACTGATTAACAACCAGCTTTGACCATCAGATACACTGATTAACAACCAGCTTAGACCATCAGATACACTGATTAACAACCAGCTTAGACCATCAGATACACTGATTAACAACCAGCCGAAACCATCAGATACACTGATTAACAACAAGCTTAGACCATCAGATACACTGGTTAACAACCAACCGAGACCATCAGATACACTGATTAACAACCAGCTTAGACCATCAGATACACTGATTAACAACCAACCGAGACCATCAGAGACACTGATTAACAACCAGCTTAGACCATCAGATACACTGATTAACAACCAGCCGAAACCATAAGATACACTGATTAACAACCAACAGAAACCATCAGATACACTGATTAACAACCAGTTGAGACCATAAGATACACTGATTAACAACCAGCTTAGACCATCAGATACACTGATTAACAACCAGCCGAAACCATAAGATACACTGATTAACAACCAACAGAAACCATCAGATACACTGATTAACAACCAGTTGAGACCATAAGATACACTGATTAACAACCAGTTGAGACCATGAGATACAGTGATTAACAACCAGCTTAGACCATCAGATACACTGATTAACAACCAGCTTAGACCATCAGTTACACTGATTAACAACCAGCTTAGACCATCAGATAAACTGATTAATAACCAGCCAAGTCAATCAGATAAACTGATTAACAACCAACCGAGACCATCAGATACACTGATTAACAACCAGCCGAGACCATCAGATACACTGATTAACAACCAGTTGAGACCATAAGATACACTGATTAACAACCAGTTGAGACCATCAGATACACTGATTAACAACCAGTTGAGACCATCAGAAACACTGATTAACAACCAGCTTAGACCATCAGTTACACTGATTAACAACCAGCTTAGACCATCAGATAAACTGATTAATAACCAGCCAAGTCAATCAGATAAACTGATTAACAACCAACCGAGACCATCAGATACACTGATTAACAACCAGCCGAGACCATCAGATACACTGATTAACAACCAACCGAGACCATCAGATACACTGATTAACAACCAACCGAGAACATCAGATAAACTGATTAACAACCAACCGAGAAAATCAGATACACTGATTAACAACCAGCTTAGACCATCAGATACACTGGTTAACAACCAGCTTAGACCATCAGATACACTGATTAACAACCAGCCGAGTCCATCAGATACACTGATTAACAACCAACCGAGTCCATCAGATACACTGATTAACAACCAACCGAGTCCATCAGATACACTGATTAACAACCAGCCGAGTCCATCAGATACACTGATTAACAACCAGCCGAGTCCATCAGATACACTGATTAACAACCAACCGAGACCATCAGATACACTGATTAACAACCAACCGAGACCATCAGATACACTGATTAACAACCAGCTTAGACCATCAGATACACTGATTAACAACCAGCCGAGGCCATCAGATACACTGATTACCAACCAACCGAGTCCATCAGATACACTGATTAACAACCAACCGAGTCCATCAGATACACTGATTAACAACCAGCCGAGTCCATCAGATACACTGGTTAACAACCAGCTGAGACCATCAGATACACTGATTAACAACCAACTGAGACCATCAGATACACTGATTAACAACCAGTTGAGACCATCAGTTACACTGATTAACAACCAGCTTAGACCATCAGATAAACTGATTAATAACCAGCCGAGACCATCAGATACACTGATTAACAACCAGCTTAGACCATCAGATAAACTGATTAACAACACACCGAGTCCATCAGATAAACTGATTAACAACCAGCCGAGACCATCAGATAAACTGATTAACAACCAACCGAGAACATCAGATAAACTGATTAACAACCAGCTTAGACCATCAGATACACTGATTAACAACCAGCTTTGACCATCAGATAAACTGATTAACAACCAGCCGAAACCATCAGATACACTGATTAACAACCAGCTTAGACCATCAGATACACTGATTAACAACCAGCCGAGTCGATCAGATACACTGATTAACAACAAGTTTAGACCATCAGATACACTGGTTAACAACCAACCGAGACCATCAGATACACTGATTAACAACCAGCTTAGACCATCAGATACACTGGTTAACAACCAGTTGAGACCATCAGATACACTGATTAACAACCAGCTTAGACCATCAGATACACTGATTAACAACCAGCCGAGTCCATCAGATACACTGATTAACAACCAGCCGAGTCCATCAAATACACTGATTAACAACCAGCTTAGACAATCAAATACACTGATTAACAACCAACCGAGTCCATCAGATACACTGATTAACAACCAACCGAGAAAATCAGATACACTGATTAACAACCAACCGAGAAAATCAGATACACTGATTAACAACCAGCCGAGACCATCAGATACACTGATTAACAACCAACCGAGACCATCAGATACACTGATTAACAACCAGCTTAGACCATCAGATACACTGGTTAACAACCAACCGAGACCATCAGATACACTGATTAACAACCAGCTTAGACAATCAAATACACTGATTAACAACCAGCTTAGACCATCAGATACACTGATTAACAACCAGCTTAGACCATCAGATACACTGATTAACAACCAGCTTAGACCATCAGATACACTGGTTAACAACAAACCGGGACCATCAGATACACTGATTAACAACCAGCTTAGACAATCAAATACATTGATTAACAACCAGCCGAGTCCATCAGATACACTGATTAACAACCAACTGAGACCATCAGATACACTGATTAACAACCAGTTGAGACCATAAGATACACTGATTAACAACCAGTTGAGACCATCAGATACACTGATTAACAACCAGCTTTGACCATCAGATACACTGATTAACAACCAGCTTAGACCATCAGATACACTGATTAACAACCAGCTTAGACCATCAGATACACTGATTAACAACCAGCCGAAACCATCAGATACACTGATTAACAACAAGCTTAGACCATCAGATACACTGGTTAACAACCAACCGAGACCATCAGATACACTGATTAACAACCAGCTTAGACCATCAGATACACTGGTTAACAACCAGCCGAGACCATCAGATAAACTGATTAACAACCAACCGAGAACATCAGATAAACTGATTAACAACCAGCTTAGACCATCAGATACACTGATTAACAACCAACCGAGACCATCAGAGACACTGATTAACAACCAGCTTAGACCATCAGATACACTGATTAACAACCAGCCGAAACCATCAGATACACTGATTAACAACCAACAGAAACCATCAGATACACTGATTAACAACCAGTTGAGACCATAAGATACACTGATTAACAACCAGTTGAGACCATCAGATACAGTGATTAACAACCAGCTTAGACCATCAGATACACTGATTAACAACCAGTTGAGACCATCAGATACACTGATTAACAACCAGTTGAGACCATCAGAAACACTGATTAACAACCAGCTTAGACCATCAGTTACACTGATTAACAACCAGCTTAGACCATCAGATAAACTGATTAATAACCAGCCAAGTCAATCAGATAAACTGATTAACAACCAACCGAGACCATCAGATACACTGATTAACAACCAACCGAGAACATCAGATAAACTGATTAACAACCAACCGAGAAAATCAGATACACTGATTAACAACCAGCTTAGACCATCAGATACACTGGTTAACAACCAGCTTAGACCATCAGATACACTGATTAACAACCAGCCGAGTCCATCAGATACACTGATTAACAACCAACCGAGTCCATCAGATACACTGATTAACAACCAACCGAGTCCATCAGATACACTGATTATCAACCAGCCGAGTCCATCAGATACACTGATTAACAACCAGCCGAGTCCATCAGATACACTGATTAACAACCAACCGAGACCATCAGATACACTGATTAACAACCAGTTGAGACCATCAGAAACACTGATTAACAACCAGCTTAGACCATCAGTTACACTGATTAACAACCAGCTTAGACCATCAGATAAACTGATTAATAACCAGCCAAGTCAATCAGATAAACTGATTAACAACCAACCGAGACCATCAGATACACTGATTAACAACCAACCGAGAACATCAGATAAACTGATTAACAACCAACCGAGAAAATCAGATACACTGATTAACAACCAGCTTAGACCATCAGATACACTGATTATCAACCAGCCGAGTCCATCAGATACACTGATTAACAACCAGCCGAGTCCATCAGATACACTGATTAACAACCAACCGAGACCATCAGATACACTGATTAACAACCAACCGAGTCCATCAGATACACTGATTAACAACCAGCCGAGTCCATCAGATACACTGATTAACAACCAGCCGAGTCCATCAGATACACTGATTAACAACCAACCGAGACCATCAGATACACTGATTAACAACCAGCTTAGACCATCAGATACACTGATTACCAACCAACCGAGTCCATCAGATACACTGATTAACAACCAACCGAGTCCATCAGATACACTGATTAACAACCAACCGAGTCCATCAGATACACTGATTAACAACCAACCGAGTCCATCAGATACACTGATTAACAACCAGCTGAGACCATCAGATACACTGATTAACAACCAACTGAGACCATCAGATACACTGATTAACAACCAGTTGAGACCATCAGTTACACTGATTAACAACCAGCTTAGACCATCAGATAAACTGATTAATAACCAGCCGAGACCATCAGATACACTGATTAACAACCAGCCAAGTCAATCAGATAAACTGATTAACAACCAACCGAGACCATCAGATACACTGATTAACAACCAAACGAGTCCATCAGATACACTGGTTAACAACCAGCTGAGACCATCAGATACACTGATTAACAACCAGCTTAGACCATCAGATAAACTGATTAACAACCAACCGAGTCCATCAGATAAACTGATTAACAACCAGCTTAGACAATCAAATACACTGATTAACAACCAACCGAGACCATCAGATACACTGATTAACAACCAGCTTAGACCATCAGATACACTGGTTAACAACCAACCGAGACCATCAGATACACTGATTAACAACCAGCTTAGACCATCAGATACACTGATTAACAACCAACCGAGTCCATCAGATACACTGATTAACAACCAACCGAGTCCATCAGATACACTGATTAACAACCAGCCGAGTCCATCAGATACACTGATTAACAACCAGCCGAGTCCATCAGATACACTGATTAACAACCAGCTTAGACAATCAAATACATTGATTAACAACCAGCCGAGTCCATCAGATACACTGATTAACAACCAGCCGAGTCCATCAGATACACTGATTAACAACCATCTTGGACAATCAAATACATTGATTAACAACCAGCCGAGACCATCAGATACACTGATTAACAACCAACTGAGACCATCAGATAAACTGATTAATAACGAGCCGAGACCATCAGATACACTGATTAACAACCAGCCAAGTCAATCAGATAAACTGATTAACAACCAACCGAGTCCATCAGATACACTGATTAACAACCAACTGAGACCATCAGATACACTGATTAACAACCAGCTTAGACCATCAGATAAACTGATTAATAACCAGCCGAGACCATCAGATACACTGATTAACAACCAGCCAAGTCAATCAGATAAACTGATTAACAACCAAACGAGTCCATCAGATACACTGGTTAACAACCAGCTTAGACCATCAGATACACTGATTAACAACCAGCCGAGACCATCAGATACATTGATTAACAACCAACCGAGTCCATCAGATACACTGATTAACAACCAACTGAGACCATTAGATACACTGATTAACAACCAGCTTAGACCATCAGATAAACTGATTAACAACCAAACGAGTCCATCAGATACACTGGTTAACAACCAGCTTAGACCATCAGATACACTGATTAACAACCAGCTTAGACCATCAGATACACTGATTAACAACCAGCTGAGACCATCAGATACACTGATTAACAACCAGCTTAGACCATCAGATACACTGATTAACAACCAGCCGAGACCATCAGATACATTGATTAACAACCAGCCGAGTCCATCAGATACACTGATTAACAACCAACCGAGACCATCAGATACACTGATTAACAACCAGCCGAGTCCATCAGATACACTGATTAACAACCAACCGAGACCATCAGATACACTGATTAACAACCAGCTTAGACCATCAGATACACTGGTTAACAACCAACAGAAACCATAAGATACACTGATTAACAACCAACAGAAACCATCAGATACACTGATTAACAACCAGTTGAGACCATCAGATACACTGATTAACAACCAGTTGAGACCATCAGAAACACTGATTAACAACCAGCTTAGACCATCAGTTACACTGATTAACAACCAGCTTAGACCATCAGATAAACTGATTAATAACCAGCCAAGTCAATCAGATAAACTGATTAACAACCAACCGAGACCATCAGATACACTGATTAACAACCAGCCGAGACCATCAGATACACTGATTAACAACCAGTTGAGACCATCAGATACACTGATTAACAACCAACCGAGACCATCAGATAAACTGATTAACAACCAACCGAGACCATCAGATACACTGGTTAACAACCAGCTTAGACCATCAGATACACTGGTTAACAACCAGCTTAGACCATCAGATACACTGGTTAACAACCAACCGAGACCATCAGATACACTGATTAACAACCAGCTTAGACCATCAGATACACTGATTAACAACCAGCCGAAACCATAAGATACACTGATTAACAACCAACAGAAACCATCAGATACACTGATTAACAACCAGCTTAGACCATCAGATACACTGATTAACAACCAGCTTAGACCATCAGAAACACTGATTAACAACCAGCTTAGACCATCAGATAAACTGATTAATAACCAGCCAAGTCAATCAGATAAACTGATTAACAACCAACCGAGACCATCAGATACATTGATTAACAACCAGCCGAGACCATCAGATACACTGATTAACAACCAGCTTAGACCATCAGATACACTGATTAATAACCAGCCAAGTCAATCAGATAAACTGATTAACAACCAACCGAGACCATCAGATACACTGATTAACAACCAGCTTAGACCATCAGATACACTGGTTAACAACCAGCTTAGACCATCAGATACACTGATTAACAACCAGCTTAGACCATCAGATACACTGATTAACAACCAGCCGAAACCATCAGATACACTGATTAACAACCAACCGAGAAAATCAGATACACTGATTAACAACCAGCTGAGACCATCAGATACACTGATTAACAACCAGCCGAGACCATCAGATACACTGATTAACAACCAGCTTAGATCATCAGATACACTGATTAACAACCAGCTTAGACCATCAGATACACTGATTAACAACCAGCTTAGACCATCAGATACACTGATTAACAACCAGCTTAGACCATCAGATACACTGATTAACAACCAACCGAGAACATCAGATAAACTGATTAACAACCAACCGAGACCATCAGATACACTGATTAACAACCAGCTTAGACCATCAGATACACTGATTAACAACCAGCTTAGACCATCAGATAAACTGATTAACAACCAGCCGAAACCATCAGATACACTGATTAACAACCAGCTTAGATCATCAGATACACTGATTAACAACCAGCTTAGACCATCAGATACACTGATTAACAACCAGCTTAGACCATCAGATACACTGATTAACAACCAGCTTAGACCATCAGATACACTGATTAACAACCAACCGAGAACATCAGATAAACTGATTAACAACCAACCGAGACCATCAGATACACTGGTTAACAACCAGCTTAGACCATCAGATACACTGATTAACAACCAGCTTAGACCATCAGATACACTGATTAACAACCAGCTTAGACCATCAGATACACTGATTAACAACCAGCTTAGACCATCAGATACACTGATTAACAACCAGCTTAGACCATCAGATACACTGATTAACAACCAACCGAGACCATCAGATACACTGATTAACAACCAGCTTAGACCATCAGATAAACTGATTAACAACCAACCGAGAACATCAGATACACTGATTAACAACCAGCTTAGACCATCAGATAAACTGATTAACAACCAACCGAGAACATCAGATACACTGATTAACAACCAGCTTAGATCATCAGATACACTGGTTAACAACCAGCTGAGACCATCAGATACACTGATTAACAACCAGCTTAGACCATCAGATACACTGATTAACAACCAACCGAGTCCATCAGATACACTGATTAACAACCAGCTTAGACCATCAGATACACTGATTAACAACCAGCTTAGACCATCAGATACACTGATTAACAACCAGCCGAGACCATCAGATACACTGATTAACAACCAGCCGAGACCATCAGATACACTGATTAACAACCAGCTTAGACCATCAGATACACTGGTTAACAACCAGCTTAGACCATCAGATACACTGATTAACAACCAGCCGAGACCATCAGATACACTGATTAACAACCAGCTTAGACCATCAGATACACTGGTTAACAACCAGCTTAGACCATCAGATACACTGATTAACAACCAGCTTAGACCATCAGATACACTGATTAACAACCAGCTTAGACCATCAGATACACTGATTAACAACCAGCCGAGTCCATCAGATACACTGATTAACAACCAGCCGAGACCATCAGATACACTGATTAACAACCAGCTTAGACCATCAGATACACTGATTAACAACCAGCTTAGACCATCAGATACACTGGTTAACAACCAGCTTAGACCATCAGATACACTGATTAACAACCAACCGAGTCCATCAGATACACTGATTAACAACCAGCCGAGTCCATCAGATACACTGATTAACAACCAGCCGAGTCCATCAGATACACTGATTAACAACCAGCCGAGTCCATCAGATACACTGATTAACAACCAACCGAGACCATCAGATACACTGATTAACAACCAGCTTAGACCATCAGATACACTGATTAACAACCAGCCGAGACCATCAGATACACTGATTAACAACCAACCGAGACCATCAGATACACTGATTAACAACCAGCTTAGACAATCAAATACATTGATTAACAACCAGTTGAGACCATCAGTTACACTGATTAACAACCAACCGAGTCCATCAGATACACTGATTAACAACCAACCGAGTCCATCAGATACACTGATTAACAACCAACCGAGTCCATCAGATACACTGATTAACAACCAACCGAGTCCATCAGATACACTGATTAACAACCAGCCGAGTCCATCAGATACACTGATTAACAACCAGCTTAGACAATCAAATACATTGATTAACAACCAGCCAAGTCCATCAGATACACTGATTAACAACCAACTGAGACCATCAGATACACTGATTAACAACCAGTTGAGACCATCAGATACACTGATTAACAACCAGTTGAGACCATCAGTTACACTGATTAACAACCAGCTTAGACCATCAGATAAACTGATTAATAACCAGCCGAGACCATCAGATACACTGATTAACAACCAGCCAAGTCAATCAGATAAACTGATTAACAACCAACCGAGACCATCAGATACACTGATTAACAACCAAACGAGTCCATCAGATACACTGGTTAACAACCAGCTGAGACCATCAGATACACTGATTAACAACCAGCTTAGACCATCAGATACACTGGTTAACAACCAGCTTAGACCATCAGATACACTGGTTAACAACCAACCGAGACCATCAGATACACTGATTAACAACCAGCTTAGACCATCAGATACACTGATTAACAACCAGCCGAGTCCATCAGATACACTGATTAACAACCAGCTTAGACCATCAGATACACTGGTTAACAACCAGCCGAGTCCATCAGATACACTGATTAACAACCAGCTTAGACCATCAGATACACTGATTAACAACCAGTTGAGACCATCAGATACACTGATTAACAACCAGCTTAGACCATCAGATACACTGATTAACAACCAGTTGAGACCATGAGATACACTGATTAACAACCAGCTTAGACCATCAGATACACTGGTTAACAACCAGCTTAGACCATCAGATACACTGGTTAACAACCAACCGAGTCCATCAGATACACTGATTAACAACCAGCCGAGACCATCAGATACACTGATTAACAACCAGCTTAGACCATCAAATACACTGATTAACAACCAACCGAGACCATCAGATACACTGATTAACAACCAACCGAGACCATCAGATACACTGATTAACAACCAGCTTAGACCATCAGATACACTGATTAACAACCAGCCGAAACCATAAGATACACTGATTAACAACCAACAGAAACCATCAGATACACTGATTAACAACCAGTTGAGACCATCAGAAACACTGATTAACAACCAGCTTAGACCATCAGATAAACTGATTAATAACCAGCCGAGACCATCAGATACACGGATTAACAACCAGCCAAGTCAATCAGATAAACTGATTAACAACCAACCGAGACCATCAGATACACTGATTAACAACCAGCCGAGACCATCAGATACACTGATTAACAACCAGTTGAGACCATCAGATACACTGATTAACAACCAGCTTAGACCATCAGATACACTGATTAACAACCAGCCGAGACCATCAGATACATTGATTAACAACCAGCTTAGACCATCAGATATACTGATTAACAACCAACAGAAACCATCAGATACACTGATTAACAACCAGTTGAGATCATCAGATACACTGATTAACAACCAGCTTAGACAATCAAATACACTGATTAACAACCAGTTGAGACCATCAGATACACTGATTAACAACCAGCTTAGACCATCAGATACACTGATTAACAACCAGCCGAGACCATCAGATACATTGATTAACAACCAGCTTAGACCATCAGATATACTGATTAACAACCAACAGAAACCATCAGATACACTGATTAACAACCAGTTGAGATCATCAGATACACTGATTAACAACCAGCTTAGACAATCAAATACACTGATTAAAAACCAGTTGAGACCATCAGATACACTGATTAACAACCAGCTTAGACCATCAGATACACTGATTAACAACCAGCTTAGACCATCAGATACACTGATTAACAACCAGCCGAGACCATCAGATACACTGATTAACAACCAACCGAGACCATCAGATACACTGATTAACAACCAGCCGAGACCATCAGATACACTGATTAACAACCAACCGAGACCATCAGATACACTGATTAACAACCAGCCGAGACAATCAAATACACTGATTAACAACCAACCGAGAAAATCAGATACACTGATTAACAACCAGCTGAGACCATAAGATACACTGATTAACAACCAGCCGAGTCCATCAGATACACTGATTAACAACCAACCGAGACCATCAGATACACTGATTAACAACCAGCCGAGTCCATCAGATACACTGATTAACAACCAGCTTAGACCATCAGATACACTGATTAACAACCAGTTGAGACCATCAGATACACTGATTAACAACCAGCTTAGACCATCAGATACACTGATTAACAACCAGTTGAGACCATCAGATACACTGATTAACAACCAGTTGAGACCATCAGAAACACTGATTAACAACCAGCTTAGACCATCAGATACACTGGTTAACAACCAGCTGAGACCATCAGATACACTGATAAACAACCAGCCGAGACCATCAGATACACTGATTAACAACCAACAGAAACCATCAGATACACTGATTAACAACGAACAGAAACCATCAGATACACTGATTAACAACCAACAGAAACCATCAGATACACTGATTAACAACCAGCCGAGTCCATCAGATACACTGATTAACAACCAACCGAGACCATCAGATACACTGATTAACAACCAGCCGAGTCCATCAGATACACTGATTAACACCCAGCTTAGACAATCAAATACACTGATTAACAACCAACAGAAACCATCAGATACACTGATTAACAACCAGCCGAGTCCATCAGATACACTGATTAACAACCAACCGAGACCATCAGATACACTGATTAACAACCAGCCGAGTCCATCAGATACACTGATTAACAACCAACCGAGACCATCAGATACACTGATTAACAACCAGCTTAGACCATCAGATACACTGGTTAACAACCAACCGAGACCATCAGATACACTGATTAACAACCAGCCGAAACCATCAGATACACTGATTAACAACCAACAGAAACCATCAGATACACTGATTAACAACGAACAGAAACCATCAGATACACTGATTAACAACCAACAGAAACCATCAGATACACTGATTAACAACCAACCGAGACCATCAGATACACTGATTAACAACCAGCTTAGACCATCAGATACACTGATTAACAACCAACCGAGACCATCAGATACACTGATTAACAACCAGCTTAGACCATCAGATACACTGGTTAACAACCAACCGAGACCATCAGATACACTGATTAACAACCAGCCGAGTCCATCAGATACACTGATTAACAACCAGCCGAGTCCATCAGATACACTGATTAACAACCAGCTTAGACCATCAGATACACTGGTTAACAACCAACCGAGACCATCAGATACACTGATTAACAACCAACCGAGACCATCAGATACACTGATTAACAACCAGCCGAGTCCATCAGATACACTGATTAACAACCAACCGAGACCATCAGATACACTGATTAACAACCAGCCGAAACCATCAGATACACTGATTAACAACCAACAGAAACCATCAGATACACTGATTAACAACGAACAGAAACCATCAGATACACTGATTAACAACCAACAGAAACCATCAGATACACTGATTAACAACCAACCGAGACCATCAGATACACTGATTAACAACCAGCTTAGACCATCAGATACACTGGTTAACAACCAACCGAGACCATCAGATACACTGATTAACAACCAGCCGAAACCATCAGATACACTGATTAACAACCAGCTTAGACAATCAAATACACTGATTAACAACCAGCTGAGACCATCAGATACACTGATTAACAACCAACCGAGACCATCAGATACACTGATTAACAACCAGTTGAGACCATCAGATACACTGATTAACAACCAGCTTAGACCATCAAATACACTGATTAACAACCAGCTGAGACCATCAGATACACTGATTAACAACCAACAGAAACCATCAGATACACTGATTAACAACGAACAGAAACCATCAGATACACTGATTAACAACCAACAGAAACCATCAGATACACTGATTAACAACCAGTTGAGACCATCAGATACACTGATTAACAACCAGTTGAGACCATCAGAAACACTGATTAACAACGAGCTTAGACCATCAGTTACACTGATTAACAACCAGCTTAGACCATCAGATAAACTGATTAATAACCAGCCGAGACCATCAGATACACTGATTAACAACCAGCCAAGTCAATCAGATAAACTGATTAACAACCAACCGAGACCATCAGATACACTGATTAACAACCAGCCGAGACCATCAGATACACTGATTAACAACCAGTTGAGACCATCAGATACACTGATTAACAACCAGCCGAGACCATCAGATACATTGATTAACAACCAGCTTAGACCATCAGATACACTGATTAACAACCAGCCGAAACCATAAGATACACTGATTAACAACCAACAGAAACCATCAGATACACTGATTAACAACCAGTTGAGACCATCAGATACACTGATTAACAACCAGCTTAGACCATCAGATACACTGATTAACAACCAGCCGAGACCATCAGATACATTGATTAACAACCAGCTTAGTCCATCAGATAAACTGATTAACAACCAGCTTAGACAATCAAATACACTGATTAACAACCAGCTTAGACCATCAGATACACTGATTAACAACCAGCTTAGACAATCAAATACACTGATTAACAACCAACCGAGAAAATCAGATACACTGATTAACAACCAGCCGAGACCATCAGATACACTGATTAACAACCAGCCGAGTCCATCAGATACACTGATTAACAACCAGCTTAGACCATCAGATACACTGATTAACAACCAGCTTAGACCATCAGATACACTGATTAACAACCAGCTTAGACCATCAGATACACTGATTAACAACCAACCGAGACCATCAGATACACTGATTAACAACCAGCTTAGACCATCAGATACACTGATTAACAACCAGCCGAGTCCATCAGATACACTGATTAACAACCAACCGAGACCATCAGATACACTGATTAACAACCAGCTTAGACCATCAGATACACTGATTAACAACCAGCCGAGACCATCAGATACACTGATTAACAACCACCTTAGACCATCAGATACACTGATTAACAACCAGCCGAAACCATAAGATACACTGATTAACAACCAAAAGAAACCATCAGATACACTGATTAACAACCAACAGAAACCATCAGATACACTGATTAACAACCAACAGAAACCATCAGATACACTGATTAACAACCAACCGAGACCATCAGATACACTGATTAACAACCAGCTTAGACCATCAGATACACTGGTTAAAAACCAACCGAGACCATCAGATACACTGATTAACAACCAGCCAAGTCAATCAGATAAACTGATTAACAACCAACCGAGACCATCAGATACACTGATTAACAACCAGCCGAGACCATCAGATACACTGATTAACAACCAGCCGAAACCATAAGATACACTGATTAACAACCAACCGAGACCATCAGATACACTGATTAACAACCAGCCGAGACCATCAGATACACTGATTAACAACCAGTTGAGACCATCAGATACACTGATTAACAACCAACCGAGACCATCAGATAAACTGATTAACAACCAGCTTAGACCATCAGATACACTGATTAACAACCAGCCGAAACCATAAGATACACTGATTAACAACCAACAGAAACCATCAGATACACTGATTAATAACCAGCCGAGTCCATCAGATAAACTGATTAACAACCAGCTTAGACAATCAAATACACTGATTAACAACCAGTTGAGACCATCAGATACACTGATTAACAACCAGCTTAGACCATCAGATACACTGATTAACAACCAGCTTAGACAATCAAATACACTGATTAACAACCAACCGAGAAAATCAGATACACTGATTAACAACCAGCTGAGACCATCAGATACACTGATTAACAACCAGCCGAGACCATCAGATACACTGATTAACAACCAGCTTAGACCATCAGATACACTGATTAACAACCAGCCGAGACCATCAGATACACTGATTAACAACCAGCTTAGATCATCAGATACACTGGTTAACAACCAGCTTAGACAATCAAATACACTGATTAACAACCAACCGAGAAAATCAGATACACTGATTAACAACCAGCTGAGACCATCAGATACACTGGTTAACAACCAACCGAGAACATCAGATAAACTGATTAACAACCAGCCGAGACCATCAGATACACTGATTAACAACCAGCTTAGACCATCAGATACACTGATTAACAACGAGCCGAGTCCATCAGATACACTGATTAACAACCAGCTTAGACCATCAGATACACTGATTAAAAACCAACCGAGACCATCAGATACACTGATTAACAACCAGCCGAAACCATCAGATACACTGATTAACAACCAACCGAGAAAATCAGATACACTGATTAACAACCAGTTGAGACCATCAGATACACTGATTAACAACCAACCGAGAACATCAGATAAACTGATTAACAACCAACCGAGACCATCAGATACACTGATTAACAACTAGCTTAGACCATCAGATACACTGATTAACAACCAGTTGAGACCATCAGATACACTGATTAACAACCAACAGAAACCATCAGATACACTGATTAATAACCAGCCGAGTCCATCAGATAAACTGATTAACAACCAGCTTAGACAATCAAATACACTGATTAACAACCAGTTGAGACCATCAGATACACTGATTAACAACCAGTTGAGACCATCAGATACACTGATTAATAACCAGCCGAGTCCATCAGATAAACTGATTAACAACCAGCTTAGACCATCAGATACACTGATTAACAACCAGCTTAGACAATCAAATACACTGATTAACAACCAACCGAGAAAATCAGATACACTGATTAACAACCAGCTGAGACCATCAGATACACTGATTAACAACCAGCCGAGACCATCAGATACACTGATTAACAACCAGCTTAGATCATCAGATACACTGGTTAACAACCAGCTTAGACCATCAGATACACTGATTAACAACCAGCGTAGACCATCAGATACACTGGTTAACAACCAACCGAGAACATCAGATAAACTGATTAACAACCAGCCGAGACCATCAGATACACTGATTAACAACCAGCTTAGACCATCAGATACACTGATTAATAACCAGCCGAGTCCATCAGATACACTGATTAACAACCAGCGTAGACCATCAGATACACTGATTAAAAACCAACCGAGACCATCAGATACACTGATTAACAACCAGCCGAGTCCATCAGATACACTGATTAACAACCAGCTGAGACCATCAGATACACTGATTAACAACCAGCTTAGACAATCAGATACACTGATTAACAACCAGCCGAGTCCATCAGATACACTGATTAACAACCAGCTTAGACCATCAGATACACTGATTAACAACCAGCCGAGACCATCAGATACACTGATAAACAACCAGCCGAGACCATCAGATACACTGGTTAACAACCAGCTGAGACCATCAGATACACTGATAAACAACCAGCCGAGTCCATCAGATACACTGATTAACAACCAGCCGAGTCCATCAGATACACTGATTAACAACCAGCCGAGACCATCAGATACACTGATTAACAACCAGCCGAGACCATCAGATACACTGATTAACAACCAGCCGAGTCCATCAGATACACTGATTAAAGACCAGCCGAGACCATCAGATACACTGATTAACAACCAGCTTAGACCATCAGATACACTGATTAACAACCAGCTTAGATCATCAGATACACTGATTAACAACCAGCCGAGACCATCAGATACACTGATTAACAACCAGCTTAGACCATCAGATACACTGATTAACAACCAGCCGAGACCATCAGATACACTGATTAACAACCAGCTTAGATCATCAGATACACTGATTAACAACCAGCCGAGACCATCAGAAACACTGATTAACCAGCTTAGACCATCAGTTACACTGATTAACAACCAGCCGAGACCATAAGATACACTGATTAACAACCAGCCGAGACCAACAGATACATTGATTAACAACCAGCTTAGACCATCAGATACACTGATTAACAACCAACCGAGTCCATCAGATACACTGATTAACAACCAGCTTAGACCATCAGATACACTGATTAACAACCAACCGAGTCCATCAGATACACTGATTAAAAACCAGCTTAGACCATCAGATACACTGATTAACAACCAGCTTAGACCATCAGATACACTGGTTAACAACCAGCTTAGACCATCAGATACACTGATTAACAACCAGCCGAGTCCATCAGATACACTGATTAACAACCAACCGAGTCCATCAGATACACTGATTAACAACCAGCTTAGACCATCAGATACACTGATTAACAACCAGCCGAAACCATAAGATACACTGATTAACAACCAACAGAAACCATCAGATACACTGATTAACAACCAGTTGAGACCATAAGATACACTGATTAACAACCAGTTGAGACCATCAGATACACTGGTTAACAACCAGCTTAGACCATCAGATAAACTGATTAATAACCAGCCGAGTCCATCAGATACACTGATTAACAACCAGTTGAGACCATCAGATACACTGATTAACAACCAGCCGAGACCATCAGATACACTGATTAACAACCAGGTTAGACCATCAGATACACTTATTAACAACCAGCTTAGACCATCAAATACACTGATTAACAACCAACCGAGACCATCAGATACACTGATTAACAACCAACCGAGACCATCAGATACACTGATTAACAACCAACCGAGACCATCAAATACACTGATTAACAACCAGCTTAGACCATCAGATAAACTGATTAACAACCAGCCGAGACCATCAGATACATTGATTAACAACCAGCTTAGACCATCAGATACACTGGTTAACAACCAGCTTAGACCATCAGATACACTGGTTAACAACCAACCGAGACCATCAGATAAACTGATTAACAACCAACCGAGACCATCAGATACACTTATTAACAACCAGCTTAGACCATCAGATACACTGATTAACAACCAGCTTAGACCATCAGATACACTGATTAACAACCAGCTTAGACCATCAGATACACTGATTAACAACCAGCTTAGACCATCAGATAAACTGATTAACAACCAACCGAGAACATCAGATACACTGATTAACAACCAACAGAAACCATCAGATAAACTGATTAACAACCAACAGAAACCATCAGATACACTGATTAACAACCAGTTGAGACCATCAGATACACTGATTAACAACCAGCTTAGACCATCAGATACACTGATTAACAACCAGTTGAGACCATAAGTTACACTGATTAAAAACCAGCTTAGACCATCAGATAAACTGATTAATAACCAGCCGAGACCATCAGATACACTGATTAACCACTAGCCAAGTAAATCAGATAAACTGATTAACAACCAACCGAGACCATCAGATACACTGATTAACAACCAGCCGAGACCATCAGATACACTGATTAACAACCAGTTGAGACCATCAGATACACTGATTAACAACCAGCCGAGACCATCAGATACACTGATTAACAACCAGTTGAGACCATCAGATACACTGATTAACAACCAGCCGAGACCATCAGATACACTGATTAACAACCAGTTGAGACCATCAGATACACTGATTAACAACCAGCTTAGACCATCAGATAAACTGATTAACAACCAGCCGAGAAAATCAGATACACTGATTAACAACCAGCTGAGACCATCAGATACACTGATTAACAACCAGCTTAGACCATCAGATAAACTGATTAACAACCAACCGAGTCCATCAGATACATTGATTAACAACCAGCTTAGACCATCAGATACATTGATTAACAACCAGCTTAGACAATCAAATACATTGATTAACAACCAGCCGAGTCCATCAAATACATTGATTAACAACCAGCCGAGTCCATCAGATACACTGATTAACAACCAACCGAGTCCATCAGATACACTGATTAACAACCAGCCGAGTCCATCAGATACACTGATTAAACACCAGCCGAGTCCATCAGATACACTGATTAACAACCAGCTTAGACAATCAAATACATTGATTAACAACCAGCCGAGTCCATCAGATAAACTGATTAACAACCAACCGAGTCCATCAGATACACTGATTAACAACCAGCTTAGACCATCAGATAAACTGATTAACAACCAGCTAAGACCATCAGATAAACTGATTAACAACCAACCGAGACCATCAGATACACTGGTTAACAACCAACCGAGTCCATCAGATAAACTGATTAACAACCAGCTTAGACAATCAAATACACTGATTAACAACCAGCTAAGACCATCAGATAAACTGATTAACAACCAACCGAGACCATCAGATACACTGATTAACAACCAGCTAAGACCATCAGATAAACTGATTAACAACCAACCGAGACCATCAGATACACTGATTAACAACCAGCTTAGACCATCAGATACACTGATTAACAACCAGCCGAGTCCATCAGATACACTGATTAACAACCAGCTTAGACAATCAAATACATTGATTAACAACCAGCCGAGTCCATCAGATACACTGATTAACAACCAGTTGAGACCATAAGATACACTGATTAACAACCAGTTGAGACCATAAGATACACTGATTAACAACCAACCAAGACCATCAAATACACTGGTTAACAACCAGCCGAGACCATCAGATACACTGATTAACAACCAGCCGAGACCATCAGATACACTGATTAACAACCAGCTTAGACCATCAGATACACTGATTAACAACCAGCCGAGACCATCAGATAAACTGATTAACAACACACCGAGACCATCAGATAAACTGATTAACAACCAGCCGAGACCATCAGATAAACTGATTAACAACCAGCCGAGACCATCAGATACACTGATTAACAACCAGTTGAGACCATCAGATACACTGATTAACAACCAGCCGAGACCATCAGATACACTGATTAACAACCAGCTTAGACCATCAGATACACTGATTAACAACCAGCTTAGACCATCAGATACACTGATTAACAACCAGTTGAGACCATCAGATACACTGATTAACAACCAACCGAGTCCATCAGATACACTGATTAACAACCAGTTGAGACCATCAGATACACTGATTAACAACCAGCCGAGACCATCAGATACACTGATTAACAACCAGCTTAGACCATCAGATACACTGATTAACAACCAGCTTAGACCATCAGATACACTGATTAACAACCAGTTGAGACCATCAGATACACTGATTAACAACCAGCCGAAACCATCAGATAAACTGATTAACAACCAGCCGAGACCATCAGATAAACTGATTAACAACCAACCGAGACCATCAGATACACTGATTAACAACCAGTTGAGACCATCAGATACACTGATTAACAACCAGTTGAGACCATCAAATACACTGGTTAACAACCAACCGAGTCCATCAGATAAACTGATTAACAACCAACCGACACCATCAGATACACTGGTTAACAACCAGCTTAGACCATCAGATACACTGATTAACAACCAGCCGAGTCCATCAGATACACTGATTAACAACCAACCGAGACCATCAGATACACTGATTAACAACCAGCTTAGACCATCAGATACACTGATTAACAACCAGCTTAGACCATCAGATAAACTGATTAACAACCAGCCGAGACCATCAGATACACTGATTAACAACCAACCGAGAAAATCAGATACACTGATTAACAACCAGCTGAGACCATCAGATACACTGATTAACAACCAGCTTAGACCATCAGATAAACTGATTAACAACCAACCGAGTCCATCAGATACACTGATTAACAACCAGCTTAGACCATCAGATAAACTGATTAACAACCAGCCGAAACCATCAGATACACTGATTAACAACCAACCGAGAAAATCAGATACACTGATTAACAACCAGCTGAGACCATCAGATACACTGATTAACAACCAGCTTAGACCATCAGATAAACTGATTAACAACCAACCGAGTCCATCAGATACATTGATTAACAACCAGCTTAGACCATCAGATACATTGATTAACAACCAGCTTAGACAATCAAATACATTGATTAACAACCAGCCGAGTCCATCAGATACACTGATTAACAACCAACCGAGTCCATCAGATACACTGATTAACAACCAGCCGAGTCCATCAGATACACTGATTAACAACCAGCCGAGTCCATCAGATACACTGATTAACAACCAGCTTAGACAATCAAATACATTGATTAACAACCAGCCGAGTCCATCAGATAAACTGATTAACAACCAACCGAGTCCATCAGATACACTGATTAACAACCAGCTTAGACCATCAGATAAACTGATTAACAACCAGCTAAGACCATCAGATAAACTGATTAACAACCAACCGAGACCATCAGATACACTGGTTAACAACCAACCGAGTCCATCAGATAAACTGATTAACAACCAGCTTAGACAATCAAATACACTGATTAACAACCAGCTAAGACCATCAGATAAACTGATTAACAACCAACCGAGACCATCAGATACACTGATTAACAACCAGCTAAGACCATCAGATAAACTGATTAACAACCAACCGAGACCATCAGATACACTGATTAACAACCAGCTTAGACCATCAGATACACTGATTAACAACCAGCCGAGTCCATCAGATACACTGATTAACAACCAACCGAGTCCATCAGATACACTGATTAACAACCAGTTGAGACCATAAGATACACTGATTAACAACCAGTTGAGACCATAAGATACACTGATTAACAACCAACCAAGACCATCAAATACACTGGTTAACAACCAGCCGAGACCATCAGATACACTGATTAACAACCAGCCGAGACCATCAGATACACTGATTAACAACCAGCTTAGACCATCAGATACACTGATTAACAACCAGCCGAGACCATCAGATAAACTGATTAACAACACACCGAGACCATCAGATAAACTGATTAACAACCAGCCGAGACCATCAGATACACTGATTAACAACCAGCTTAGACCATCAGATACACTGATTAACAACCAGCTTAGACCATCAGATACACTGATTAACAACCAGTTGAGACCATCAGATACACTGATTAACAACCAACCGAGTCCATCAGATACACTGATTAACAACCAGTTGAGACCATCAGATACACTGATTAACAACCAGCCGAGACCATCAGATACACTGATTAACAACCAGCTTAGACCATCAGATACACTGATTAACAACCAGCTTAGACCATCAGATACACTGATTAACAACCAGTTGAGACCATCAGATACACTGATTAACAACCAGCCGAAACCATCAGATAAACTGATTAACAACACACCGAGTCCATCAGATAAACTGATTAACAACCAGCCGAGACCATCAGATAAACTGATTAACAACCAACCGAGACCATCAGATACACTGATTAACAACCAGTTGAGACCATCAGATACACTGATTAACAACCAGTTGAGACCATCAAATACACTGGTTAACAACCAACCGAGTCCATCAGATAAACTGATTAACAACCAACCGAGACCATCAGATACACTGGTTAACAACCAACCGACACCATCAGATACACTGATTAACAACCAGTTGAGACCATCAGATACACTGATTAACAACCAGTTGAGACCATCAAATACACTGGTTAACAACCAACCGAGTCCATCAGATAAACTGATTAACAACCAACCGAGACCATCAGATACACTGGTTAACAACCAACCGACACCATCAGATACACTGGTTAACAACCAGCTTAGACCATCAGATACACTGATTAACAACCAGCCGAGTCCATCAGATACACTGATTAACAACCAACCGAGACCATCAGATACACTGATTAACAACCAGCTTAGACCATCAGATACACTGATTAACAACCAGCTTAGACCATCAGATACACTGATTAACAACCAACCGAGAACATCAGATACACTGATTAACAACCAACAGAAACCATCAGATAAACTGATTAACAACCAACAGAAACCATCAGATACACTGATTAACAACCAGTTGAGACCATCAGATACACTGATTAACAACCAGCTTAGACCATCAGATACACTGATTAACAACCAGTTGAGACCATAAGTTACACTGATTAAAAACCAGCTTAGACCATCAGATAAACTGATTAATAACCAGCCGAGACCATCAGATACACTGATTAACAACTAGCCAAGTAAATCAGATAAACTGATTAACAACCAACCGAGACCATCAGATACCTGATTAACAACCAGCCGAGACCATCAGATACACTGATTAACAACCAGTTGAGACCATCAGATACACTGATTAACAACCAGCCGAGACCATCAGATACACTGATTAACAACCAGTTGAGACCATCAGATACACTGATTAACAACCAGCCGAGACCATCAGATACACTGATTAACAACCAGTTGAGACCATCAGATACACTGATTAACAACCAGCTTAGACCATCAGATAAACTGATTAACAACCAGCCGAGACCATCAGATACACTGATTAACAACCAACCGAGAAAATCAGATACACTGATTAACAACCAGCCGAGACCATCAGATACACTGATTAACAACCAACCGAGTCCATCAGATACACTGATTAACAACCAACTGAGACCATCAGATACACTGATTAACAACCAGTTGAGACCATAAGATACACTGATTAACAACCAGTTGAGACCATCAGATACACTGATTAACAACCAGCTTAGACCATCAGATACACTGATTAACAACCAGCCGAAACCATCAGATAAACTGATTAACAACCAGCCGAGACCATCAGATAAACTGATTAACAACCAACCGAGTCCATCAGATAAACTGATTAACAACCAGCCGAGACCATCAGATAAACTGATTAACAACCAACCGAGACCATCAGATACACTGATTAACAACCAACTGAGACCATCAGATACACTGATTAACAACCAGTTGAGACCATCAGATAAACTGATTAACAACCAGCTTAGACCATCAGATAGACTGATTAACAACCAGTTGAGACCATCAGATACACTGATTAAAAACCAGCCGAAACCATCAGATAAACTGATTAACAACACACCGAGTCCATCAGATAAACTGATTAACAACCAGCCGAGACCATCAGATAAACTGATTAACAACCAACCGAGACCATCAGATACACTGATTAACAACCAGTTGAGACCATCAAATACACTGGTTAACAACCAACCGAGTCCATCAGATAAACTGATTAACAACCAACCGAGACCATCAGATAAACTGATTAACAACCAACCGAGACCATCAGATACACTGATTAACAACCAGCTTAGTCCATCAGATACACTGATTAACAACCAGCTTAGACAATCAAATACATTGATTAACAACCAGCCGAGTCCATCAGATACACTGATTAACAACCAACCGAGTCCATCAGATACACTGATTAACAACCAGTTGAGACCATCAGATACACTGATTAACAACCAACCAAGACCATCAAATACACTGGTTAACAACCAGCCGAGACCATCAGATAAACTGATTAACAACCAACCGAGAACATCAGATAAACTGATTAACAACCAGCCGAGACCATCAGATACACTGATTAACAACCAGCTTAGACCATCAGATACACTGATTAACCAGCTTAGACCATCAGATACACTGATTAACAACCAGTTGAGACCAACAGATACACTGATTAACAACCAGTTGAGACCATCAGATACACTGATTAACAACCAGCTTAGACCATCAGATACACTGATTAACAACCAATCGAGACCATCAGATACACTGATTAACAACCAGCTTAGACCATCAGATACACTGATTAACAACCCACCGAGTCCATTAGATACACTGGTTAACAACCAGCCGAGACCATCAGATAAACTGATTAACAACCAGCTTAGACAATCAAATACACTGATTAACAACCAGCTAAGACCATCAGATAAACTGATTAACAACCAAAAGAGACCATCAGATACACTGATTAACAACCAGCTAAGACCATCAGATAAACTGATTAACAACCAACCGAGACCATCAGATACACTGATTAACAACCAGCTAAGACCATCAGATAAACTGATTAACAACCAAAAGAGACCATCAGATACACTGATTAACAACCAGCTAAGACCATCAGATAAACTGATTAACAACCAACCGAGACCATCAGATACACTGATTAACAACCAGCTTAGACAATCAAATACATTGATTAACAACCAGCCGAGTCCATCAGATACACTGATTAACAACCAACCGAGTCCATCAGATACACTGATTAACAACCAGTTGAGACCATAAGATACACTGATTAACAACCAGTTGAGACCATAAGATACACTGATTAACAACCAGTTGAGACCATCATATACACTGATTAACAACCAGCTTAGACCATCAGATACACTGATTAACAACCAGCCAAGTCCATCAGATACACTGATTAACAACCAACCGAGACCATCAGATACACTGATTAACAACCAGCTTAGACCATCAGATACACTGATTAACAACCAGCTTAGACCATCAGATACACTGATTAACAACCAGCTTAGACCATCAGATACACTGATTAACAACCAACAGAAACCATCAGATAAACTGATTAACAACCAACAGAAACCATCAGATACACTGATTAACAACCAGTTGAGACCATAAGATACACTGATTAACAACCAGTTGAGACCATCAGATACACTGATTAACAACCAGCTTAGACCATCAGATACACTGATTAACAACCAGTTGAGACCATAAGTTACACTGATTAAAAACCAGCTTAGACCATCAGATAAACTGATTAATAACCAGCCGAGACCATCAGATACACTGATTAACCACTAGCCAAGTAAATCAGATAAACTGATTAACAACCAACCGAGACCATCAGATACACTGATTAACAACCAGCCGAGACCATCAGATACACTGATTAACAACCAGTTGAGACCATCAGATACACTGATTAACAACCAGCCGAGACCATCAGATACACTGATTAACAACCAGTTGAGACCATCAGATACACTGATTAACAACCAGCCGAGACCATCAGATACACTGATTAACAACCAGTTGAGACCATCAGATACACTGATTAACAACCAGCTTAGACCATCAGATAAACTGATTAACAACCAGCCGAGAAAATCAGATACACTGATTAACAACCAGCTGAGACCATCAGATACACTGATTAACAACCAGCTTAGACCATCAGATAAACTGATTAACAACCAACCGAGTCCATCAGATACATTGATTAACAACCAGCTTAGACCATCAGATACATTGATTAACAACCAGCTTAGACAATCAAATACATTGATTAACAACCAGCCGAGTCCATCAGATACACTGATTAACAACCAACCGAGTCCATCAGATACACTGATTAACAACCAGCCGAGTCCATCAGATACACTGATTAACAACCAGCCGAGTCCATCAGATACACTGATTAACAACCAGCTTAGACAATCAAATACATTGATTAACAACCAGCCGAGTCCATCAGATAAACTGATTAACAACCAACCGAGTCCATCAGATACACTGATTAACAACCAGCTTAGACCATCAGATAAACTGATTAACAACCAGCTAAGACCATCAGATAAACTGATTAACAACCAACCGAGACCATCAGATACACTGGTTAACAACCAACCGAGTCCATCAGATAAACTGATTAACAACCAGCTTAGACAATCAAATACACTGATTAACAACCAGCTAAGACCATCAGATAAACTGATTAACAACCAACCGAGACCATCAGATACACTGATTAACAACCAGCTAAGACCATCAGATAAACTGATTAACAACCAACCGAGACCATCAGATACACTGATTAACAACCAGCTTAGACCATCAGATACACTGATTAACAACCAGCCGAGTCCATCAGATACACTGATTAACAACCAGCTTAGACAATCAAATACATTGATTAACAACCAGCCGAGTCCATCAGATACACTGATTAACAACCAACCGAGTCCATCAGATACACTGATTAACAACCAGTTGAGACCATAAGATACACTGATTAACAACCAGTTGAGACCATAAGATACACTGATTAACAACCAGCCGAGACCATCAGATACACTGATTAACAACCAGCCGAGACCATCAGATACACTGATTAACAACCAGCTTAGACCATCAGATACACTGATTAACAACCAGCCGAGACCATCAGATAAACTGATTAACAACACACCGAGACCATCAGATACACTGATTAACAACCAGCTTAGACCATCAGATACACTGATTAACAACCAGCTTAGACCATCAGATAAACTGATTAACAACCAGCCGAGACCATCAGATACACTGATTAACAACCAACCGAGAAAATCAGATACACTGATTAACAACCAGCTGAGACCATCAGATACACTGATTAACAACCAGCTTAGACCATCAGATAAACTGATTAACAACCAACCGAGTCCATCAGATACACTGATTAACAACCAGCTTAGACCATCAGATAAACTGATTAACAACCAGCCGAAACCATCAGATACACTGATTAACAACCAACCGAGAAAATCAGATACACTGATTAACAACCAGCTGAGACCATCAGATACACTGATTAACAACCAGCTTAGACCATCAGATAAACTGATTAACAACCAACCGAGTCCATCAGATACATTGATTAACAACCAGCTTAGACCATCAGATACATTGATTAACAACCAGCTTAGACAATCAAATACATTGATTAACAACCAGCCGAGTCCATCAGATACACTGATTAACAACCAACCGAGTCCATCAGATACACTGATTAACAACCAGCTTAGACAATCAAATACATTGATTAACAACCAGCCGAGTCCATCAGATAAACTGATTAACAACCAACCGAGTCCATCAGATACACTGATTAACAACCAGCTTAGACCATCAGATAAACTGATTAACAACCAGCTAAGACCATCAGATAAACTGATTAACAACCAACCGAGACCATCAGATACACTGGTTAACAACCAACCGAGTCCATCAGATAAACTGATTAACAACCAGCTTAGACAATCAGATACACTGATTAACAACCAGCTAAGACCATCAGATAAACTGATTAACAACCAACCGAGACCATCAGATACACTGATTAACAACCAGCTTAGACCATCAGATACACTGATTAACAACCAGCCGAGTCCATCAGATACACTGATTAACAACCAACCGAGTCCATCAGATACACTGATTAACAACCAGTTGAGACCATAAGATACACTGATTAACAACCAGTTGAGACCATAAGATACACTGATTAACAACCAACCAAGACCATCAAATACACTGGTTAACAACCAGCCGAGACCATCAGATACACTGATTAACAACCAGCCGAGACCATCAGATACACTGATTAACAACCAGCTTAGACCATCAGATACACTGATTAACAACCAGCCGAGACCATCAGATAAACTGATTAACAACACACCGAGACCATCAGATAAACTGATTAACAACCAGCCGAGACCATCAGATAAACTGATTAACAACCAGCCGAGACCATCAGATACACTGATTAACAACCAGTTGAGACCATCAGATACACTGATTAACAACCAGTTGAGACCATCAAATACACTGGTTAACAACCAACCGAGTCCATCAGATAAACTGATTAACAACCAACCGAGACCATCAGATACACTGGTTAACAACCAACCGACACCATCAGATACACTGGTTAACAACCAGCTTAGACCATCAGATACACTGATTAACAACCAGCCGAGTCCATCAGATACACTGATTAACAACCAACCGAGACCATCAGATACACTGATTAACAACCAGCTTAGACCATCAGATACACTGATTAACAACCAGCTTAGACCATCAGATAAACTGATTAACAACCAGCCGAGACCATCAGATACACTGATTAACAACCAACCGAGAAAATCAGATACACTGATTAACAACCAGCTGAGACCATCAGATACACTGATTAACAACCAGCTTAGACCATCAGATAAACTGATTAACAACCAACCGAGTCCATCAGATACACTGATTAACAACCAGCTTAGACCATCAGATAAACTGATTAACAACCAGCCGAAACCATCAGATACACTGATTAACAACCAACCGAGAAAATCAGATACACTGATTAACAACCAGTTGAGACCATAAGATACACTGATTAACAACCAGTTGAGACCATAAGATACACTGATTAACAACCAACCAAGACCATCAAATACACTGGTTAACAACCAGCCGAGACCATCAGATACACTGATTAACAACCAGCCGAGACCATCAGATACACTGATTAACAACCAGCTTAGACCATCAGATACACTGATTAACAACCAGCCGAGACCATCAGATAAACTGATTAACAACACACCGAGACCATCAGATAAACTGATTAACAACCAGCCGAGACCATCAGATACACTGATTAACAACCAGCTTAGACCATCAGATACACTGATTAACAACCAGCTTAGACCATCAGATACACTGATTAACAACCAACCGAGTCCATCAGATACACTGATTAACAACCAGTTGAGACCATCAGATACACTGATTAACAACCAGCCGAGACCATCAGATACACTGATTAACAACCAGCTTAGACCATCAGATACACTGATTAACAACCAGCTTAGACCATCAGATACACTGATTAACAACCAGTTGAGACCATCAGATAAACTGATTAACAACCAGCTTAGACAATCAGATACACTGATTAACAACCAGCTAAGACCATCAGATAAACTGATTAACAACCAGCCGAGTCCATCAGATACACTGATTAACAACCAGCTTAGACCATCAGATAAACTGATTAACAACCAACCGAGTCCATCAGATACATTGATTAACAACCAGCTTAGACCATCAGATACATTGATTAACAACCAGCTTAGACAATCAAATACATTGATTAACAACCAGCTTAGACCATCAGATAAACTGATTAACAACCAACCGAGTCCATCAGATACACTGATTAACAACCAGCTTAGACCATCAGATAAACTGATTAACAACCAGCCGAAACCATCAGATACACTGATTAACAACCAACCGAGAAAATCAGATACACTGATTAACAACCAGCTGAGACCATCAGATACACTGATTAACAACCAGCTTAGACCATCAGATAAACTGATTAACAACCAGCTTAGACCATCAGATACACTGATTAACAACCAGCCGAGTCCATCAGATACACTGATTAACAACCAACCGAGTCCATCAGATACACTGATTAACAACCAGTTGAGACCATAAGATACACTGATTAACAACCAGTTGAGACCATAAGATACACTGATTAACAACCAACCAAGACCATCAAATACACTGGTTAACAACCAGCCGAGACCATCAGATACACTGATTAACAACCAGCCGAGACCATCAGATACACTGATTAACAACCAGCTTAGACCATCAGATACACTGATTAACAACCAGCCGAGTCCATCAGATACACTGATTAACAACCAACCGAGTCCATCAGATACACTGATTAACAACCAGCCGAGTCCATCAGATACACTGATTAACAACCAGCCGAGTCCATCAGATACACTGATTAACAACCAGCTTAGACAATCAAATACATTGATTAACAACCAGCCGAGTCCATCAGATAAACTGATTAACAACCAACCGAGAAAATCAGATACACTGATTAACAACCAGCTGAGACCATCAGATACACTGATTAACAACCAACCGAGACCATCAGATACACTGATTAACAACCAGCTTAGACCATCAGATACACTGATTAACAACCAGCCGAGTCCATCAGATAAACTGATTAACAACCAACCGAGAAAATCAGATACACTGATTAACAACCAGCTGAGACCATCAGATACACTGATTAACAACCAACCGAGACCATCAGATACACTGATTAACAACCAGCTTAGACCATCAGATACACTGATTAACAACCAGTTGAGACCATAAGATACACTGATTAACAACCAGTTGAGACCATAAGATACACTGATTAACAACCAACCAAGACCATCAAATACACTGGTTAACAACCAGCCGAGACCATCAGATACACTGATTAACAACCAGCCGAGACCATCAGATACACTGATTAACAACCAGCTTAGACCATCAGATACACTGATTAACAACCAGCCGAGACCATCAGATAAACTGATTAACAACACACCGAGACCATCAGATAAACTGATTAACAACCAGCCGAGACCATCAGATACACTGATTAACAACCAGCTTAGACCATCAGATACACTGATTAACAACCAGCTTAGACCATCAGATACACTGATTAACAACCAACCGAGTCCATCAGATACACTGATTAACAACCAGTTGAGACCATCAGATACACTGATTAACAACCAGCCGAGACCATCAGATACACTGATTAACAACCAGCTTAGACCATCAGATACACTGATTAACAACCAGCTTAGACCATCAGATACACTGATTAACAACCAGTTGAGACCATCAGATACACTGATTAACAACCAGCTTAGACCATCAGATAAACTGATTAACAACCAGCCGAGACCATCAGATACACTGATTAACAACCAACCGAGAAAATCAGATACACTGATTAACAACCAGCTGAGACCATCAGATACACTGATTAACAACCAGCTTAGACCATCAGATAAACTGATTAACAACCAACCGAGTCCATCAGATACACTGATTAACAACCAGCTTAGACCATCAGATAAACTGATTAACAACCAACCGAAACCATCAGATACACTGATTAACAACCAACCGAGAAAATCAGATACACTGATTAACAACCAGCTGAGACCATCAGATACACTGATTAACAACCAGCTTAGACCATCAGATAAACTGATTAACAACCAACCGAGTCCATCAGATACATTGATTAACAACCAGCTTAGACCATCAGATACATTGATTAACAACCAGCTTAGACAATCAAATACATTGATTAACAACCAGCCGAGTCCATCAGATACACTGATTAACAACCAACCGAGTCCATCAGATACACTGATTAACAACCAGCCGAGTCCATCAGATACACTGATTAACAACCAGCCGAGTCCATCAGATACACTGATTAACAACCAGCTTAGACAATCAAATACATTGATTAACAACCAGCCGAGTCCATCAGATAAACTGATTAACAACCAACCGAGTCCATCAGATACACTGATTAACAACCAGCTTAGACCATCAGATAAACTGATTAACAACCAGCTAAGACCATCAGATAAACTGATTAACAACCAACCGAGACCATCAGATACACTGGTTAACAACCAACCGAGTCCATCAGATAAACTGATTAACAACCAGCTTAGACAATCAAATACACTGATTAACAACCAGCTAAGACCATCAGATAAACTGATTAACAACCAACCGAGACCATCAGATACACTGATTAACAACCAGCTAAGACCATCAGATAAACTGATTAACAACCAACCGAGACCATCAGATACACTGATTAACAACCAGCTTAGACCATCAGATACACTGATTAACAACCAGCCGAGTCCATCAGATACACTGATTAACAACCAACCGAGTCCATCAGATACACTGATTAACAACCAGTTGAGACCATAAGATACACTGATTAACAACCAGTTGAGACCATAAGATACACTGATTAACAACCAACCAAGACCATCAAATACACTGGTTAACAACCAGCCGAGACCATCAGATACACTGATTAACAACCAGCCGAGACCATCAGATACACTGATTAACAACCAGCTTAGACCATCAGATACACTGATTAACAACACACCGAGACCATCAGATAAACTGATTAACAACCAGCCGAGACCATCAGATAAACTGATTAACAACCAGCCGAGACCATCAGATACACTGATTAACAACCAGTTGAGACCATCAGATACACTGATTAACAACCAGCCGAGACCATCAGATACACTGATTAACAACCAGCTTAGACCATCAGATACACTGATTAACAACCAGCTTAGACCATCAGATACACTGATTAACAACCAGTTGAGACCATCAGATACACTGATTAACAACCAACCGAGTCCATCAGATACACTGATTAACAACCAGTTGAGACCATCAGATACACTGATTAACAACCAGCCGAGACCATCAGATACACTGATTAACAACCAGCTTAGACCATCAGATACACTGATTAACAACCAGCTTAGACCATCAGATACACTGATTAACAACCAGTTGAGACCATCAGATACACTGATTAACAACCAGCCGAAACCATCAGATAAACTGATTAACAACACACCGAGTCCATCAGATAAACTGATTAACAACCAGCCGAGACCATCAGATAAACTGATTAACAACCAACCGAGACCATCAGATACACTGATTAACAACCAGTTGAGACCATCAGATACACTGATTAACAACCAGTTGAGACCATCAAATACACTGGTTAACAACCAACCGAGTCCATCAGATAAACTGATTAACAACCAACCGAGACCATCAGATACACTGGTTAACAACCAACCGACACCATCAGATACACTGGTTAACAACCAGCTTAGACCATCAGATACACTGATTAACAACAAACCGAGACCATCAGATACACTGATTAACAACCAGCTTAGACCATCAGATACACTGATTAACAACCAGCCGAGACCATCAGATAAACTGATTAACAACACACCGAGACCATCAGATAAACTGATTAACAACCAGCCGAGACCATCAGATAAACTGATTAACAACCAACCGAGACCATCAGATACACTGATTAACAACCAACCGAGAACATCAGATAAACTGATTAACAACCAGCCGAGACCATCAGATACACTGATTAACAACCAACCGAGTCCATCAGATACACTGATTAACAACCAACTGAGACCATCACATACACTGATTAACAACCAGTTGAGACCATAAGATACACTGATTAACAACCAGTTGAGACCATCAGATACACTGATTAACAACCAGCTTAGACCATCAGATACACTGATTAACAACCAGCCGAAACCATCAGACAAACTGATTAACAACCAGCCGAGACCATCAGATAAACTGATTAACAACCAACCGAGTCCATCAGATAAACTGATTAACAACCAGCCGAGACCATCAGATAAACTGATTAACAACCAACCGAGACCATCAGATACACTGATTAACAACCAACTGAGACCATCAGATACACTGATTAACAACCAGTTGAGACCATCAGATAAACTGATTAACAACCAGCTTAGACCATCAGATACACTGATTAACAACCAGTTGAGACCATCAGATACACTGATTAACAACCAGCCGAAACCATCAGATAAACTGATTAACAACACACCGAGTCCATCAGATAAACTGATTAACAACCAGCCGAGACCATCAGATAAACTGATTAACAACCAACCGAGACCATCAGATACACTGATTAACAACCAGTTGAGACCATCAAATACACTGGTTAACAACCAACCGAGTCCATCAGATAAACTGATTAACAACCAACCGAGACCATCAGATAAACTGATTAACAACCAACCGAGACCATCAGATACACTGATTAACAACCAGCTTAGTCCATCAGATACACTGATTAACAACCAGCTTAGACAATCAAATACATTGATTAACAACCAGCCGAGTCCATCAGATACACTGATTAACAACCAGTTGAGACCATCAGATACACTGATTAACAACCAGTTGAGACCATCAGATACACTGATTAACAACCAGCTTAGACCATCAGATACACTGATTAACAACCAATCGAGACCATCAGATACACTGATTAACAACCAGCTTAGACCATCAGATACACTGATTAACAACCCACCGAGTCCATTAGATACACTGGTTAACAACCAGCCGAGACCATCAGATAAACTGATTAACAACCAGCTTAGACAATCAAATACACTGATTAACAACCAGCTAAGACCATCAGATAAACTGATTAACAACCAACCGAGACCATCAGATACACTGATTAACAACCAGTTGAGACCATAAGATACACTGATTAACAACCAGTTGAGACCATAAGATACACTGATTAACAACCAGTTGAGACCATCATATACACTGATTAACAACCAGCTAAGACCATCAGATAAACTGATTAACAACCAACCGAGACCATCAGATACACTGATTAACAACCAGCTTAGACCATCAGATACACTGATTAACAACCAGCTTAGACCATCAGATACACTGATTAACAACCAGCCGAGTCCATCAGATACACTGATTAACAACCAGTTGAGACCATAAGATACACTGATTAAAAACCAGTTGAGACCATAAGATACACTGATTAACAACCAGTTGAGACCATCAGATACACTGATTAACAACAAACCGAGACCATCAGATAAACTGATTAACAACCAACCGAGAACATCAGATAAACTGATTAACAACCAACCGACACCATCAGATACACTGGTTAACAACCAGCCGAGACCATCAGATAAACTGATTAACAACCTACCGAGAACATCAGATAAACTGATTAACAACCAACCGACACCATCAGATACACTGGTTAACAACCAGCTTAGACCATCAGATACACTGATTAACAACCAGCTTAGACCATCAGATACACTGATTAACAACCAGCCGAGACCATCAGATACACTGGTTAACAACCAGCTGAGACCATCAGATACACTGATTAACAACCAGCCGAGACCATCAGATACACTGGTTAACAACCAGCTGAGACCATCAGATACACTGATTAACAACCAGCTTAGACCATCAGATACACTGGTTAACAACCAACCAAGACCATCAGATACACTGATTAACAACCAACCGAGACCATCAGATACACTGATTAACAACCAACCGAGACCATCAGATACACTGATTAACAACCAGCTTAGACCATCAGATACACTGATTAACAACCAGCTTAGACCATCAGATACACTGATTAACAACCAACCAAGACCATCAAATACACTGGTTAACAACCAGCCGAGACCATCAGATAAACTGATTAACAACCAACCGAGACCATCAGATACACTGGTTAACAACCAACCGACACCATCAGATACACTGATTAACAACCAACCGAGAACATCAGATAAACTGATTAACAACCACCTTAGACCATCAGATACACTGATTAACAACCAGCTTAGACCATCAGATAAACTGATTAACAACCAACCGAGAACATCAGATACACTGATTAACAACCAGCTGAGACCATCAGATACACTGATTAACAACCAGCTTAGACCATCAGATAAACTGATTAACAACCAACCGAGAACATCAGATAAACTGATTAACAACCAACCGAGTCCATCAGATACACTGATTAACAACCAACCGAGTCCATCAGATACACTGATTAACAACCAGCTTAGACCATCAGATACACTGATTAACAACCAGCCAAGACCATCAGATACACTGATTAACAACCAGCTTAGACCATCAGATACACTGGTTAACAACCAGCTTAGACCATCAGATACACTGGTTAACAACCAACCGAGACCATCAGATACACTGATTAACAACCAACCGAGAACCTCAGATACACTGATTAACAACCAGCCAAGACCATCAGATACACTGATTAACAACCAGCTGAGACCATCAGATACACTGATTAACAACCAGCCGAGTCCATCAGATACACTGATTAACAACCAGCTTAGACAATCAGATACACTGATTAACAACCAGCCGAGACCATCAGATACACTGATTAACAACCAGCTTAGACCATCAGATACACTGGTTAACAACCAGCTTAGACCATCAGATACACTGGTTAACAACCAACCGAGACCATCAGATACACTGATTAACAACCAGCCGAGTCCATCAGATACACTGATTAACAACCAACCGAGTCCATCAGATACACTGGTTAACAACCAGCTTAGACCATCAGATACACTGATTAACAACCAGCTTAGACCATCAGATACACTGATTAACAACCAACCAAGACCATCAGATACACTGATTAACAATCAACCGAGAACATCAGATAAACTGATTAACAACCAACCGAGACCATCAGATACACTGATTAACAACCAGCTTAGACCATCAGATACACTGATTAACAACCAGCCGAGACCATCAGATACACTGATTAACAACCAGCCGAGACCATCAGATACACTGATTAACAACCAGCTTAGACCATCAGATACACTGATTAACAACCAGCTTAGACCATCAGATACACTGATTAACAACCAGCTTAGACCATCAGATACACTGATTAACAACCAGCCGAGACCATCAGATACACTGATTAACAACCAGCCGAGTCCATCAGATACACTGATTAACAACCAGCTTAGACAATCAAATACACTGATTAACAACCAACCGAGACCATCAGATACACTGATTAACAACCAGCCGAAACCATCAGATACACTGATTAACAACCAACCGAGAAAAACAGATACACTGATTAACAACCAGCCGAGACCATCAGATACACTGATTAACAACCAACCGAGACCATCAGATACACTGATTAACAACCAGCTTAGACCATCAGATACACTGATTAACAACCAGCCGAGACCATCAGATACACTGATTAACAACCAACCGAGACCATCAGATACACTGATTAACAACCAGCTTAGACCATCAGATACACTGATTAACAACCAGCCGAGACCATCAGATACACTGATTAACAACCAACCGGGACCATCAGATACACTGATTAACAACCAGCCGAGTCCATCAGATACACTGATTAACAACCAACCGAGTCCATCAGATACACTGATTAACAACCAACTGAGACCATCAGATACACTGATTAACAACCAGTTGAGACCATAAGATACACTGATTAACAACCAGTTGAGACCATCAGATACACTGATTAACAACCAGCCGAGACCATCAGATACACTGATTAACAACCAGCCGAGACCATCAGATACTCTGATTAACAACACACCGAGTCCATCAGATAAACTGATTAACAACCAGCCGAGACCATCAGATAAACTGATTAACAACACACCGAGTCCATCAGATAAACTGATTAACAACCAGCCGAGACCATCAGATACACTGATTAACAATCAGCCGAGACCATCGGATAAACTGATTAACAACACACCGAGTCCATCAGATAAACTGATTAACAACCAGCCGAGACCATCAGATAAACTGATTAACAACCAGCTTAGACCATCAGATACACTGATTAACAACCAACCGAGAACATCAGATAAACTGATTAACAACCACCTTAGACCATCAGATACACTGATTAACAACCAGCTTAGACCATCAGATACACTGATTAACAACCAGCCGAGACCATCAGATACACTGATTAACAACCAGCTGAGACCATCAGATACACTGATTAACAACCAGCTTAGACCATCAGATAAACTGATTAACAACCAACCGAGAACATCAGATAAACTGATTAACAACCAACCGAGTCCATCAGATACACTGATTAACAACCAACCGAGTCCATCAGATACACTGATTAACAACCAGCTTAGACCATCAGATACACTGATTAACAACCAGCCAAGACCATCAGATACACTGATTAACAACCAGCTTAGACCATCAGATACACTGGTTAACAACCAACCGAGACCATCAGATACACTGATTAACAACCAACCGAGAACCTCAGATACACTGATTAACAACCAGCCAAGACCATCAGATACACTGATTAACAACCAGCTGAGACCATCAGATACACTGATTAACAATCAGCCGAGACCATCAGATACACTGATTAACAACCAGCTTAGACCATCAGATACACTGATTAACAACCAGCTTAGACCATCAGATACACTGATTAACAACCAGCCGAGTCCATCAGATACACTGATTAACAACCAGCTTAGACCATCAAATACACTGATTAACAACCAACCGAGACCATCAGATACACTGATTAACAACCAGCTTAGACAATCAAATACACTGATTAACAACCAACCGAGACCATCAGATACACTGATTAACAACCAGCCGAAACCATCAGATACACTGATTAACAACCAACCGAGAAAAACAGATACACTGATTAACAACCAGCCGAGACCATCAGATACACTGATTAACAACCAACCGAGACCATCAGATACACTGATTAACAACCAGCTTAGACCATCAGATACACTGATTAACAACCAGCCGAGACCATCAGATACACTGATTAACAACCAACCGAGACCATCAGATACACTGATTAACAACCAGCTTAGACCATCAGATACACTGATTAACAACCAGCCGAGACCATCAGATACACTGATTAACAACCAACCGGGACCATCAGATACACTGATTAACAACCAGCCGAGTCCATCAGATACACTGATTAACAACCAGCTTAGACAATCAAATACATTGATTAACAACCAGCCGAGTCCATCAGATACACTGATTAACAACCAACTGAGACCATCAGATACACTGATTAACAACCAGTTGAGACCATAAGATACACTGATTAACAACCAGTTGAGACCATCAGATACACTGATTAACAACCAGCCGAGACCATCAGATACACTGATTAACAACACACCGAGTCCATCAGATAAACTGATTAACAACCAACCGAGACCATCAGATACACTGATTAACAATCAGCCGAGACCATCAGATAAACTGATTAACAACACACCGAGTCCATCAGATAAACTGATTAACAACCAGCCGAGACCATCAGATACACTGATTAACAACACACCGAGTCCATCAGATAAACTGATTAACAACCAACCGAGACCATCAGATACACTGATTAACAATCAGCCGAGACCATCAGATAAACTGATTAACAACACACCGAGTCCATCAGATAAACTGATTAACAACCAGCCGAGACCATCAGATAAACTGATTAACAACCAACCGAGAACATCAGATAAACTGATTAACAACCAGCTTAGACCATCAGATACACTGATTAACAACCAGCTTTGACCATCAGATACACTGATTAACAACAAGCTTAGACCATCAGATAAACTGATTAACAACCAGCCGAAACCATCAGATACACTGATTAACAACCAGCTTAGACCATCAGATACACTGATTAACAACCAGCCGAAACCATCAGATACACTGATTAACAACCAGCCGAGTCGATCAGATACACTGATTAACAACAAGCTTAGACCATCAGATACACTGGTTAACAACCAACCGAGACCATCAGATACACTGATTAACAACCAGCTTAGACCATCAGATACACTGGTTAACAACCAGTTGAGACCATCACATACACTGATTAACAACCAGCTTAGACCATCAGATACACTGGTTAACAACCAACCGAGACCATCAGATACACTGATTAACAACCAGCTTAGACAATCAAATAAACTGATTAACAACCAACCGAGACCATCAGATACACTGATTAACAACCAACCGAGACCATCAGATACACTGGTTAACAACCAGTTGAGACCATCAGATACACTGATTAACAACCAGCTTAGACCATCAGATACACTGGTTAACAACCAACCGAGACCATCAGATACACTGATTAACAACCAGCTTAGACAATCAAATAAACTGATTAACAACCAACCGAGACCATCAGATACACTGATTAACAACCAACCGAGACCATCAGATACACTGATTAACAACCAACCGAGACCATCAGATACACTGGTTAACAACCAGTTGAGACCATCAGATAAACTGATTAACAACCAGCTTAGACAATCAAATACACTGATTAACAACCAACCGAGACCATCAGATACACTGATTAACAACCAGCCGAAACCATCAGATACACTGATTAACAACCAACCGAGACCATCAGATACACTGATTAACAACCAGCTTAGACCATCAGATAAACTGGTTAACAACCAACCGAGACCATCAGATACACTGATTAACAACCAGCTTAGACCATCAGATACACTGATTAACAACCAGCTTAGACCATCAGATAAACTGATTAACAACCAACCGAGTCCATCAGATAAACTGATTAACAACCAGCTTAGACAATCAAATACACTGATTAACAACCAACCGAGACCATCAAATACACTGATTAACAACCAACCGAGACCATCAGATACACTGATTAACAACCAACCGAGACCATCAGATACACTGATTAACAACCAGCTTACACCATCAGATACAGTGGTTAACAACCAACCGAGACCATCAGATACACTGATTAACTACCAGTTGAGACCATAAGATACACTGATTAACAACCAGTTGATACCATCAGATACACTGATTAACAACCAGCTTAGACCATCAGATACACTGATTAACAACCAGCCGAGACCATCAGATAAAGTGATTAACAACCAACCGAGAACATCAGATAAACTGATTAACAACCAGCTTTGACCATCAGATACACTGATTAACAACCAACGGAGACCATCAGATACACTGATTAACAACCAATCGAGATCATCAGATACACTGATTAACAACCAGCTTAGTCCATCAGATACACTGATTAACAACCAGCTTAGACCATCAGATACACTGATTAACAACCAACCGAGACCATCAGATACACTGATTAACAACCAATCGAGATCATCAGATACCCTGATTAACAACCAGCTTAGACCATCAGATAAACTGATTAACAACCAGTTGAGTCCATCAGATAAACTGATTAACAACCAACCGAGACCATCAGATACACTGGTTAACAACCAACCGAGACCATCAGATACACTGATTAACAACCAGCCGAGTCCATCAGATACACTGATTAACCAGCTTAGACAATCAAATACATTGATTAACAACCAGCCGAGTCCATCAGATACACTGATTAACAACCAACCGAGTCCATCAGATACACTGATTAACAACCAACTGAGACCATCAGATACACTGATTAACAACCAGTTGAGACCATAAGATACACTGATTAACAACCAGTTGAGACCATCAGATACACTGATTAACAACCAGCTTAGACCATCAGATAAACTGATTAACAACCAGCCGAGACCATCAGATAAATTGATTAACAACCAACCGAGAACATCAGATAAACTGATTAACAACCAGCTTAGACCATCAGATACACTGATTAACAACCAGCTTTGACCATCAGATACACTGATTAACAACCAGCTTAGACCATCAGATACACTGATTAACAACCAGCTAAGACCATCAGATAAACTGATTAACAACCAGCCGAAACCATCAGATACACTGATTAACAACCAGCTTAGACCATCAGATACACTGATTAACAACAAGCTTAGACCATCAAATACACTGATTAACAACCAACCGAGACCATCAGATAAACTGATTAACAACCAGCCGAAACCATCAGATACACTGGTTAACAACCAGTTGAGACCATCAGATACACTGGTTAACAACCAACCGAGACCATCAGATACACTGATTAACAACCAGCTTAGACAATCAAATACACTGATTAACAACCAACCGAGTCCATCAGATACACTGATTAACAACCAACCGAGAAAATCAGATACACTGATTAACAACCAGCCGAGACCATCAGATACACTGGTTAACAACCAACCGAGACCATCAGATACACTGATTAACAACCAGCTTAGACCATCAGATACACTGGTTAACAACCAACCGAGACCATCAGATACACTGATTAACAACCAGCTTAGACCATCAGATACACTGATTAACAACCAGCCGAGACCATCAGATACACTGATTAACAACCAGCTTAGACCATCAGATACACTGATTAACAACAAGCTTAGACCATCAGATACACTGGTTAACAACCAACCGAGACCATCAGATACACTGATTAACAACCAGCTTAGACCATCAGATACACTGGTTAACAACCAGTTGAGACCATCAGATACACTGATTAACAACCAGCTTAGACCATCAGATACACTGGTTAACAACCAACCGAGACCATCAGATACACTGATTAACAACCAGCTTAGACAATCAAATACACTGATTAACAACCAACCGAGACCATCAGATACACTGATTAACAACCAACCGAGACCATCAGATACACTGATTAACAACCAGCTTAGACCATCAGATAAACTGATTAACAACCAACCGAGACCATCAGATACACTGATTAACAACCAGCTTAGACCATCAGATACACTGATTAACAACCAGCTGTGACCATCAGATACACTGATTAACAACCAGCTTAGACCATCAGATAAACTGATTAACAACCAACCGAGTCAATCAGATAAACTGATTAACAACCAGCTTAGACAATCAAATACACTGATTAACAACCAACCGAGACCATCAGATAAACTGATTAACAACCAGCCGAAACCATCAGATACACTGGTTAACAACCAGTTGAGACCATCAGATACACTGGTTAACAACCAACCGAGACCATCAGATACACTGATTAACAACCAGCTTAGACAATCAAATACACTGATTAACAACCAACCGAGTCCATCAGATACACTGATTAACAACCAACCGAGAAAATCAGATACACTGATTAACAACCAGCCGAGACCATCAGATACACTGGTTAACAACCAACCGAGACCATCAGATACACTGATTAACAACCAGCTTAGACCATCAGATACACTGGTTAACAACCAACCGAGACCATCAGATACACTGATTAACAACCAGCTTAGACCATCAGATACACTGATTAACAACCAGCCGAGACCATCAGATACACTGATTAACAACCAACCGAGACCATCAGATACACTGATTAACAACCAGCTTAGACCATCAGATACACTGATTAACAACCAGCTTAGACAATCAAATACATTGATTAACAACCAGCCGAGTCCATCAGATACACTGATTAACAACCAACCGAGTCCATCAGATACACTGATTAACAACCAACTGAGACCATCAGATACACTGATTAACAACCAGTTGAGACCATAAGATACACTGATTAACAACCAGTTGAGACCATCAGATACACTGATTAACAACCAGCTTAGACCATCAGATACACTGATTAACAACCAGCGGAGACCATCAGATAAACTGATTAACAACCAACCGAGAACATCAGATAAACTGATTAACAACCAGCTTAGACCATCAGATACACTGATTAACAACCAGCTTTGACCATCAGATACACTGATTAACAACCAGCTTAGACCATCAGATAAACTGATTAACAACCAGCCGAAACCATCAGATACACTGATTAACAACCAGCTTAGACCATCAGATACACTGATTAACAACCAGCCGAAACCATCAGATACACTGATTAACAACAAGCTTAGACCATCAGATACACTGGTTAACAACCAACCGAGACCATCAGATACACTGATTAACAACCAGCTTAGACCATCAGATACACTGGTTAACAACCAGCCGAGACCATCAGATAAACTGATTAACAACCAACCGAGAACATCAGATAAACTGATTAACAACCAGCTGAGACCATCAGATACACTGATTAACAACCAACCGAGACCATCAGAGACACTGATTAACAACCAGCTTAGACCATCAGATACACTGATTAACAACCAGCCGAAACCATAAGATACACTGATTAACAACCAACAGAAACCATCAGATACACTGATTAACAACCAGTTGAGACCATAAGATACACTGATTAACAACCAGTTGAGACCATCAGATACAGTGATTAACAACCAGCTTAGACCATCAGATACACTGATTAACAACCAGTTGAGACCATCAGATACACTGATTAACAACCAGTTGAGACCATCAGAAACACTGATTAACAACCAGCTTAGACCATCAGTTACACTGATTAACAACCAGCTTAGACCATCAGATAAACTGATTAATAACCAGCCAAGTCAATCAGATAAACTGATTAACAACCAACCGAGACCATCAGATACACTGATTAACAACCAGCCGAGACCATCAGATACACTGATTAACAACCAGTTGAGACCATCAGATACACTAACAACCAACCGAGACCATCAGATACACTGATTAACAACCAGCCGAGACCATCAGATACACTGATTAACAACCAGCCGAGTCCATCAGATACACTGATTAACAACCAGCCGAGACCATCAGATACACTGATTAACAACCAGCCGAGTCCATCAGATACACTGATTAACAACCAACCGAGTCCATCAGATACACTGATTAACAACCAGCCGAGTCCATCAGATACACTGATTAACAACCAACCGAGACCATCAGATACACTGATTAACAACCAACCGAGACCATCAGATACACTGATTAACAACCAGCTTAGACCATCAGATACACTGATTAACAACCAGCCGAGACCATCAGATACACTGATTAACAACCAACCGAGTCCATCAGATACACTGATTAACAACCAGCCGAGTCCATCAGATACACTGATTAACAACCAGCCGAGTCCATCAGATACACTGATTAACAACCAGCCGAGTCCATCAGATACACTGATTAACAACCAGCCGAGTCCATCAGATACACTGATTAACAACCAACTGAGACCATCAGATACACTGATTAACAACCAGTTGAGACCATCAGTTACACTGATTAACAACCAGCTTAGACCATCAGATACACTGATTAACAACCAACTGAGACCATCAGATACACTGATTAACAACCAGCCAAGTCAATCAGATAAACTGATTAACAACCAACCGAGACCATCAGATACACTGATTAACAACCAGCCGAGTCCATCAGATACACTGATTAACAACCAGCCGAGTCCATCAGATACACTGATTAACAACCAGCCGAGTCCATCAGATACACTGATTAACAACCAGCTGAGACCATCAGATACACTGATTAACAACCAGCTTAGACCATCAGATACACTGATTAACAACCAACCGAGACCATCAGATACACTGATTAACAACCAGCCGAGTCCATCAGATACACTGATTAACAACCAGCTTAGACCATCAGATACACTGATTAACAACCAGTTGAGACCATCAGATACACTGATTAACAACCAGCTTAGACCATCAGATACACTGATTAACAACCAGTTGAGACCATCAGATACACTGATTAAAAACCAGCTTAGACCATCAGATACACTGGTTAACAACCAGCTTAGACCATCAGATACACTGGTTAACAACCAACCGAGACCATCAGATACACTGATTAACAACCAGCCGAGTCGATCAGATAAACTGATTAACAACCAACCGAGACCATCAGATACACTGATTAACAACCAGCCGAGACCATCAGATACACTGATTAACAACCAGCCAAGTCAATCAGATAAACTGATTAACAACCAACCGAGACCATCAGATACACTGATTAACAACCAGCCGAGACCATCAGATACACTGATTAACAACCAGTTGAGACCATCAGATACACTGATTAACAAACAACCGAGAACATCAGATAAACTGATTAACAACCAGCCGAGACCATCAGATACATTGATTAACAACCAGCTTAGACCATCAGATACACTGGTTAACAACCAGCTTAGACCATCAGTTACACTGATTAACAACCAGCTTAGACCATCAGATAAACTGATTAATAACCAGCCATAGACCATCAGATACACTGATTAACAACCAGCCGAGTCCATCAGATAAACTGATTAACAACCAGCTTAGACAATCAAATACACTGATTAACAACCAACCGAGACCATCAGATACACTGATTAACAACCAGTTGAGACCATCAGATAAACTGATTAACAACCAACCGAGTCCATCAGATAAACTGATTAACAACCAGCTTAGACAATCAAATACATTGATTAACAACCAGCCGAGTCCATCAGATACACTGATTAACAACCAACCGAGTCCATCAGATACACTGATTAACAACCAGCTTAGACCATCAGATAAACTGATTAATAACCAGCCGAGACCATCAGATACACTGATTAACAACCAGCCAAGTCAATCAGATAAACTGATTAATAACCAGCCGAGACCATCAGATACACTGATTAACAACCAGCCAAGTCAATCAGATAAACTGATTAACAACCAACCGAGACCATCAGATACACTGATTAACAACCAGCTAAGACCATCAGATAAACTGATTAACAACCAGCCGAAACCATCAGATACACTGATTAACAACCAGCTTAGACCATCAGATACACTGATTAACAACCAGCCGAGTCGATCAGATACACTGATTAACAACAAGCTTAGACCATCAGATACACTGGTTAACAACCAACCGAGACCATCAGATACACTGATTAACAACCAACCGAGACCATCAGATACACTGATTAACAACCAGCTGAGACCATCAGATACACTGATTAACAACCAGCTTAGACAATCAAATACACTGATTAACAACCAGCTTAGACCATCAGATACACTGATTAACAACCAGCTTAGACCATCAGATACACTGATTAACAACCAGCCGAGACCATCAGATACACTGATTAACAACCAACCGAGACCATCAGATACACTGATTAACAACCAGCTTAGACCATCAGATACACTGGTTAACAACCAACCGGGACCATCAGATACACTGATTAACAACCAGCCGAGTCCATCAGATACACTGGTTAACAACCAACCGAGACCATCAGATACACTGATTAACAACCAACTGAGACCATCAGATACACTGATTAACAACCAGTTGAGACCATAAGATACACTGATTAACAACCAGTTGAGACCATAAGATACACTGATTAACAACCAGCTTAGACCATCAGATACACTGATTAACAACCAGCCGAGACCATCAGATAAACTGATTAACAACCAACCGAGAACATCAGATAAACTGATTAACAACCAGCTTAGACCATCAGATACACTGATTAACAACCAGCTTTGACCATCAGATACACTGATTAACAACCAGCTTAGACCATCAGATAAACTGATTAACAACCAGCCGAAACCATCAGATACACTGATTAACAACCAGCTTAGACCATCAGATACACTGATTAACAACCAGCCGAAACCATCAGATACACTGATTAACAACAAGCTTAGACCATCAGATACACTGGTTAACAACCAACCGAGACCATCAGATACACTGATTAACAACCAGCTTAGACCATCAGATACACTGGTTAACAACCAGCCGAGACCATCAGATAAACTGATTAACAACCAACCGAGAACATCAGATAAACTGATTAACAACCAGCTTAGACCATCAGATACACTGATTAACAACCAACCGAGACCATCAGATACACTGATTAACAACCAGCTTAGACCATCAGATAAACTGATTAACAACCAGTTGAGACCATCAGATACAGTGATTAACAACCAGCTTAGACCATCAGATACACTGATTAACAACCAGTTGAGACCATCAGATACACTGATTAACAACCAGTTGAGACCATCAGATACAGTGATTAACAACCAGCTTAGACCATCAGATACACTGATTAACAACCAGCTTAGACCATCAGATACACTGATTAACAACCAGTTGAGACCATCAGATACACTGATTAACAACCAGCTTAGACCATCAGATACACTGATTAACAACCAGTTGAGACCATCAGATACACTGATTAAAAACCAGCTTAGACCATCAGATACACTGGTTAACAACCAGCTTAGACCATCAGATACACTGGTTAACAACCAACCGAGACCATCAGATACACTGATTAACAACCAGCCGAGTCGATCAGATAAACTGATTAACAACCAACCGAGACCATCAGATACACTGATTAACAACCAGCCGAGACCATCAGATACACTGATTAACAACCAGCCAAGTCAATCAGATAAACTGATTAACAACCAACCGAGACCATCAGATACACTGATTAACAACCAGCCGAGACCATCAGATACACTGATTAACAACCAGTTGAGACCATCAGATACACTGATTAACAAACAACCGAGAACATCAGATAAACTGATTAACAACCAGCCGAGACCATCAGATACATTGATTAACAACCAGCTTAGACCATCAGATACACTGGTTAACAACCAGCTTAGACCATCAGTTACACTGATTAACAACCAGCTTAGACCATCAGATAAACTGATTAATAACCAGCCATAGACCATCAGATACACTGATTAACAACCAGCCGAGTCCATCAGATAAACTGATTAACAACCAGCTTAGACAATCAAATACACTGATTAACAACCAACCGAGACCATCAGATACACTGATTAACAACCAGTTGAGACCATCAGATAAACTGATTAACAACCAACCGAGTCCATCAGATAAACTGATTAACAACCAGCTTAGACAATCAAATACATTGATTAACAACCAGCCGAGTCCATCAGATACACTGATTAACAACCAACCGAGTCCATCAGATACACTGATTAACAACCAGCTTAGACCATCAGATAAACTGATTAATAACCAGCCGAGACCATCAGATACACTGATTAACAACCAGCCAAGTCAATCAGATAAACTGATTAATAACCAGCCGAGACCATCAGATACACTGATTAACAACCAGCCAAGTCAATCAGATAAACTGATTAACAACCAACCGAGACCATCAGATACACTGATTAACAACCAGCTAAGACCATCAGATAAACTGATTAACAACCAGCCGAAACCATCAGATACACTGATTAACAACCAGCTTAGACCATCAGATACACTGATTAACAACCAGCCGAGTCGATCAGATACACTGATTAACAACAAGCTTAGACCATCAGATACACTGGTTAACAACCAACCGAGACCATCAGATACACTGATTAACAACCAACCGAGACCATCAGATACACTGATTAACAACCAGCTGAGACCATCAGATACACTGATTAACAACCAGCTTAGACAATCAAATGCACTGATTAACAACCAGCTTAGACCATCAGATACACTGATTAACAACCAGCTTAGACCATCAGATACACTGATTAACAACCAGCCGAGACCATCAGATACACTGATTAACAACCAACCGAGACCATCAGATACACTGATTAACAACCAGCTTAGACCATCAGATACACTGGTTAACAACCAACCGGGACCATCAGATACACTGATTAACAACCAGCCGAGTCCATCAGATACACTGATTAACAACCAACTGAGACCATCAGATACACTGATTAACAACCAGTTGAGACCATAAGATACACTGATTAACAACCAGTTGAGACCATAAGATACACTGATTAACAACCAGCTTAGACCATCAGATACACTGATTAACAACCAGCCGAGACCATCAGATAAACTGATTAACAACCAACCGAGAACATCAGATAAACTGATTAACAACCAGCTTAGACCATCAGATACACTGATTAACAACCAGCTTTGACCATCAGATACACTGATTAACAACCAGCTTAGACCATCAGATAAACTGATTAACAACCAGCCGAAACCATCAGATACACTGATTAACAACCAGCTTAGACCATCAGATACACTGATTAACAACCAGCCGAAACCATCAGATACACTGATTAACAACAAGCTTAGACCATCAGATACACTGGTTAACAACCAACCGAGACCATCAGATACACTGATTAACAACCAGCTTAGACCATCAGATACACTGGTTAACAACCAGCCGAGACCATCAGATAAACTGATTAACAACCAACCGAGAACATCAGATAAACTGATTAACAACCAGCTTAGACCATCAGATACACTGATTAACAACCAACCGAGACCATCAGAGACACTGATTAACAACCAGCTTAGACCATCAGATACACTGATTAACAACCAGCCGAAACCATAAGATACACTGATTAACAACCAGCTTAGACCATCAGATAAACTGATTAACAACCAGTTGAGACCATCAGATACAGTGATTAACAACCAGCTTAGACCATCAGATACACTGATTAACAACCAGTTGAGACCATCAGATACACTGATTAACAACCAGTTGAGACCATCAGATACAGTGATTAACAACCAGCTTAGACCATCAGATACACTGATTAACAACCAGTTGAGACCATCAGTTACACTGATTAACAACCAGCTTAGACCATCAGATAAACTGATTAATAACCAGCCAAGTCAATCAGATAAACTGATTAACAACCAACCGAGACCATCAGATACACTGATTAACAACCAGCCGAGACCATCAGATACACTGATTAACAACCAGTTGAGACCATCAGATACACTGATTAACAACCAGCCGAGACCATCAGATAAACTGATTAACAACCAACCGAGAACATCAGATAAACTGATTAACAACCAACCGAGACCATCAGATACACTGATAAACAACCAGCTTAGATCATCAGATACACTGATTAACAACCAACCGAGTCCATCAGATACACTGATTAACAACCAGCCGAGACCATCAGATACACTGATTAACAACCAGCCGAGTCCATCAGATACACTGATTAACAACCAACCGAGTCCATCAGATACACTGATTAACAACCAACCGAGTCCATCAGATACACTGATTAACAACCAACCGAGTCCATCAGATACACTGATTAACAACCAACCGAGACCATCAGATACACTGATTAACAACCAACCGAGACCATCAGATACACTGATTAACAACCAGCTTAGACCATCAGATACACTGATTAACAACCAGCCGAGACCATCAGATACACTGATTACCAACCAACCGAGTCCATCAGATACACTGATTAACAACCAACCGAGTCCATCAGATACACTGATTAACAACCAGCCGAGTCCATCAGATACACTGGTTAACAACCAGCTGAGACCATCAGATACACTGATTAACAACCAACTGAGACCATCAGATACACTGATTAACAACCAGTTGAGACCATCAGTTACACTGATTAACAACCAGCTTAGACCATCAGATACACTGATTAACAACCAACTGAGACCATCAGATACACTGATTAACAACCAGCCAAGTCAATCAGATAAACTGATTAACAACCAGCTTAGACCATCAGATACACTGATTAACAACCAACCGAGTCCATCAGATACACTGATTAACAACCAGCCGAGTCCATCAGATACACTGATTAACAACCAGCTTAGACCATCAGATACACTGATTAACAACCAGTTGAGACCATCAGATACACTGATTAACAACCAGCTTAGACCATCAGATACACTGATAAACAACCAGCTTAGATCATCAGATACACTGATTAACAACCAGCTGAGACCATCAGATACACTGATTAACAACCAGCCAAGTCAATCAGATAAACTGATTAACAACCAACCGAGACCATCAGATACATTGATTAACAACCAGCTTAGACCATCAGATACACTGATTAATAACCAGCCATAGACCATCAGATACACTGATTAACAACCAGCCGAGTCCATCAGATAAACTGATTAACAACCAGCTTAGACAATCAAATACACTGATTAACAACCAACCGAGACCATCAGATACACTGATTAACAACCAGTTGAGACCATCAGATACACTGATTAACAACCAGCTTAGACCATCAGATACACTGATTAACAACCAGCTTAGACAATCAAATACACTGATTAACAACCAGTTGAGACCATCAGATACACTGATTAACAACCAGTTGAGACCATCAGATACACTGATTAACAACCAGCCGAGTCCATCAGATAAACTGATTAACAACCAGCTTAGACAATCAAATACACTGATTAACAACCAACCGAGACCATCAGATACACTGATTAACAACCAGCTTAGACAATCAAATACATTGATTAACAACCAGCCGAGTCCATCAGATACACTGATTAACAACCAACCGAGTCCATCAGATACACTGATTAACAACCAACTGAGACCATCAGATACACTGATTAACAACCAGCTTAGACCATCAGATAAACTGATTAATAACCAGCCGAGACCATCAGATACACTGATTAACAACCAGCCAAGTCAATCAGATAAACTGATTAACAACCAACCGAGACCATCAGATACACTGATTAACAACCAAACGAGTCCATCAGATACACTGGTTAACAACCAGCTTAGACCATCAGATACACTGATTAACAACCAGCCGAGACCATCAGATACATTGATTAACAACCAAACGAGTCCATCAGATACACTGGTTAACAACCAGCTTAGACCATCAGATACACTGATTAACAACCAGCTGAGACCATCAGATACACTGATTAACAACCAACCGAGACCATCAGATACACTGATTAACAACCAGCCGAGTCCATCAGATACACTGATTAACAACCAACCGAGACCATCAGATACACTGATTAACAACCAGCTTAGACCATCAGATACACTGATTAACAACCAGCCGAAACCATAAGATACACTGGTTAACAACCAACAGAAACCATAAGATACACTGATTAACAACCAACAGAAACCATCAGATACACTGATTAACAACCAGCTTAGACCATCAGATACACTGATTAACAACCAGTTGAGACCATCAGATACACTGATTAACAACCAGTTGAGACCATCAGAAACACTGATTAACAACCAGCTTAGACCATCAGTTACACTGATTAACAACCAGCTTAGACCATCAGATAAACTGATTAATAACCAGCCAAGTCAATCAGATACACTGATTAACAACCAGCCGAGACCAACAGATACACTGATTAACAACCAGTTGAGACCATCAGATACACTGATTAACAACCAACCGAGACCATCAGATAAACTGATTAACAACCAACCGAGACCATCAGATACACTGGTTAACAACCAGCTTAGACCATCAGATACACTGGTTAACAACCAGCTTAGACCATCAGATACACTGGTTAACAACCAACCGAGACCATCAGATACACTGATTAACAACCAGCCGAGTCCATCAGATACACTGATTAACAACCAGCTTAGACCATCAGATACACTGATTAACAACCAGCCGAAACCATAAGATACACTGATTAACAACCAGCTTAGACCATCAGATACACTGATTAACAACCAGTTGAGACCATCAGATACACTGATTAACAACCAGTTGAGACCATCAGATACACTGATTAACAACCAGTTGAGACCATCAGAAACACTGATTAACAACCAGCTTAGACCATCAGTTACACTGATTAACAACCAGCTTAGACCATCAGATAAACTGATTAATAACCAGCCAAGTCAATCAGATAAACTGATTAACAACCAACCGAGACCATCAGATACATTGATTAACAACCAGCCGAGACCATCAGATACACTGATTAACAACCAGCTTAGACCATCAGATACACTGATTAACAACCAGCTTAGACCATCAGATACACTGATTAACAACCAGCCGAGACCATCAGATACATTGATTAACAACCAGCTTAGACCATCAGATACACTGGTTAACAACCAGCTTAGACCATCAGATACAATGATTAACAACCAGCTTAGACCATCAGATACACTGATTAACAACCAGCCGAAACCATCAGATACACTGATTAACAACCAACCGAGAAAATCAGATACACTGATTAACAACCAGCTGAGACCATCAGATACACTGATTAACAACCAGCCGAGACCATCAGATACACTGATTAACAACCAGCTTAGATCATCAGATACACTGGTTAACAACAAACTTAGACCATCAGATACACTGATTAACAACCAGCTTAGACCATCAGATACACTGGTTAAAAACCAACCGAGACCATCAGATACACTGATTAACAACCAGCTTAGACCATCAGATAAACTGATTAACAACCAACCGAGAACATCAGATAAACTGATTAACAACCAACCGAGACCATCAGATACACTGATTAACAACCAGCTTAGATCATCAGATACACTGGTTAACAACCAGCTGAGACCATCAGATACACTGATTAACAACCAGCTTAGACCATCAGATACACTGATTAACAACCAGCCGAGTCCATCAGATACACTGATTAACAACCAGCCGAGACCATCAGATACACTGATTAACAACCAGCTTAGACCATCAGATACACTGGTTAACAACCAGCTTAGACCATCAGATACACTGATTAACAACCAGCCGAGTCCATCAGATACACTGATTAACAACCAGCCGAGTCCATCAGATACACTGATTAACAACCAACCGAGTCCATCAGATACACTGATTAACAACCAGCTTAGTCCATCAGATACACTGATTAACAACCAGCCGAGTCCATCAGATACACTGATTAACAACCAACCGAGACCATCAGATACACTGATTAACAACCAGCTTAGACCATCAGATACACTGATTAACAACCAGCCGAGACCATCAGATACACTGATTAACAACCAGCCGAGACCATCAGATACACTGATTAACAACCAACCGAGACCATCAGATACACTGATTAACAACCAGTTGAGACCATCAGTTACACTGATTAACAACCAACCGAGTCCATCAGATACACTGATTAACAACCAACCGAGTCCATCAGATACACTGATTAACAACCAGTTGAGACCATCAGATACACTGATTAACAACCAACCGAGACCATCAGATAAACTGATTAACAACCAACCGAGACCATCAGATACACTGGTTAACAACCAGCTTAGACCATCAGATACACTGGTTAACAACCAGCTTAGACCATCAGATACACTGGTTAACAACCAACCGAGACCATCAGATACACTGATTAACAACCAGCTTAGACCATCAGATACACTGATTAACAACCAGCCGAAACCATAAGATACACTGATTAACAACCAACAGAAACCATCAGATACACTGATTAACAACCAGCTTAGACCATCAGATACACTGATTAACAACCAGCTTAGACCATCAGATACACTGGTTAACAACCAACCGAGACCATCAGATACACTGATTAACAACCAGCTTAGACCATCAGATACACTGATTAACAACCAGTTGAGACCATCAGATACATTGATTAACAACCAGCCGAGACCATCAGATACACTGATTAACAACCAGCTTAGACCATCAGATACACTGATTAACAACCAGCTTAGACCATCAGATACACTGATTAACAACCAGCCGAGACCATCAGATACATTGATTAACAACCAGCTTAGACCATCAGATACACTGGTTAACAACCAGCTTAGACCATCAGATACACTGATTAACAACCAGCTTAGACCATCAGATACACTGATTAACAACCAGCCGAAACCATCAGATACACTGATTAATAACCAGCTGAGACCATCAGATACACTGATTAACAACCAGCCGAGACCATCAGATACACTGATTAACAACCAGCTTAGATCATCAGATACACTGGTTAACAACAAACTTAGACCATCAGATACACTGATTAACAACCAGCTTAGACCATCAGATACACTGGTTAAAAACCAACCGAGACCATCAGATACACTGATTAACAACCAGCTTAGACCATCAGATAAACTGATTAACAACCAACCGAGAACATCAGATAAACTGATTAACAACCAACTGAGACCATCAGATACACTGATTAACAACCAACCGAGATCATCAGATACACTGATTAACAACCAGCTTAGATCATCAGATACACTGGTTAACAACCAGCTGAGACCATCAGATACACTGATTAACAACCAGCTTAGACCATCAGATACACTGATTAACAACCAGCCGAGTCCATCAGATACACTGATTAACAACCAGCCGAGACCATCAGATACACTGATTAACAACCAGCTTAGACCATCAGATACACTGGTTAACAACCAGCTTAGACCATCAGATACACTGATTAACAACCAGCCGAGTCCATCAGATACACTGATTAACAACCAGCCGAGTCCATCAGATACACTGATTAACAACCAACCGAGTCCATCAGATACACTGATTAACAACCAGCTTAGTCCATCAGATACACTGATTAACAACCAGCTTAGACCATCAGATACACTGGTTAACAACCAGCTTAGACCATCAGATACACTGATTAACAACCAGCCGAGTCCATCAGATACACTGATTAACAACCAGCCGAGTCCATCAGATACACTGATTAACAACCAACCGAGACCATCAGATACACTGATTAACAACCAGCTTAGACCATCAGATACACTGATTAACAACCAGCCGAGACCATCAGATACACTGATTAACAACCAACCGAGACCATCAGATACACTGATTAACAACCAGCTTAGACAATCAAATACATTGATTAACAACCAGTTGAGACCATCAGTTACACTGATTAACAACCAACCGAGTCCATCAGATACACTGATTAACAACCAACCGAGTCCATCAGATACACTGATTAACAACCAAACGAGTCCATCAGATACACTGGTTAACAACCAGCTTAGACCATCAGATACACTGATTAACAACCAGCCGAGACCATCAGATACATTGATTAACAACCAAACGAGTCCATCAGATACACTGGTTAACAACCAGCTTAGACCATCAGATACACTGATTAACAACCAGCTGAGACCATCAGATACACTGATTAACAACCAGCTTAGACCATCAGATACACTGATTAACAACCAGCCGAGACCATCAGATACATTGATTAACAACCAGCCGAGTCCATCAGATACACTGATTAACAACCAACCGAGACCATCAGATACACTGATTAACAACCAGCTTAGACCATCAGATACACTGGTTAACAACCAACCGAGACCATCAGATACACTGATTAACAACCAGCCGAGTCCATCAGATACACTGATTAACAACCAACCGAGACCATCAGATACACTGATTAACAACCAGCTTAGACCATCAGATACACTGATTAACCAGCCGAAACCATAAGATACACTGGTTAACAACCAACAGAAACCATAAGATACACTGATTAACAACCAACAGAAACCATCAGATACACTGATTAACAACCAGCTTAGACCATCAGATACACTGATTAACAACCAGTTGAGACCATCAGATACACTGATTAACAACCAGTTGAGACCATCAGATACACTGATTAACAACCAGCTTAGACCATCAGTTACACTGATTAACAACCAGCTTAGACCATCAGATAAACTGATTAATAACCAGCCAAGTCAATCAGATAAACTGATTAACAACCAACCGAGACCATCAGATACACTGATTAACAACCAGCCGAGACCATCAGATACACTGATTAACAACCAGTTGAGACCATCAGATACACTGATTAACAACCAACCGAGACCATCAGATACACTGGTTAACAACCAGCTTAGACCATCAGATACACTGGTTAACAACCAGCTTAGACCATCAGATACACTGGTTAACAACCAACCGAGACCATCAGATACACTGATTAACAACCAGCCGAGTCCATCAGATACACTGATTAACAACCAGCTTAGACCATAAGATACACTGATTAACAACCAACAGAAACCATCAGATACACTGATTAACAACCAGCTTAGACCATCAGATACACTGATTAACAACCAGTTGAGACCATCAGATACACTGATTAACAACCAGTTGAGACCATCAGATACACTGATTAACAACCAGTTGAGACCATCAGTTACACTGATTAACAACCAGCTTAGACCATCAGATAAACTGATTAATAACCAGCCAAGTCAATCAGATAAACTGATTAACAACCAACCGAGACCATCAGATACATTGATTAACAACCAGCCGAGACCATCAGATACACTGATTAACAACCAGCTTAGACCATCAGATACACTGATTAACAACCAGCCGAGACCATCAGATACATTGATTAACAACCAGCTTAGACCATCAGATACACTGGTTAACAACCAGCTTAGACCATCAGATACACTGATTAACAACCAGCTTAGACCATCAGATACACTGATTAACAACCAGCCGAAACCATCAGATACACTGATTAACAACCAACCGAGAAAATCAGATACACTGATTAACAACCAGCTGAGACCATCAGATACACTGATTAACAACCAGCCGAGACCATCAGATACACTGATTAACAACCAGCTTAGATAATCAGATACACTGGTTAACAACAAACTTAGACCATCAGATACACTGATTAACAACCAGCTTAGACCATCAGATACACTGGTTAACAACCAACCGAGACCATCAGATACACTGATTAACAACCAGCTTAGACCATCAGATAAACTGATTAACAACCAACCGAGAACATCAGATAAACTGATTAACAACCAACCGAGACCATCAGATACACTGATTAACAACCAGCTTAGATCATCAGATACACTGGTTAACAACCAGCTGAGACCATCAGATACACTGATTAACAACCAGCTTAGACCATCAGATACACTGATTAACAACCAACCGAGTCCATCAGATACACTGATTAACAACCAGCTTAGACCATCAGATACACTGATTAACAACCAGCCGAGTCCATCAGATACACTGATTAACAACCAGCCGAGACCATCAGATACACTGATTAACAACCAACCGAGTCCATCAGATACACTGATTAACAACCAGCCGAGTCCATCAGATACACTGATTAACAACCAACCGAGTCCATCAGATACACTGATTAACAACCAGCCGAGTCCATCAGATACACTGATTAACAACCAGCCGAGTCCATCAGATACACTGATTAACAACCAACCGAGACCATCAGATACACTGATTAACAACCAGCTTAGACCATCAGATACACTGATTAACAACCAGCCGAGACCATCAGATACACTGATTAACAACCAACCGAGACCATCAGATACACTGATTAACAACCAGCTTAGACAATCAAATACATTGATTAACAACCAGTTGAGACCATCAGTTACACTGATTAACAACCAACCGAGTCCATCAGATACACTGATTAACAACCAACCGAGTCCATCAGATACACTGATTAACAATCAACCGAGTCCATCAGATACACTGATTAACAACCAGCCGAGTCCATCAGATACACTGATTAACAACCAGCTTAGACCATCAGATACACTGGTTAACAACCAGCTTAGACCATCAGATACACTGATTAACAACCAGCTTAGACCATCAGATACACTGATTAACAACCAGCCGAAACCATCAGATACACTGATTAACCATTAACCGAGAAAATCAGATACACTGATTAACAACCAGCTGAGACCATCAGATACACTGATTAACAACCAACCGAGTCCATCAGATACACTGATTAACAACCAGCTTAGTCCATCAGATACACTGATTAACAACCAGCTTAGACCATCAGATACACTGGTTAACAACCAGCTTAGACCATCAGATACACTGATTAACAACCAGCCGAGTCCATCAGATACACTGATTAACAACCAGCCGAGACCATCAGATACACTGATTAACAACCAGCTTAGACCATCAGATACACTGATTAACAACCAGCCGAGACCATCAGATACACTGATTAACAACCAACCGAGACCATCAGATACACTGATTAACAACCAGCTTAGACAATCAAATACATTGATTAACAACCAGTTGAGACCATCAGTTACACTGATTAACAACCAACCGAGTCCATCAGATACACTGATTAACAACCAACCGAGTCCATCAGATACACTGATTAACAACCAACCGAGACCATCAGATACACTGATTAACAACCAGCTTAGACCATCAGATACACTGATTAACAACCAGCCGAGACCATCAGATACACTGATTAACAACCAACCGAGACCATCAGATACACTGATTAACAACCAGCTTAGACAATCAAATACATTGATTAACAACCAGTTGAGACCATCAGTTACACTGATTAACAACCAACCGAGTCCATCAGATACACTGATTAACAACCAACCGAGTCCATCAGATACACTGATTAACAACCAAACGAGTCCATCAGATACACTGGTTAACAACCAGCTTAGACCATCAGATACACTGATTAACAACCAGCCGAGACCATCAGATACATTGATTAACAACCAAACGAGTCCATCAGATACACTGGTTAACAACCAGCTTAGACCATCAGATACACTGATTAACAACCAGCTGAGACCATCAGATACACTGATTAACAACCAGCTTAGACCATCAGATACACTGATTAACAACCAGCCGAGACCATCAGATACATTGATTAACAACCAGCCGAGTCCATCAGATACACTGATTAACAACCAACCGAGACCATCAGATACACTGATTAACAACCAGCTTAGACCATCAGATACACTGGTTAACAACCAACCGAGACCATCAGATACACTGATTAACAACCAGCCGAGTCCATCAGATACACTGATTAACAACCAACCGAGACCATCAGATACACTGATTAACAACCAGCTTAGACCATCAGATACACTGATTAACAACCAGCCGAAACCATAAGATACACTGGTTAACAACCAACAGAAACCATAAGATACACTGATTAACAACCAACAGAAACCATCAGATACACTGATTAACAACCAGCTTAGACCATCAGATACACTGATTAACAACCAGTTGAGACCATCAGATACACTGATTAACAACCAGTTGAGACCATCAGAAACACTGATTAACAACCAGCTTAGACCATCAGTTACACTGATTAACAACCAGCTTAGACCATCAGATAAACTGATTAATAACCAGCCAAGTCAATCAGATAAACTGATTAACAACCAACCGAGACCATCAGATACACTGATTAACAACCAGCCGAGACCATCAGATACACTGATTAACAACCAGCCGAGACCATCAGATACACTGATTAACAACCAGTTGAGACCATCAGATACACTGATTAACAACCAGCCGAGACCATCAGATACACTGATTAACAACCAGCCGAGACCATCAGATACACTGATTAACAACCAACCGAGACCATCAGATACACTGGTTAACAACCAGCTTAGACCATCAGATACACTGGTTAACAACCAGCTTAGACCATCAGATACACTGGTTAACAACCAACCGAGACCATCAGATACACTGATTAACAACCAGCCGAGTCCATCAGATACACTGATTAACAACCAGCTTAGACCATCAGATACACTGATTAACAACCAGCCGAAACCATAAGATACACTGATTAACAACCAACAGAAACCATCAGATACACTGATTAACAACCAGCTTAGACCATCAGATACACTGATTAACAACCAGTTGAGACCATCAGATACACTGATTAACAACCAGTTGAGACCATCAGATACACTGATTAACAACCAGTTGAGACCATCAGAAACACTGATTAACAACCAGCTTAGACCATCAGTTACACTGATTAACAACCAGCTTAGACCATCAGATAAACTGATTAATAACCAGCCAAGTCAATCAGATAAACTGATTAACAACCAACCGAGACCATCAGATACATTGATTAACAACCAGCCGAGACCATCAGATACACTGATTAACAACCAGCTTAGACCATCAGATACACTGATTAACAACCAGCCGAGACCATCAGATACATTGATTAACAACCAGCTTAGACCATCAGATACACTGGTTAACAACCAGCTTAGACCATCAGATACACTGATTAACAACCAGCTTAGACCATCAGTTACACTGATTAACAACCAACCGAGTCCATCAGATACACTGATTAACAACCAACCGAGTCCATCAGATACACTGATTAACAACCAACCGAGTCCATCAGATACACTGATTAACAACCAGCCGAGTCCATCAGATACACTGATTAACAACCAGCTTAGACAATCAAATACATTGATTAACAACCAGCCGAGTCCATCAGATACACTGATTAACAACCAGCTTAGACAATCAAATACATTGATTAACAACCAGTTGAGACCATCAGTTACACTGATTAACAACCAACCGAGTCCATCAGATACACTGATTAACAACCAGCTTAGACCATCAGATACACTGGTTAACAACCAACCGAGACCATCAGATACACTGATTAACAACCAGCTTAGACCATCAGATAAACTGATTAACAACCAACCGAGAACATCAGATAAACTGATTAACAACCAACCGAGACCATCAGATACACTGATTAACAACCAGCTTAGATCATCAGATACACTGGTTAACAACCAGCTGAGACCATCAGATACACTGATTAACAACCAGCTTAGACCATCAGATACACTGATTAACAACCAACCGAGTCCATCAGATACACTGATTAACAACCAGCTTAGACCATCAGATACACTGATTAACAACCAGCCGAGTCCATCAGATACACTGATTAACAACCAGCCGAGACCATCAGATACACTGATTAACCACCAGCTTAGACCATCAGATACACTGATTAACAACCAGCAGAGTCCATCAGATACACTGATTAACAACCAACCGAGTCCATCAGATACACTGATTAACAACCAGCCGAGTCCATCAGATACACTGATTAACAACCAACCGAGTCCATCAGATACACTGATTAACAACCAGCCGAGTCCATCAGATACACTGATTAACAACCAGCCGAGTCCATCAGATACACTGATTAACAACCAGCCGAGTCCATCAGATACACTGATTAACAACCAACCGAGTCCATCAGATACACTGATTAACAACCAGCCGAGTCCATCAGATACACTGATTAACAACCAGCCGAGTCCATCAGATACACTGATTAACAACCAGCTTAGACCATCAGATACACTGATTAACAACCAGCCGAGACCATCAGATACACTGATTAACAACCAACCGAGACCATCAGATACACTGATTAACAACCAGCTTAGACAATCAAATACATTGATTAACAACCAGTTGAGACCATCAGTTACACTGATTAACAACCAACCGAGTCCATCAGATACACTGATTAACAACCAACCGAGTCCATCAGATACACTGATTAACAACCAGCCGAGTCCATCAGATACACTGATTAACAACCAGCTTAGACAATCAAATACATTGATTAACAACCAGCCGAGTCCATCAGATACACTGATTAACAACCAGCTTAGACAATCAAATACATTGATTAACAACCAGTTGAGACCATCAGTTACACTGATTAACAACCAACCGAGTCCATCAGATACACTGATTAACAACCAACCGAGTCCATCAGATACACTGATTAACAACCAACCGAGTCCATCAGATACACTGATTAACAACCAGCCGAGTCCATCAGATACACTGATTAACAACCAGCTTAGACAATCAAATACATTGATTAACAACCAGCCGAGTCCATCAGATACACTGATTAACAACCAACTGAGACCATCAGATACACTGATTAACAACCAGTTGAGACCATCAGATACACTGATTAACAACCAGTTGAGACCATCAGTTACACTGATTAACAACCAGCTTAGACCATCAGATAAACTGATTAATAACCAGCCGAGACCATCAGATACACTGATTAACAACCAGCCAAGTCAATCAGATAAACTGATTAACAACCAACCGAGACCATCAGATACACTGATTAACAACCAAACGAGTCCATCAGATACACTGGTTAACAACCAGCTGAGACCATCAGATACACTGATTAACAACCAGCTTAGACCATCAGATACACTGATTAACAACCAGCCGAGTCCATCAGATACACTGATTAACAACCAGCTTAGACCATCAGATACAGTGGTTAACAACCAGCCGAGTCCATCAGATACACTGATTAACAACCAGCTTAGACCATCAGATACACTGATTAACAACCAGTTGAGACCATCAGATACACTGATTAACAACCAGCTTAGACCATCAGATACACTGATTAACAACCAGTTGAGACCATGAGATACACTGATTAACAACCAGCTTAGACCATCAGATACACTGGTTAACAACCAGCTTAGACCATCAGATACACTGGTTAACAACCAACCGAGAACATCAGATACACTGATTAACAACCAGCCGAGTCCATCAGATACACTGATTAACAACCAACCGAGACCATCAGATACACTGATTAACAACCAGCCGAGACCATCAGATACACTGATTAACAACCAGCCAAGTCAATAAGATAAACTGATTAACAACCAACCGAGACCATCAGATACACTGATTAACAACCAGCCGAGACCATCAGATACACTGATTAACAACCAGTTGAGACCATCAGATACACTGATTAACAACCAACCGAGACCATCAGATACACTGATTAACAACCAGCCGAGTCCATCAGATACACTGATTAACAACCAACCGAGACCATCAGATACACTGATTAACAACCAGTTGAGACCATCAGATACACTGATTAACAACCAACCGAGAACATCAGATAAACTGATTAACAACCAACTGAGACCATCAGATACACTGATTAACAACCAGCTTAGACCATCAGATACACTGATTAACAACCAGCTTAGACCATCAGATACACTGGTTAACAACCAGCTTAGACCATCAGATACACTGATTAACAACCAGCCGAGTCCATCAGATACACTGATTAACAACCAACAGAAACCATCAGATACACTGATTAACAACCAGTTGAGACCATCAGATACACTGATTAACAACCAGCCGAAACCATCAGATACACTGATTAACAACCAACAGAAACCATCAGATACACTGATTAACAACCAGTTGAGACCATCAGATACACTGATTAACAACCAACCGAGAACATCAGATACACTGATTAACAACCAGCCGAGACCATCAGATACACTGATTAACAACCAGCTTAGACCATCAGATACACTGGTTAACAACCAGCTTAGACCATCAGATACACTGATTAACAACCAGCCGAGTCCATCAGATACACTGATTAACAACCAGCTTAGACCATCAGATACACTGATTAACAACCAGCCGAAACCATAAGATACACTGATTAACAACCAACAGAAACCATCAGATACACTGATTAACAACCAGCCGAGACCATCAGATACATTGATTAACAACCAGCTTAGACCATCAGTTACACTGGTTAACAACCAGCTTAGACCATCAGATACACTGATTAACAACCAGCCGAGTCCATCAGATACACTGATTAACAACCAGCTTAGACCATCAGATACACTGATTAACAACCAGCCGAAACCATAAGATACACTGATTAACAACCAGCCGAGACCATCAGATACACTGATTAACAACCAGCTTAGACCATCAGATACACTGATTAACAACCAGTTGAGACCATCAGTTACACTGATTAACAACCAGCTTAGACCATCAGATAAACTGATTAATAACCAGCCGAGAACATCAGATACACTGATTAACAACTAGCCAAGTAAATCAGATAAACTGATTAACAACCAACCGAGACCATCAGATACACTGATTAACAACCAGCCGAGACCATCAGATACACTGATTAACAACCAGCCGAGACAATCAGATACACTGATTAACAACCAGCTTAGACCATCAAATACACTGATTAACAACCAGCTTAGACCATCAGATAAACTGATTAACAACCAACCGAGACCATCAGATACACTGATTAACAACCAGCTTAGACCATCAGATACACTGATTAACAACCAGCCGAAACCATAAGATACACTGATTAAAAACCAACAGAAACCATCAGATACACTGATTAACAACCAGTTGAGACCATCAGAAACACTGATTAACAACCAGCTTAGACCATCAGATAAACTGATTAATAACCAGCCGAGACCATCAGATACACTGATTAACAACCAGCCAAGTCAATCAGATAAACTGATTAACAACCAGTTGAGACCATCAGATACACTGATTAACAACCAACCGAGAACATCAGATACACTGATTAACAACCAGCTTAGACCATCAGATACACTGATTAACAACCAGCTTAGACCATCAGATACACTGATTAACAACCAGCCGAGACCATCAGATACATTGATTAACAACCAGCTTAGACCATCAGATAAACTGATTAACATCCAGCTTAGACCATCAGATACACTGATTAACAACCAGCCGAAACCATAAGATACACTGATTAACAACCAACAGAAACCATCAGATACACTGATTAACAACCAGTTGAGATCATCAGATACACTGATTAATAACCAGCCGAGTCCATCAGATAAACTGATTAACAACCAGTTGAGACCATCAGATACACTGATTAACAACCAGCTTAGACCATCAGATACACTGATTAACAACCAGCTTAGACAATCAAATACACTGATTAACAACCAGCTGAGACCATCAGATACACTGATTAACAACCAGCCGAGACCATCAGATACACTGATTAACAACCAGCCGAGACCATCAGATACACTGATTAACAACCAACCGAGACCATCAGATACACTGATTAACAACCAGCTTAGACAATCAAATACACTGATTAACAACCAACCGAGAAAATCAGATACACTGATTAACAACCAGCTGAGACCATCAGATACACTGATTAACAACCAGCCGAGACCATCAGATACACTGATTAACAACCAGCCGAGACAATCAAATACACTGATTAACAACCAACCGAGAAAATCAGATACACTGATTAACAACCAGCTGAGACCATCAGATACACTGATTAACAACCAGCCGAGACCATCAGATACACTGATTAACAACCAGCCGAGACAATCAAATACACTGATTAACAACCAACCGAGAAAATCAGATACACTGATTAACAACCAGTTGAGACCATAAGATACACTGATTAACAACCAGCTTAGACCATCAGATAAACTGATTAATAACCAGCCGAGACCATCAGATACACTGATTAACAACCAGCCGAGACAATCAAATACACTGATTAACAACCAACCGAGAAAATCAGATACACTGATTAACAACCAGTTGAGACCATAAGATACACTGATTAACAACCAGCCTAGACCATCAGATACACTGATTAACAACCAGCTTAGACCATCAGATACACTGATTAACAACCAGTTGAGACCATCAGTTACACTGATTAACAACCAGCTTAGACCATCAGATAAACTGATTAATAACCAGCCGAGACCATCAGATACACTGATTAACAACCAGCCAAGTAAATCAGATAAACTGATTAACAACCAACCGAGACCATCAGATACACTGATTAAAAACCAGCCGAGACCATCAGATACACTGATTAACAACCAGCCGAGACAATCAGATACACTGATTAACAACTAGCCAAGTAAATCAGATAAACTGATTAACAACCAACCGAGACCATCAGATACACTGATTAACAACCAACCGAGTCCATCAGATAAACTGATTAACAACCAGCTTAGACAATCAAATACACTGATTAACAACCAACCGAGTCCATCAGATAAACTGATTAACAACCAGCTTAGACCATCAAATACACTGATTAACAACCAACCGAGACCATCAGATACACTGATTAACAACCAGCCGAAACCATCAGATACACTGATTAACAACCAACCGAGAAAATCAGATACACTGATTAACAACCAGCTGAGACCATCAGATACACTGATTAACAACCAGCTTAGACCATCAGATAAACTGATTAACAACCAACCGAGTCCATCAGATAAACTGATTAACAACCAGCTTAGACCATCAAATACACTGATTAACAACCAACCGAGACCATCAGATACACTGATTAACAACCAACCGAGACCATCAGATACACTGATTAACAACCAGCTTAGACAATCAAATACATTGATTAACAACCAGCCGAGACCATCAGATACACTGATTAACAACCAACCGAGACCATCAGATACACTGATTAACAACCAACCGAGACCATCAGATACACTGATTAACAACCAACCGAGACCATCAGATACACTGATTAACAACCAGCCGAGACCATCAGATACACTGAGTAACAACCAGCTTAGACCATCAGATACACTGATTAACAACCAGCCGAGTCCATCAGATACACTGATTAACAACCAACCGAGACCATCAGATACACTGATTAACAACCAGCTTAGACCATCAGATACACTGATTAACAACAAGCCGAGACCATCAGATACACTGATTAACAACCAGCCGAAACCATCAGATACACTGATTAACAACCAACAGAAACCATCAGATACACTGATTAACAACCAGCCGAGACCATCAGATACACTGATTAACAACCAGCTTAGACCATCAGATACACTGATTAACAACCAGCCGAAACCATCAGATACACTGATTAACAACCAACAGAAACCATCAGATACACTGATTAACAACCAACAGAAACCATCAGATACACTGATTAACAACCAACAGAAACCATCAGATACACTGATTAACAACCAACCGAGACCATCAGATACACTGATTAACAACCAGCTTAGACCATCAGATACACTGGTTAACAACCAACCGAGACCATCAGATACACTGATTAACAACCAGCCGAGTCCATCAGATACACTGATTAACAACCAGCTTAGACCATCAGATACACTGGTTAACAACCAACCGAGACCATCAGATACACTGATTAACAACCAACCGAGACCATCAGATAAACTGATTAACAACCAGCCGAGTCCATCAGATACACTGATTAACAACAAGCCGAGTCCATCAGATACACTGATTAACAACCAGCCGAAACCATCAGATACACTGATTAACAACCAACAGAAACCATCAGATACACTGATTAACAACCAGTTGAGACCATCAGATACACTGATTAACAACCAGTTGAGACCATCAGAAACACTGATTAACAACCAGCTTAGACCATCAGTTACACTGATTAACAACCAGCTTAGACCATCAGATAAACTGATTAATAACCAGCCGAGACAATCAGATAAACTGATTAACAACCAACCGAGACCATCAGATACACTGATTAACAACCAGCCGAGACCATCAGATACACTGATTAACAACCAGCCGAGACCATCAGATACACTGATTAACCAGTTGAGACCATCAGATACACTGATTAACAACCAGCCGAGACCATCAGATACATTGATTAACAACCAGCTTAGACCATCAGATAAACTGATTAACAACCAGCTTAGACCATCAGATACACTGATTAACAACCAGCCGAAACCATAAGATACACTGATTAACAACCAACAGAAACCATCAGATACACTGATTAACAACCAGTTGAGACCATCAGATACACTGATTAACAACCAGCTTAGACCATCAGATACACTGATTAACAACCAGCCGAGACCATCAGATAAACTGATTAACAACCAGCTTAGACAATCAAATACACTGATTAACAACCAGTTGAGACCATCAGATACACTGATTAACAACCAGCTTAGACCATCAGATACACTGATTAACAACCAGCTTAGACAATCAAATACACTGATTAACAACCAACCGAGAAAATCAGATACACTGATTAACAACCAGCTGAGACCATCAGATACACTGATTAACAACCAGCCGAGACCATCAGATACACTGGTTAACAACCAACCGAGACCATCAGATACACAGATTAACAACCAGCCGAGTCCATCAGATACACTGATTAACAACCAGCTTAGACCATCAGATACACTGATTAACAACCAGCTGAGACCATCAGATACACTGATTAACAACCAGCCGAGTCCATCAGATACACTGATTAACAACCAACCGAGACCATCAGATAAACTGATTAACAACCAGCCGAGACCATCAGATACACTGATTAACAACCAGCTTAGACCATCAGATACACTGATTAACAACCAGCCGAGACCATCAGATACACTGATTAACAACCACCTTAGACCATCAGATACACTGATTAACAACCAGCCGAAACCATAAGATACACTGATTAACAACCAACAGAAACCATCAGATACACTGATTAACAACCAACAGAAACCATCAGATACACTGATTAACAACCAACAGAAACCATCAGATACACTGATTAACAACCAACAGAAACCATCAGATACACTGATTAACAACCAACCGAGACCATCAGATACACTGATTAACAACCAGCTTAGATCATCAGATACACTGGTTAACAACCAACCGAGACCATCAGATACACTGATTAACAACCAGCCAAGTCAATCAGATAAACTGATTAACAACCAACCGAGACCATCAGATACACTGATTAACAACCAGCCGAGACCATCAGATACACTGATTAACAACCAGTTGAGACCATCAGATACACTGATTAACAACCAACCGAGACCATCAGATAAACTGATTAACAACCAACCGAGTCCATCAGATAAACTGATTAACAACCAGCTTAGACCATCAAATACACTGATTAACAACCAACCGAGACCATCAGATACACTGATTAACAACCAACCGAGACCATCAGATACACTGATTAACAACCAGCTTAGACAATCAAATACATTGATTAACAACCAGCCGAGACCATCAAATACACTGATTAACAACCAACCGAGACCATCAGATACACTGATTAAATACCAACCGAGACCATCAGATACACTGATTAACAACCAGCCGAGTCCATCAGATACACTGATTAACAACCAGCTTAGACCATCAGATACACTGATTAACAACCAACCGAGACCATCAGATACACTGATTAACAACCAACCGAGACCATCAGATACACTGAATAACAACCAGCTTAGACCATCAGATACACTGATTAACAACCAGCCGAGTCCATCAGATACACTGATTAACAACCAACCGAGACCATCAGATACACTGATTAACAACCAGCTTAGACCATCAGATACACTGATTAACAACAAGCCGAGACCATCAGATACACTGATTAACAACCAGCCGAAACCATCAGATACACTGATTAACAACCAACAGAAACCATCAGATACACTGATTAACAACCAGCCGAGACCATCAGATACACTGATTAACAACCAGCTTAGACCATCAGATACACTGATTAACAACCAGCCGAAACCATCAGATACACTGATTAACAACCAACAGAAACCATCAGATACACTGATTAACAACCAACAGAAACCATCAGATACACTGATTAACAACCAACAGAAACCATCAGATACACTGATTAACAACCAACCGAGACCATCAGATACACTGATTAACAACCAGCTTAGACCATCAGATACACTGGTTAACAACCAACCGAGACCATCAGATACACTGATTAACAACCAGCCGAGTCCATCAGATACACTGATTAACAACCAGCTTAGACCATCAGATACACTGGTTAACAACCAACCGAGACCATCAGATACACTGATTAACAACCAACCGAGACCATCAGATAAACTGATTAACAACCAGCCGAGTCCATCAGATACACTGATTAACAACCAGCTTAGACCATCAGATACACTGGTTAACAACAAGCCGAGACCATCAGATACACTGATTAACAACCAGCCGAAACCATCAGATACACTGATTAACAACCAACAGAAACCATCAGATACACTGATTAACAACCAGTTGAGACCATCAGATACACTGATTAACAACCAGTTGAGACCATCAGAAACACTGATTAACAACCAGCTTAGACCATCAGTTACACTGATTAACAACCAGCTTAGACCATCAGATAAACTGATTAATAACCAGCCGAGACAATCAGATAAACTGATTAACAACCAACCGAGACCATCAGATACACTGATTAACAACCAGCCGAGACCATCAGATACACTGATTAACAACCAGCCGAGACCATCAGATACACTGATTAACCAGTTGAGACCATCAGATACACTGATTAACAACCAGCCGAGACCATCAGATACATTGATTAACAACCAGCTTAGACCATCAGATAAACTGATTAACAACCAGCTTAGACCATCAGATACACTGATTAACAACCAGCCGAAACCATAAGATACACTGATTAACAACCAACAGAAACCATCAGATACACTGATTAACAACCAGTTGAGACCATCAGATACACTGATTAACAACCAGCCGAGACCATCAGATACATTGATTAACAACCAGCTTAGTCCATCAGATAAACTGATTAACAACCAGCTTAGACAATCAAATACACTGATTAACAACCAGTTGAGACCATCAGATACACTGATTAACAACCAGCTTAGACCATCAGATACACTGATTAACAACCAGCTTAGACAATCAAATACACTGATTAACAACCAACCGAGAAAATCAGATACACTGATTAACAACCAGCTGAGACCATCAGATACACTGATTAACAACCAGCCGAGACCATCAGATACACTGGTTAACAACCAACCGAGACCATCAGATACACAGATTAACAACCAGCCGAGTCCATCAGATACACTGATTAACAACCAACCGAGTCCATCAGATACACTGATTAACAACCAGCTGAGACCATCAGATACACTGGTTAACAACCAACCGAGACCATCAGATACACTGATTAACAACCAGCCGAGACCATCAGATAAACTGATTAACAACCAGCCGAGACCATCAGATACACTGGTTAACAACCAGCTTAGACCATCAGATACACTGATTAACAACCAACCGAGACCATCAGATAAACTGATTAACAACCAGCCGAGACCATCAGATACACTGATTAACAACCAGCTTAGACCATCAGATACACTGATTAACAACCAGCCGAGACCATCAGATACACTGATTAACAACCACCTTAGACCATCAGATACACTGATTAACAACCAGCCGAAACCATAAGATACACTGATTAACAACCAACAGAAACCATCAGATACACTGATTAACAACCAACAGAAACCATCAGATACACTGATTAACAACCAACAGAAACCATCAGATACACTGATTAACAACCAACCGAGACCATCAGATACACTGATTAACAACCAGCTTAGATCATCAGATACACTGGTTAACAACCAGCCGAGACCATCAGATACACTGATTAACAACCAGCCAAGTCAATCAGATAAACTGATTAACAACCAACCGAGACCATCAGATACACTGATTAACAACCAGCCGAGACCATCAGATACACTGATTAACAACCAGTTGAGACCATCAGATACACTGATTAACAACCAACCGAGACCATCAGATAAACTGATTAACAACCAGCTTAGACCATCAGATACACTGATTAACAACCAGCCGAAACCATAAGATACACTGATTAACAACCAACAGAAACCATCAGATACACTGATTAACAACCAGCTTAGACCATCAGATACACTGATTAACAACCAGCTTAGACCATCAGATACACTGATTAACAACCAGCTTAGACCATCAGATACACTGATTAACAACCAGTTGAGACCATCAGATACACTGATTTATAACCAGCCGAGTCCATCAGATAAACTGATTAACAACCAGCTTAGACAATCAAATACACTGATTAACAACCAGCTGAGACCATCAGATACACTGATTAACAACCAGCCGAGACCATCAGATACACTGATTAACAACCAGCTTAGATCATCAGATACACTGGTTAACAACCAGCTTAGACCATCAGATACACTGATTAACAACCAGCTTAGACCATCAGATACACTGATTAACAACCAGCCGAAACCATCAGATACACTGATTAACAACCAACCGAGAAAATCAGATACACTGATTAACAACCAGTTGAGACCATCAGATACACTGATTAACAACCAGCCGAAACCATCAGATACACTGATTAACAACCAACCGAGAACATCAGATAAACTGATTAACAACCAACCGAGACCATCAGATACACTGATTAACAACTAGCTTAGACCATCAGATACACTGATTAACAACCAGCTTAGACCATCAGATACACTGATTAACAACCAGCCGAAACCATAAGATACACTGATTAACAACCAACAGAAACCATCAGATACACTGATTAACAACCAGTTGAGAGCATCAGATACACTGATTAATAACCAGCCGAGTCCATCAGATAAACTGATTAACAACCAGCTTAGACAATCAGATACACTGATTAACAACCAGCTTAGACAATCAAATACACTGATTAACAACCAACCGAGAAAATCAGATACACTGATTAACAACCAGTTGAGACCATCAGATACACTGATTAACAACCAGTTGAGACCATCAGATACACTGATTAATAACCAGCCGAGTCCATCAGATAAACTGATTAACAACCAGCTTAGACCATCAGATACACTGATTAACAACCAGCTTAGACAATCAAATACACTGATTAACAACCAACCGAGAAAATCAGATACACTGATTAACAACCAGCCGAGACCATCAGATACACTGATTAACAACCAGCCGAGACCATCAGATACACTGATTAACAACCAGCCGAGACCATCAGATACACTGATTAACAACCAGCTTAGACCATCAGATAAACTGATTAACAACCAGCCGAAACCATCAGATACACTGGTTAACAACCAGTTGAGACCATCAGATACACTGATTAACAACCAGCCGAAACCATCAGATACACTGATTAACAACCAACTGAGACCATCAGATACACTGATTAACAACCAGCCGAGTCCATCAGATACACTGATTAACAACCAGCCGAGTCCATCAGATACACTGATTAACAACCAACAGAAACCATCAGATACACTGATTAACAACCAACCGAGAAAATCAGATACACTGATTAACAACCAACCGAGAAAATCAGATACACTGATTAACAACCAACCGAGAAAATCAGATACACTGATTAACAACCAGCCGAGACCATCAGATACACTGATTAACAACCAACCGAGACCATCAGATACACTGATTAACAACCAGCTTAGACAATCAAATACACTGATTAACTACCAGCTTAGACATTCAGATACACTGATTAACAACCAGCTTAGACATTCAGATACACTGATTAACAACCAGCTTAGACATTCAGATACACTGATTAACAACCAGCTTAGACCATCAGATACACTGATTAACAACCAGCCGAGACCATCAGATACACTGATTAACAACCAACCGAGACCATCAGATACACTGATTAACAACCAGCTTAGACCATCAGATACACTGATTAACAACCAGCATATACAATCAAATACATTGATTAACAACCAGCCGAGTCCATCAGATACACTGATTAACAACCAACTGAGACCATCAGATACACTGATTAACAACCAGTTGAGACCATAAGATACACTGATTAACAACCAGTTGAGACCATCAGATACACTGATTAACAACCAGCTTAGACCATCAGATAAACTGATTAACAACCAGCTTAGACCATCAGATAAACTGATTAACAACCAACCGAGAACATCAGATAAACTGATTAACAACCAGCTTAGACCATCAGATACACTGATTAACAACCAGCTTTGACCATCAGATACACTGATTAACAACCAGCTTAGACCATCAGATACACTGATTAACAACCAGCCGAGTCGATCAGATACACTGATTAACAACAAGCTTAGACCATCAGATACACTGGTTAACAACCAACCGAGACCATCAGATACACTGATTAACAACCAGCCGAGACCATCAGATACACTGATTAACAACCAGCTTAGACCATCAGATACACTGGTTAACAACCAACCGAGACCATCAGATACACTGATTAACAACCAGCTTAGACCATCAGATACACTGATTAACAACCAGCTTAGACCATCAGATACACTGGTTAACAACCAACCGAGACCATCAGATACACTGATTAACAACCAGCTTAGACAATCAAATAAACTGATTAACACCCAACCGAGACCATCAGATACACTGATTAACAACCAGCTGAGACCATCAGATACACTGATTAACAACCAACCGAGACCATCAGATACACTGGTTAACAACCAGTTGAGACCATCAGATAAACTGATTAACAACCAGCTTAGACAATCAAATACACTGATTAACAACCAACCGAGACCATCAGATAAACTGATTAATAACCAGCCGAGACCATCAGATACACTGATTAACAACTAGCCAAGTAAATCAGATAAACTGATTAACAACCAACCGAGACCATCAGATACACTGATTAACAACCAGCCGAGACCATCAGATACACTGATTAACAACCAGCCGAGACAATCAGATACACTGATTAACAACTAGCCAAGTAAATCAGATAAACTGATTAACAACCAACCGAGACCATCAGATACACTGATTAACAACCAACCGAGTCCATCAGATAAACTGATTAACAACCAGCTTAGACAATCAAATACACTGATTAACAACCAACCGAGACCATCAGATACACTGATTAACAACCAGTTGAGACCATCAGATACACTGATTAACAACCAGCTTAGACCATCAAATACACTGATTAACAACCAACCGAGACCATCAGATACACTGATTAACAACCAGTTGAGACCATCAGATACACTGATTAACAACCAGCTTAGACCATCAAATACACTGATTAACAACCAACCGAGACCATCAGATACACTGATTAACAACCAGCCGAAACCATCAGATACACTGATTAACAACCAGCTTAGACCATCAGATAAACTGATTAACAACCAGCCGAGTCCATCAGATAAACTGATTAACAACCAGCTTAGACCATCAAATACACTGATTAACAACCAACCGAGACCATCAGATACACTGATTAACAACCAACCGAGACCATCAGATACACTGATTAACAACCAGCTTAGACAATCAAATACATTGATTAACAACCAGCCGAGACCATCAGATACACTGATTAACAACCAACCGAGACCATCAGATACACTGATTAACAACCAGCCGAGTCCATCAGATACACTGATTAACAACCAGCTTAGACCATCAGATACACTGATTAACAACCAGCTTAGACCATCAGATACACTGATTAACAACCAACCGAGACCATCAGATACACTGATTAACGACCAACCGAGACCATCAGATACACTGATTAACAACCAGCTTAGACCATCAGATACACTGATTAACAACCAGCCGAGTCCATCAGATACACTGATTAACAACCAACCGAGACCATCAGATACACTGATTAACAACCAGCTTAGACCATCAGATACACTGATTAACAACCAGCCGAGACCATCAGATACACTGATTAACAACCAGCTTAGACCATCAGATACACTGATTAACAACCAGCCGAAACCATCAGATACACTGATTAACAACCAACAGAAACCATCAGATACACTGATTAACAACCAACAGAAACCATCAGATACACTGATTAACAACCAGCTTAGACCATCAGATACACTGGTTAACAACAAGCCGAGACCATCAGATACACTGATTAACAACCAGCCGAAACCATCAGATACACTGATTAACAACCAACAGAAACCATCAGATACACTGATTAACAACCAGTTGAGACCATCAGATACACTGATTAACAACCAGTTGAGACCATCAGAAACACTGATTAACAACCAGCTTAGACCATCAGTTACACTGATTAACAACCAGCTTAGACCATCAGATAAACTGATTAATAACCAGCCGAGACAATCAGATAAACTGATTAACAACCAACCGAGACCATCAGATACACTGATTAACAACCAGCCGAGACCATCAGATACACTGATTAACAACCAGCCGAGACCATCAGATACACTGATTAACCAGTTGAGACCATCAGATACACTGATTAACAACCAGCCGAGACCATCAGATACATTGATTAACAACCAGCTTAGACCATCAGATAAACTGATTAACAACCAGCTTAGACCATCAGATACACTGATTAACAACCAACAGAAACCATCAGATACACTGATTAACAACCAGTTGAGACCATCAGATACACTGATTAACAACCAGCTTAGACCATCAGATACACTGATTAACAACCAGCCGAGTCCATCAGATACACTGATTAACAACCAACCGAGACCATCAGATAAACTGATTAACAACCAGCCGAGACCATCAGATACACTGATTAACAACCAGCTTAGACCATCAGATACACTGATTAACAACCAGCCGAGACCATCAGATACACTGATTAACAACCAGCCGAAACCATAAGATACACTGATTAACAACCAACAGAAACCATCAGATACACTGATTAACAACCAACCGAGACCATCAGATACACTGATTAACAACCAGCTTAGATCATCAGATACACTGGTTAACAACCAACCGAGACCATCAGATACACTGATTAACAACCAGCCAAGTCAATCAGATAAACTGATTAACAACCAACCGAGACCATCAGATACACTGATTAACAACCAGCCGAGACCATCAGATACACTGATTAACAACCAGTTGAGACCATCAGATACACTGATTAACAACCAACCGAGACCATCAGATAAACTGATTAACAACCAGCTTAGACCATCAGATACACTGATTAACAACCAGCCGAAACCATAAGATACACTGATTAACAACCAACAGAAACCATCAGATACACTGATTAACAACCAGCTTAGACCATCAGATACACTGATTAACAACCAGCTTAGACCATCAGATACACTGATTAACAACCAGCCGAGACCATCAGATACATTGATTAACAACCAGCTTAGACCATCAGATAAACTGATTAACAACCAGCTTAGACCATCAGATACACTGATTAACAACCAGTTGAGACCATCAGATACACTAGTTAACAACCAGCTTAGACCATCAGATACACTGATTAACAACCAGCTTAGACAATCAAATACACTGATTAACAACCAGTTGAGACCATCAGATACACTGATTAACAACCAGCTTAGACCATCAGATACACTGATTAACAACCAGCTTAGACAATCAAATACACTGATTAACAACCAACCGAGAAAATCAGATACACTGATTAACAACCAGCTGAGACCATCAGATACACTGATTAACAACCAGCCGAGACCATCAGATACACTGATTAACAACCAGCTTAGATCATCAGATACACTGGTTAACAACCAGCTTAGACCATCAGATACACTGATTAACAACCAGCGTAGACCATCAGATACACTGATTAACAACCAGCCGAGTCCATCAGATACACTGATTAACAACCAGCTTAGACCATCAGATACACTGATTAAAAACCAACCGAGACCATCAGATACACTGATTAACAACCAGCCGAAACCATCAGATACACTGATTAACAACCAACCGAGAAAATCAGATACACTGATTAACAACCAGTTGAGACCATCAGATACACTGATTAACAACCAACCGAGAACATCAGATAAACTGATTAACAACCAACCGAGACCATCAGATACACTGATTAACAACTAGCTTAGACCATCAGATACACTGATTAACAACCAGCTTAGACCATCAGATACACTGATTAACAACCAGCCGAAACCATAAGATACACTGATTAACAACCAACAGAAACCATCAGATACACTGATTAACAACCAGTTGAGAGCATCAGATACACTGATTAATAACCAGCCGAGTCCATCAGATAAACTGATTAACAACCAGCTTAGACAATCAAATACACTGATTAACAACCAGTTGAGACCATCAGATACACTGATTAACAACCAGTTGAGACCATCAGATACACTGATTAATAACGAGCCGAGTCCATCAGATAAACTGATTAACAACCAGCTTAGACCATCAGATACACTGATTAACAACCAGCTTAGACAATCAAATACACTGATTAACAACCAACCGAGAAAATCAGATACACTGATTAACAACCAGCCGAGACCATCAGATACACTGATTAACAACCAGCCGAGACCATCAGATACACTGATTAACAACCAGCTTAGACCATCAGATAAACTGATTAACAACCAACCGAGTCCATCAGATAAACTGATTAACAACCAGCTTAGACAATCAAATACACTGATTAACAACCAACCGAGACCATCAGATAAACTGATTAACAACCAGCCGAAACCATCAGATACACTGGTTAACAACCAGTTGAGACCATCAGATACACTGATTAACAACCAGCCGAAACCATCAGATACACTGATTAACAACCAACTGAGACCATCAGATACACTGATTAACAACCAGCCGAGTCCATCAGATACACTGATTAACAACCAGCCGAGTCCATCAGATACACTGATTAACAACCAACCGAAACCATCAGATACACTGATTAACAACCAACCGAGAAAATCAGATACACTGATTAACAACCAACCGAGAAAATCAGATACACTGATTAACAACCAGCCGAGACCATCAGATACACTGATTAACAACCAACCGAGACCATCAGATACACTGATTAACAACCAGCTTAGACAATCAAATACACTGATTAACAACCAGCTTAGACATTCAGATACACTGATTAACAACCAGCTTAGACATTCAGATACACTGATTAACAACCAGCTTAGACCATCAGATACACTGATTAACAACCAGCCGAGACCATCAGATACACTGATTAACAACCAGCTTAGACCATCAGATACACTGATTAACAACCAGCATATACAATCAAATACATTGATTAACAACCAGCCGAGTCCATCAGATACACTGATTAACAACCAGTTGAGACCATCAGATACACTGATTAACAACCAGTTGAGACCATCAGATACACTGATTAACAACCAGCTTAGACCATCAGATAAACTGATTAACAACCAGCCGAGACCATCAGATAAACTGATTAACAACCAACCGAGACCATCAGATACACTGGTTAACAACCAGCTTAGACCATCAGATACACTGATTAACAACCAGCTTTGACCATCAGATAAACTGATTAACAACCAGCCGAGACCATCAGATAAACTGATTAACAACCAACCGAGAACATCAGATAAACTGATTAACAACCAGCTTAGACCATCAGATACACTGATTAACAACCAGCTTTGACCATCAGATACACTGATTAACAACCAGCTTAGACCATCAGATACACTGATTAACAACCAGCCGAGTCGATCAGATACACTGATTAACAACAAGCTTAGACCATCAGATACACTGGTTAACAACCAACCGAGACCATCAGATACACTGATTAAAAACCAGCTTAGACCATCAGATACACTGGTTAACAACCAGTTGAGACCATCAGATACACTGATTAACAACCAGCTTAGACCATCAGATACACTGGTTAACAACCAACCGAGACCATCAGATACACTGATTAACAACCAGCTTAGACAATCAAATAAACTGATTAACACCCAACCGAGACCATCAGATACACTGATTAACAACCAGCTGAGACCATCAGATACACTGATTAACAACCAACCGAGACCATCAGATACACTGGTTAACAACCAGTTGAGACCATCAGATAAACTGATTAACAACCAGCTTAGACAATCAAATACACTGATTAACAACCAACCGAGACCATCAGATACACTGATTAACAACCAGCCGAAACCATCAGATACACTGATTAACAACCAACCGAGACCATCAGATACACTGATTAACAACCAGCTTAGACCATCAGAGAAACTGGTTAACAACCAACCGAGACCATCAAATACACTGATTAACAACCAGCTTAGACCATCAGATACACTGATTAACAACCAGCTTAGACCATCAGATAAACTGATTAACAACCAACCGAGTCCATCAGATAAACTCATTAACAACCAGCTTAGACAATCAAATACACTGATTAACAACCAACCGAGACCATCAGATACACTGATTAACAACCAACCGAGACCATCAGATACACTGATTAACTACCAGTTGAGACCATAAGATACACTGATTAACAACCAGTTGAGACCATCAGATACACTGATTAACAACCAGCTTAGACCATCAGATACACTGATTAACAACCAGCCGAGACCATCAGATAAAGTGATTAACAACCAACCGAGAACATCAGATACACTGATTAACAACCAACCGAGAACATCAGATACACTGATTAACAACCAGCTTAGACCATCAGATAAACTGATTAACAACCAACCGAGTCCATCAGATAAACTGATTAACAACCAACCGAGACCATCAGATACACTGGTTAACAACCAACCGAGACCATCAGATACACTGATTAACAACCAGCCGAGTCCATCAGATACACTGATTAACAACCAGCTTAGACAATCAAATACATTGATTAACAACCAGCCGAGTCCATCAGATACACTGATTAACAACCAACCGAGTCCATCAGATACACTGATTAACAACCAGTTGAGACCATAAGATACACTGATTAACAACCAGTTGAGACCATCAGATACACTGATTAACAACCAGCTTAGACCATCAGATAAACTGATTAACAACACACCGAGACCATCAGATAAACTGATTAACAACCAGCTTAGACCATAAGATACACTGATTAACAACCAGCTTTGACCATCAGATACACTGATTAACAACCAGCTTAGACCATCAGATACACTGATTAACAACCAGCTAAGACCATCAGATAAACTGATTAACAACCAGCCGAAACCATCAGATACACTGATTAACAACCAGCTTAGACCATCAGATACACTGGTTAACAACCAACCGAGACCATAAGATACACTGATTAACAACCAGCCGAGTCGATCAGATACACTGATTAACAACAAGCTTAGACCATCAGATACACTGGTTAACAACCAACCGAGACCATCAGATACACTGATTAACAACCAGCTTAGACCATCAGATACACTGGTTAACAACCAGTTGAGACCATCAGATACACTGATTAACAACCAACCGAGACCATCAGATACACTGATTAACAACCAACCGAGACCATCAGATACACTGATTAACAACCAACCGAGACCATCAGATACACTGATTAAAAACCAGCTGAGACCATCAGATACACTGATTAACAACCAGCTGAGACCATCAGATACACTGATTAACAACCAGCTTAGACCATCAGATAAACTGATTAACAACCAGCTTAGACAATCAAATACACTGATTAACAACCAACCGAGACCATCAGATACACTGATTAACAACCAACCGAGACCATCAGATACACTGATTAACAACCAACCGAGACCATCAGATACACTGATTAACAACCAGCTTACACCATCAGATACACTGGTTAACAACCAACCGAGACCATCAGATACACTGATTAACAACCATCCGAGTCCATCAGATACACTGATTAACAACCAGCTTAGACAATCAAATACATTGATTAACAACCAACCGAGTCCATCAGATACACTGATTAACAACCAACTGAGACCATCAGATACACTGATTGACAACCAGCTTAGACCATCAGATACACTGATTAACAACCAGCCTAGACCATCAGATACACTGATTAACAACCAGCTTAGACCATCAGATACACTGATTAACAACCAGCCGAGACCATCAGATAAACTGATTAACAACCAACCGAGAACATCAGATAAACTGATTAACAACCAGCTTAGACCATCAGATACACTGATTAACAACCAGCCGAGACCATCAGATACACTGGTTCACAACCAGCTTAGACCATCAGATACACTGATTAACAACCAGCCGAGTCCATCAGATACACTGATTAACAACCAGCCGAGACCATCAGATACACTGGTTAACAACCAGCTGAGACCATCAGATACACTGATTAACAACCAGCCGAGACCATCAGATACACTGATTAACAACCAGCTTCGACCATCAGATACACTGATTAACAACCAGCTTAGATCATCAGATACACTGATTAACAACCAGCCGAGACCATCAGATACACTGATTAACAACCAGCTTAGACAATCAGATACACTGATTAACAACCAGCCGAGACCATCAGATACACTGATTAACAACCAGCTTAGATCATCAGATACACTGATTAACAACCAACCGAGTCCATCAGATACACTGATTAACAACCAGCTTAGACCATCAGATACACTGATTAACAACCAGCTTAGACCATCAGATACACTGGTTAACAACCAGCTTAGACCATCAGATACACTGATTAACAACCAGCCGAGTCCATCAGATACACTGATTAACAACCAACCGAGTCCATCAGATACACTGATTAACAACCAGCCGAGACCATCAGATACACTGATTAACAACCAACCGAGACCATCAGATACACTGATTAACAACCAGCTTAGACAATCAAATACATTGATTAACAACCAGCCGAGTCCATCAGATACACTGATTAACAACCAGCCGAGTCCATCAGATACACTGATTAACAACCAGCTTAGACAATCAAATACATTGATTAACAACCAGCCGAGTCCATCAGATACACTGATTAACAACCAACCGAGTCCATCAGATACACTGATTAACAACCAACTGAGACCATCAGATAAACTGATTAATAACCAGCCGAGACCATCAGATACACTGATTAACAACCAGCTTAGACCATCAGATAAACTGATTAATAACCAGCCGAGACCATCAGATACACTGATTAACAACCAGCCAAGTCAATCAGATAAACTGATTAACAACCAACCGAGACCATCAGATACACTGATTAACAACCAAACGAGTCCATCAGATACACTGGTTAACAACCAGCTGAGACCATCAGATACACTGATTAACAACCAGCTTAGACCATCAGATACACTGATTAACAACCAGCCGAGACCAACAGATACATTGATTAACAACCAGCTTAGACCATCAGATACACTGATTAACAACCAACCAAGACCATCAGATACACTGATTAACAACCAGCTTAGACCATCAGATACACTGGTTAACAACCAGCTTAGACCATCAGATACACTGGTTAACAACCAACCGAGACCATCAGATACACTGATTAACAACCAGCCGAGTCCATCAGATACACTGATTAACAACCAGCTTAGACCATCAGATACACTGATTAACAACCAGCCGAAACCATAAGATAAACTGATTAACAACCAACAGAAACCATCAGATACACTGATTAACAACCAGTTGAGACCATAAGATACACTGATTAACAACCAGTTGAGACCATCAGATACACTGATTAACAACCAGCTTAGACCATCAGATACACTGATTAACAACCAGTTGAGACCATCAGATACACTGATTAACAACCAGTTGAGACCATCAGAAACACTGATTAACAACCAGCTTAGACCATCAGTTACACTGATTAACAACCAGCTTAGACCATCAGATACACTGGTTAACAACCAGCCGAGACCATCAGATACACTGATTAACAACCAGCCAAGTCAATCAGATAAACTGATTAACAACCAACCGAGACCATCAGATACACTGATTAACAACCAGCCGAGACCATCAGATACACTGATTAACAACCAGCTTAGACCATCAGATACACTGATTAAGAACCAGCTTAGACCATCAGATACACTGATTAACAACCAGCCGAGACCATCAGAAACACTGATTAACCAGCTTAGACCATCAGTTACACTGATTAACAACCAGCCGAGACCATCAGATACACTGATTAACAACCAGCCGAGACCAACAGATACATTGATTAACAACCAGCTTAGACCATCAGATACACTGATTAACAACCAACCAAGACCATCAGATACACTGATTAACAACCAGCTTAGACCATCAGATACACTGATTAACAACCAAACGAGTCCATCAGATACACTGGTTAACAACCAGCTGAGACCATCAGATACACTGATTAACAACCAGCTTAGACCATCAGATACACTGATTAACAACCAGCCGAGACCAACAGATACATTGATTAACAACCAGCTTAGACCATCAGATACACTGATTAACAACCAACCAAGACCATCAGATACACTGATTAACAACCAGCTTAGACCATCAGATACACTGGTTAACAACCAGCTTAGACCATCAGATACACTGGTTAACAACCAACCGAGACCATCAGATACACTGATTAACAACCAGCCGAGTCCATCAGATACACTGATTAACAACCAGCTTAGACCATCAGATACACTGATTAACAACCAGCCGAAACCATAAGATACACTGATTAACAACCAACAGAAACCATAAGATACACTGATTAACAACCAACAGAAACCATCAGATACACTGATTAACAACCAGTTGAGACCATAAGATACACTGATTAACAACCAGTTGAGACCATCAGATACACTGATTAACAACCAGCTTAGACCATCAGATACACTGATTAACAACCAGTTGAGACCATCAGATACACTGATTAACAACCAGCTTAGACCATCAGTTACACTGATTAACAACCAGCTTAGACCATCAGATACACTGGTTAACAACCAGCCGAGACCATCAGATACACTGATTAACAACCAGCCAAGTCAATCAGATAAACTGATTAACAACCAACCGAGACCATCAGATACACTGATTAACAACCAGCCGAGACCATCAGATACACTGATTAACAACCAGTTGAGACCATCAGATACACTGATTAACAACCAACCGAGAACATCAGATAAACTGATTAACAACCAACCGAGACCATCAGATACACTGATTAACAACCAGCTTAGACCATCAGATACACTGATTAAGAACCAGCTTAGACCATCAGATACACTGATTAACAACCAGCCGAGACCATCAGATACACTGATTAACAACCAGCCGAGACCAACAGATACACTGATTAACAACCAGCTTAGACCATCAGATACACTGATTAACAACCAACCGAGTCCATCAGATACACTGATTAACAACCAGCTTAGACCATCAGATACACTGATTAACAACCAACCGAGTCCATCAGATACACTGATTAAAAACCAGCTTAGACCATCAGATACACTGATTAACAACCAGCTTAGACCATCAGATACACTGGTTAACAACCAGCTTAGACCATCAGATACACTGATTAAAAACCAGCTTAGACCATCAGATACACTGATTAACAACCAGCTTAGACCATCAGATACACTGATTAACAACCAACCGAGTCCATCAGATACACTGATTAAAAACCAGCTTAGACCATCAGATACACTGATTAACAACCAGCTTAGACCATCAGATACACTGATTAACAACCAGCCGAGTCCATCAGATACACTGATTAACAACCAACCGAGTCCATCAGATACACTGATTAACAACCAGCCGAGACCATCAGATACACTGATTAACAACCAGCTTAGACCATCAGATACACTGATTAACAACCAACCGAGTCCATCAGATACACTGATTAACAACCAGCTTAGACCATCAGATACACTGATTAACAACCAGCCGAGACCAACAGATACATTGATTAACAACCAGCTTAGACCATCAGATACACTGATTAACAACCAACCAAGACCATCAGATACACTGATTAACAACCAGCTTAGACCATCAGATACACTGGTTAACAACCAGCTTAGACCATCAGATACACTGGTTAACAACCAACCGAGACCATCAGATACACTGATTAACAACCAGCCGAGTCCATCAGATACACTGATTAACAACCAGCTTAGACCATCAGATACACTGATTAACAACCAGCCGAAACCATAAGATAAACTGATTAACAACCAACAGAAACCATCAGATACACTGATTAACAACCAGTTGAGACCATAAGATACACTGATTAACAACCAGTTGAGACCATCAGATACACTGATTAACAACCAGCTTAGACCATCAGATACACTGATTAACAACCAGTTGAGACCATCAGATACACTGATTAACAACCAGTTGAGACCATCAGAAACACTGATTAACAACCAGCTTAGACCATCAGTTACACTGATTAACAACCAGCTTAGACCATCAGATACACTGGTTAACAACCAGCCGAGACCATCAGATACACTGATTAACAACCAGCCAAGTCAATCAGATAAACTGATTAACAACCAACCGAGACCATCAGATACACTGATTAACAACCAGCCGAGACCATCAGATACACTGATTAACAACCAGCTTAGACCATCAGATACACTGATTAAGAACCAGCTTAGACCATCAGATACACTGATTAACAACCAGCCGAGACCATCAGAAACACTGATTAACCAGCTTAGACCATCAGTTACACTGATTAACAACCAGCCGAGACCATCAGATACACTGATTAACAACCAGCCGAGACCAACAGATACATTGATTAACAACCAGCTTAGACCATCAGATACACTGATTAACAACCAACCAAGACCATCAGATACACTGATTAACAACCAGCTTAGACCATCAGATACACTGATTAACAACCAAACGAGTCCATCAGATACACTGGTTAACAACCAGCTGAGACCATCAGATACACTGATTAACAACCAGCTTAGACCATCAGATACACTGATTAACAACCAGCCGAGACCAACAGATACATTGATTAACAACCAGCTTAGACCATCAGATACACTGATTAACAACCAACCAAGACCATCAGATACACTGATTAACAACCAGCTTAGACCATCAGATACACTGGTTAACAACCAGCTTAGACCATCAGATACACTGGTTAACAACCAACCGAGACCATCAGATACACTGATTAACAACCAGCCGAGTCCATCAGATACACTGATTAACAACCAGCTTAGACCATCAGATACACTGATTAACAACCAGCCGAAACCATAAGATACACTGATTAACAACCAACAGAAACCATAAGATACACTGATTAACAACCAACAGAAACCATCAGATACACTGATTAACAACCAGTTGAGACCATAAGATACACTGATTAACAACCAGTTGAGACCATCAGATACACTGATTAACAACCAGCTTAGACCATCAGATACACTGATTAACAACCAGTTGAGACCATCAGATACACTGATTAACAACCAGCTTAGACCATCAGTTACACTGATTAACAACCAGCTTAGACCATCAGATACACTGGTTAACAACCAGCCGAGACCATCAGATACACTGATTAACAACCAGCCAAGTCAATCAGATAAACTGATTAACAACCAACCGAGACCATCAGATACACTGATTAACAACCAGCCGAGACCATCAGATACACTGATTAACAACCAGTTGAGACCATCAGATACACTGATTAACAACCAACCGAGAACATCAGATAAACTGATTAACAACCAACCGAGACCATCAGATACACTGATTAACAACCAGCTTAGACCATCAGATACACTGATTAAGAACCAGCTTAGACCATCAGATACACTGATTAACAACCAGCCGAGACCATCAGATACACTGATTAACAACCAGCCGAGACCAACAGATACACTGATTAACAACCAGCTTAGACCATCAGATACACTGATTAACAACCAACCGAGTCCATCAGATACACTGATTAAAAACCAGCTTAGACCATCAGATACACTGATTAACAACCAGCTTAGACCATCAGATACACTGGTTAACAACCAGCTTAGACCATCAGATACACTGATTAAAAACCAGCTTAGACCATCAGATACACTGATTAACAACCAGCTTAGACCATCAGATACACTGATTAACAACCAACCGAGTCCATCAGATACACTGATTAAAAACCAGCTTAGACCATCAGATACACTGATTAACAACCAGCTTAGACCATCAGATACACTGATTAACAACCAGCCGAGTCCATCAGATACACTGATTAACAACCAACCGAGTCCATCAGATACACTGATTAACAACCAGCCGAGACCATCAGATACACTGATTAACAACCAGCTTAGACCATCAGATACACTGATTAACAACCAACCGAGTCCATCAGATACACTGATTAACAACCAGCTTAGACCATCAGATACACTGATTAACAACCAGCCGAAACCATAAGATACACTGATTAACAACCAACAGAAACCATCAGATACACTGATTAACAACCAGTTGAGACCATAAGATACACTGATTAACAACCAGTTGAGACCATCAGATACACTGATTAACAACAAGCTTAGACCATCAGATACACTGATTAACAACCAGCTTAGACCATCAGATAAACTGATTAATAACCAGCCGAGACCATCAGATACACTGATTAACAACTAGCCAAGTAAATCAGATAAACTGATTAACAACCAGCCGAGACCATCAGATACACTGATTAACAACCAGTTGAGACCATCAGATACACTGATTAACAACCAGCCGAGACCATCAGATACACTGATTAACAACCAGTTGAGACCATCAGATACACTGATTAACAACCAGCCGAGACCATCAGATACACTGATTAACAACCAGGTTAGACCATCAGATAAACTGATTAATAACCAGCCGAGACCATCAGATACACTGATTAACAACTAGCCAAGTAAATCAGATAAACTGATTAACAACCAGTTGAGACCATCAGATACACTGATTAACAACCAGCCGAGACCATCAGATACACTGATTAACAACCAGGTTAGACCATCAGATAAACTGATTAATAACCAGCCGAGACCATCAGATACACTGATTAACAACTAGCCAAGTAAATCAGATACACTGATTAACAACCAGTTGAGACCATCAGATACACTGATTAACAACCAGCTTAGACCATCAGATAAACTGATTAACAACCAACCGAGTCCATCAGATAAACTGATTAACAACCAGCTTAGACCATCAGATAAACTGATTAACAACCAGCTTAGACCATCAGATAAACTGATTAACAACCAACCGAGTCCATCAGATAAACTGATTAACAACCAGCTTAGACCATCAAATACACTGATTAACAACCAACCGAGACCATCAGATACACTGATTAACAACCAACCGAGACCATCAGATACACTGATTAACAACCAACCGAGACCATCAAATACACTGATTAACAACCAGCTTAGACCATCAGATAAACTGATTAACAACCAACCGAGACCATCAGATACACTTATTAACAACCAGCTTAGACCATCAGATACACTGGTTAACAACCAGCTTAGACCATCAGATACACTGATTAACAACCAGCTTAGACCATCAGATACACTGATTAACAACCAGCTTAGACCATCAGATACACTGATTAACAACCAGCTTAGACCATCAGATACACTTATTAACAACCAGCTTAGACCATCAGATACACTGATTAACAACCAGCTTAGACCATCAGATACACTGATTAACAACCAGCCGAGACCATCAGATACATTGATTAACAACCAGCTTAGACCATCAGATACACTGGTTAACAACCAGCTTAGACCATCAGATACACTGGTTAACAACCAACCGAGACCATCAGATACACTGATTAACAACCAGCCGAGTCCATCAGATACACTGATTAACAACCAACCGAGACCATCAGATACACTGATTAACAACCAGCTTAGACCATCAGATACACTGATTAACAACCAGCTTAGACCATCAGATACACTGATTAACAACCAGCTTAGACCATCAGATACACTGATTAACAACCAACAGAAACCATCAGATAAACTGATTAACAACCAACCGAGAACATCAGATACACTGATTAACAACCAGTTGAGACCATAAGATACACTGATTAAAAACCAGCTTAGACCATCAGATAAACTGATTAATAACCAGCCGAGACCATCAGATACACTGATTAACAACTAGCCAAGTAAATCAGATACACTGATTAACAACCAGCCGAGACCATCAGATACACTGATTAACAACCAGTTGAGACCATCAGATACACTGATTAACAACCAGCCGAGACCATCAGATACACTGATTAACAACCAGTTGAGACCATCAGATACACTGATTAACAACCAGTTGAGACCATCAGATACACTGATTAACAACCAGCTTAGACCATCAGATACACTGATTAACAACCAGTTGAGACCATAAGTTACACTGATTAAAAACCAGCTTAGACCATCAGATAAACTGATTAATAACCAGCCGAGACCATCAGATACACTGATTAACAACTAGCCAAGTAAATCAGATAAACTGATTAACAACCAACCGAGACCATCAGATACACTGATTAACAACCAGCCGAGACCATCAGATACACTGATTAACAACCAGTTGAGACCATCAGATACACTGATTAACAACCAGCCGAGACCATCAGATACACTGATTAACAACCAGTTGAGACCATCAGATACACTGATTAACAACCAGCTTAGACCATCAGATAAACTGATTAACAACCAACCGAGTCCATCAGATAAACTGATTAACAACCAGCTTAGACCATCAGATAAACTGATTAACAACCAGCTTAGACCATCAGATAAACTGATTAACAACCAACCGAGTCCATCAGATAAACTGATTAACAACCAGCTTAGACCATCAAATACACTGATTAACAACCAACCGAGACCATCAGATACACTGATTAACAACCAACCGAGACCATCAGATACACTGATTAACAACCAACCGAGACCATCAGATACACTGATTAACAACCAACCGAGACCATCAAATACACTGATTAATAACCAGCTTAGACCATCAGATAAACTGATTAACAACCAACCGAGACCATCAGATACACTTATTAACAACCAGCTTAGACCATCAGATACACTGGTTAACAACCAGCTTAGACCATCAGATACACTGATTCACAACCAGCTTAGACCATCAGATAAACTGATTAACAACCAACCGAGACCATCAGATACACTTATTAACAACCAGCTTAGACCATCAGATACACTGATTAACAACCAGCTTAGACCATCAGATACACTGGTTAACAACCAGCTTAGACCATCAGATACACTGGTTAACAACCAACCGAGACCGTCAGATACATTGATTAACAACCAGCTTAGACCATCAGATACACTGATTAACAACCAGTTGAGACCATCAGATAAACTGATTAATAACCAGCCGAGACCATCAGATACACTGATTAACAACCAGCCAAGTCAATCAGATAAACTGATTAACAACCATCCGAGACCATCAGATACACTGATTAACAACCAGCTTAGACCATCAGATACACTGATTAACAACCAGCCGAGACCATCAGATACATTGATTAACAACCAGCTTAGACCATCAGATACACTGGTTAACAACCAGCTTAGACCATCAGATACACTGGTTAACAACCAACCGAGTCCATCAGATACACTGATTAACAACCAACTGAGACCATCACATACACAGATTAACAACCAACTGAGACCATCACATACACTGATTAACAACCAACCGAGAACATCAGATAAACTGATTAACAACCAACCGAGACCATCAGATACACTGATTAACAACCAGCTTAGACCATCAGATACACTGGTTAACAACCAATCGAGACCATCAGATACACTGATTAACAACCAGCCGAGTCCATCAGATACACTGATTAACAACCAACCGAGAACATCAGATAAACTGATTAACAACCAACCGAGACCATCAGATACACTGATTAACAACCAGCTTAGACCATCAGATACACTGGTTAACAACCAATCGAGACCATCAGATACACTGATTAACAACCAGCCGAAACCATCAGATACACTGATTAACAACCAACCGAGAAAATCAGATACACTGATTAACAACCAGCTGAGACCATCAGATACACTGATTAACAACCAGCTTAGACCATCAGATAAACTGATTAACAACCAACCGAGTCCATCAGATACATTGATTAACAACCAGCTTAGACCATCAGATACATTGATTAACAACCAGCTTAGACAATCAAATACATTGATTAACAACCAGCCGAGTCCATCAGATACACTGATTAACAACCAACCGAGTCCATCAGATACACTGATTAACAACCAGCCGAGTCCATCAGATACACTGATTAACAACCAGCTTAGACAATCAAATACATTGATTAACAACCAGCCGAGTCCATCAGATAAACTGATTAACAACCAACCGAGTCCATCAGATACACTGATTAACAACCAGCTTAGACCATCAGATACACTGATTAACAACCAGTTGAGACCATCAGATACACTGATTAACAACCAGCTTAGACCATCAGATACACTGATTAACAACCAGCCGAGACCATCAGATAAACTGTTTAACAACACACCGAGTCCATCAGATAAACTGATTAACAACCAGCCGAGACCATCAGATAAACTGATTAACAACCAACCGAGACCATCAGATACACTGATTAACAACCAGCTTAGACCATCAGATACACTGATTAACAACCAGCCGAAACCATCAGATACACTGATTAACAACCAGTTGAGACCATCAGATACACTGATTAACAACCAGCTTAGACCATCAGATACACTGATTAACAACCCACCGAGTCCATCAGATACACTGATTAACAACCAATCGAGACCATCAGATACACTGATTAACAACCAGCTTAGACCATCAGATACACTGATTAACAACCAGCCGAAACCATCAGATACACTGATTAACAACCAGCTTAGACAATCAAATACACTGATTAACAACCAGCTAAGACCATCAGATAAACTGATTAACAACCAACCGAGACCATCAGATACACTGATTAACAACCAGCTTAGACCATCAGATACACTGATTAACAACCAGCTTAGACCATCAGATACACTGATTAACAACCAGCTTAGACCATCAGATACACTGATTAACAACCAACAGAAACCATCAGATACACTGATTAACAACCAGTTGAGACCATAAGATACACTGATTAACAACCAGTTGAGACCATCAGATACACTGATTAACAACCAGCTTAGACCATCAGATACACTGATTAACAACCAGTTGAGACCATCAAATACACTGATTAATAACCAGCTTAGACCATCAGATAAACTGATTAATAACCAGCCGAGACCATCAGATAAACTGATTAACAACCAACCGAGAACATCAGATACACTGATTAACAACCAGCTTAGACCATCAGATACACTGATTAACAACCAGCCGAGACCATCAGATACATTGATTAACAACCAGCTTAGACCATCAGATACACTGATTAACAACCAGCTTAGACCATCAGATACACTGGTTAACAACCAATCGAGACCATGAGATACACTGATTAACAACCAGCCGAGTCCATCAGATACACTGATTAACAACCAGCTTAGACCATCAGATACACTGGTTAACAACCAGCTTAGACCATCAGATACACTGGTTAACAACCAACCGAGTCCATCAGATACACTGATTAACAACCAACCGAGACCATCAGATACACTGATTAACAACCAGTTGAGACCATCACATACACTGATTAACAACCAACCGAGACCATCAGATAAACTGATTAACAACCAACCGAGACCATCAGATACACTGATTAACAACCAGCTTAGACCATCAGATACACTGGTTAACAACCAATCGAGACCATCAGATACACTGGTTAACAACCAATCGAGACCATCAGATACACTGATTAACAACCAGCTTAGACCATCAGATACACTGATTAACAACCAGCTTAGACCATCAGATACACTGATTAACAACCAGTTGAGACCATCAGATACACTGATTAATAACCAGCCGAGACCATCAGATACACTGATTAACAACCAGCCAAGTCAATCAGATACACTGATTAACAACCAACCGAGACCATCAGATACACTGGTTAACAACCAGCCGAGACCATCAGATACACTGATTAACAACTAGCTTAGACCATCAGATAAACTGATTAATAACCAGCCGAGACCATCAGATACACTGATTAACAACCAGCTGAGACCATCAGATACACTGATTAACAACCAGCTTAGACCATCAGATACACTGATTAACAACCAGCCGAGACAATCAGATACACTGATTAACAACCAGTTGAGACCATCAGATACACTGATTAATAACCAGCCGAGACCATCAGATACACTGATTAACAACCAGCCAAGTCAATCAGATACACTGATTAACAACCAACCGAGACCATCAGATACACTGGTTAACAACCAGCCGAGACCATCAGATACACTGATTAACAACCAGCTGAGACCATCAGATACACTGATTAACAACCAGCTTAGACCATCAGATACACTGATTAACAACCAGCCGAGACCATCAGATACACTGATTAACAACCAACCGAGACCATCAGATACACTGATTAACAACCAGCTTAGACAATCAAATACATTGATTAACAACCAGCCGAGTCCATCAGATACACTGATTAACAACCAGCTTAGACAATCAAATACATTGATTAACAACCAGCCGAGTCCATCAGATAAACTGATTAACAACCAACCGAGACCATCAGATACACTGATTAACAACCAACTGAGACCATCAGATACACTGATTAACAACCAGCCGAGACCATCAGATAAACTGTTTAACAACACACCGAGTCCATCAGATAAACTGATTAACAACCAGCGGAGACCATCAGATAAACTGATTAACAACCAACCGAGACCATCAGATACACTGATTAACAACCAGCTTAGACCATCAGATACACTGATTAACAACCAGCTTAGACCATCAGATACACTGATTAACAACCAATCGAGACCATCAGATACACTGATTAACAACCCACCGAGTCCATCAGATACACTGGTTAACAACCAGCCGAGACCATCAGATACACTGATTAACAACCAGCTTAGACCATCAGATACACTGATTAACAACCCACCGAGTCCATCAGATACACTGGTTAACAACCAACCGAGACCATCAGATAAACTGATTAACAACCAGCCTAGACCATCAGATACACTGATTAACAACCAGCTAAGACCATCAGATAAACTGATTAACAACCAACCGAGACCACCAGATACACTGATTAACAACCAGCTAAGACCATCAGATAAACTGATTAACAACCAAGCGAGACCATCAGATACACTGATTAACAACCAGCTTAGACCATCAGATACACTGATTAACAACCAGCTTAGACAATCAAATACATTGATTAACAACCAGCCGAGTCCATCAGATACACTGATTAACAACCAGTTGAGACCATAAGATACACTGATTAACAACCAGTTGAGACCATAAGATACACTGATTAAAAACCAGTTGAGACCATCAGATACACTGATTAACAACCAACCAAGACCATCAAATACACTGGTTAACAACCAGCCGAGACCATCAGATAAACTGAGTAACAACCAACCGAGACCATCAGATACACTGATTAACAACCAGTTGAGACCATCAGATACACTGATTAACAACCAGCCGAGACCATCAGATACACTGATTAACAACCAGCCGAGACCATCAGATACACTGATTAACAACCAGCCGAGACCATCAGATACACTGATTAACAACCAGCCGAGACCATCAGATACACTGATTAACAACCAGCTTAGACCATCAGATACACTGATTAACAACCAGCTTAGACCATCAGATACACTGATTAACAACCAACCAAGACCATCAAATACACTGGTTAACAACCAGCCGAGACCATCAGATAAACTGATTAACAACCAACCGAGAACATCAGATAATCTGATTAACAACCAACCGAGACCATCAGATACACTGGTTAACAACCAACCGAGACTATCAGATACACTGATTAACAACCAACCGAGACCATCAGATACACTGATTAACAACCAGCTGAGACCATCAGATACACTGATTAACAACCAGCTGAGACCATCAGATACACTGATTAACAACCAGCCGAGACCATCAGATACACTGATTAACAACCAGCTTAGACCATCAGATACACTGGTTAACAACCAACCAAGACCATCAGATACACTGGTTAACAACCAGCCGAGACCATCAGATAAACTGATTAACAACCAACCGACACCATCAGATACACTGATTAACAACCAGCTTAGACCATCAGATACACTGGTTAACAACCAACCGAGACCATCAGATACACTGGTTAACAACCAACCGAGACCATCAGATACACTGATTAACAACCAGCTTAGACCATCAGATACACTGATTAACAACAAACCGAGACCATCAGATACACTGATTAACAACCAGCTTAGACCATCAGATACACTGATTAACAACCAGCCGAGTCCATCAGATACACTGGTTAACAACCAGCTGAGACCATCAGATACACTGATTAACAACCAGCCTAGACCATCAGATACACTGATTAACAACCAGCTTAGACAATCAAATACATTGATTAACAACCAGCCGAGTCCATCAGATACACTGATTAACAACCAACTGAGACCATCAGATACACTGATTAACAACCAGTTGAGACCATAAGATACACTGATTAACAACCAGCCGAGACCATCAGATAAACTGATTAACAACCAACCGAGACCATCAGATACACTGATTAACAACCAGCTTAGACCATCAGATACACTGATTAACAACACACCGAGTCCATCAGATAAACTGATTAACAACCAGCCGAGACCATCAGATAAACTGATTAACAACCAACCGAGACCATCAGATACACTGATTAACAACCAGCTTAGACCATCAGATACACTGATTAACAACCAGCCGAAACCATCAGATACACTGATTAACAACCAACCGAGACCATCAGATACACTGATTAACAACCAGCTTAGACCATCAGATACACTGATTAACAACCAGCCGAAACCATCAGATACACTGATTAACAACCAGTTGAGACCATCAGATACACTGATTAACAACCAGCTTAGACCATCAGATACACTGATTAACAACCAATCGAGACCATAAGATACACTGATTAACAACCAGCTTAGACCATCAGATACACTGATTAACAACCAGCTTAGACCATCAGATACACTGATTAACAACCAATCGAGTCCATTAGATACACTGATTAACAACCAGCCGAGACCATCAGATACACTGATTAACAACCAGCTTAGACCATCAGATAAACTGATTAACAACCAGCTAAGACCATCAGATAAACTGATTAACAACCAACCGAGACCATCAGATACACTGATTAACAACCAGCTTAGACCATCAAATACACTGGTTAACAAACAACCGAGTCCATGAGATAAACTGATTAACAACCAGCTTAGACAATCAAATACACTGATTAACAACCAGCTAACACCATCAGATAAACTGATTAACAACCAACCGAGACCATCAGATACACTGATTAACAACCAGCTAAGACCATCAGATAAACTGATTAACAACCAACCGAGACCATCAGATACACTGATTAACAACCAGCTTAGACCATCAGATACACTGATTAACAACCAGCCGAGTCCATCAGATACACTGATTAACAACCAGCTTAGACAATCAAATACATTGATTAACAACCAGCCGAGTCCATCAGATACACTGATTAACAACCAACCGAGTCCATCAGATACACTGATTAACAACCAGTTGAGACCATAAGATACACTGATTAACAACCAGTTGAGACCATAAGATACACTGATTAACAACCAGCCGAGACCATCAGATACACTGATTAACAACCAGCTTAGACCATCAGATACACTGATTAACAACCAGTTGAGACCATAAGATACACTGATTAACAACCAGTTGAGACCATCAGATACACTGATTAACAACCAGCTTAGACCATCAGATACACTGATTAACAACCAGCCGAAACCATCAGATAAACTGATTAACAACACACCGAGTCCATCAGATACACTGATTAACAACCAGCCGAGACCATCAGATAAACTGATTAACAACCAACCGAGACCATCAGATACACTGATTAACAACCAACCGAGACCATCAGATACACTGATTAACAACCAGCTGAGACCATCAGATACACTGATTAACAACCAACTGAGACCATCAGATACACTGATTAACAACCAGCTGAGACCATCAGATACACTGATTAACAACCAGTTGAGACCATCAGATACACTGATTAACAACCAGCTTAGACCATCAGATACACTGATTAACAACCAGCCGAAACCATCAGATAAACTGATTAACAACACACCGAGTCCATCAGATAAACTGATTAACAACCAGCCGAGACCATCAGATAAACTGATTAACAACCAACCGAGACCATCAGATACACTGATTAACAACCAGCTGAGACCATCAGATACACTGATTAACAACCAACCGAGACCATCAGATACACTGATTAACAACCAGCTTAGACAATCAAATACATTGATTAACAACCAGCCGAGTCCATCAGATACACTTATTAACAACCAACCGAGTCCATCAGATACTGATTAACAACCAGTTGAGACCATCAGATACACTGATTAACAACCAGCCGAGACCATCAGATAAACTGATTAACAACCAGCCGAGACCATCAGATACACTGATTAACAACCAGCTTAGACCATCAGATACACTGATTAACAACCAGCTTAGACCATCAGATACACTGATTAACAACCAATCGAGACCATCAGATACACTGATTAACAACCAGCTTAGACCATCAGATACACTGATTAACAACCAGTTGAGACCATCAGATACACTGATTAACAACCAGTTGAGACCATCAGATACACTGATTAACAACCAATCGAGACCATCAGATACACTGATTAACAACCAGCTTAGACCATCAGATACACTGATTAACAACCAGCTAAGACCATCAGATAAACTGATTAACAACCAACCGAGACCATCAGATACACTGATTAACAACCAGCTTAGTCCATCAGATACACTGATTAACAACCAGCTTAGACAATCAAATACATTGATTAACAACCAGCCGAGTCCATTAGATACACTGATTAACAACCAGCCGAGACCATCAGATACACTGGTTAACAACCAACCGAGTCGATCAGATAAACTGATTAACAACCAGCTTAGACCATCAGATACACTGATTAACAACCAGCCGAAACCATCAGATACACTGATTAACAACCAGTTGAGACCATCAGATACACTGATTAACAACCAGTTGAGACCATCAGATACACTGATTAACAACCAATCGAGACCATCAGATACACTGATTAACAACCAGCTTAGACCATCAGCTACACTGATTAACAACCAGCTAAGACCATCAGATAAACTGATTAACAACCAACCGAGACCATCAGATACACTGATTAACAACCAGCTTAGTCCATCAGATACACTGATTAACAACCAGCTTAGACAATCAAATACATTGATTAACAACCAGCCGAGTCCATTAGATACACTGATTAACAACCAGCCGAGACCATCAGATACACTGGTTAACAACCAACCGAGTCGATCAGATAAACTGATTAACAACCAGCTTAGACCATCAGATACACTGGTTAACAACCAACCGAGTCCATCAGATAAACTGATTAACAACCAGCCGAGACCATCAGATAAACTGATTAACAACCAACCGAGACCATCAGATACACTGATTAACAACCAGTTGAGACCATCAAATACACTGATTAACAACCAGCTGAGACCATCAGATACACTGATTAACAACCAACCGAGACCATCAGATACACTGATTAACAACCAGCTTAGACAATCAAATACATTGATTAACAACCAGCCGAGTCCATCAGATACACTGATTAACAACCAACCGAGTCCATCAGATACACTGATTAACAACCAGTTGAGACCATCAGATACACTGATTAACAACCAACCAAGACCATCAAATACACTGGTTAACAACCAGCCGAGACCATCAGATAAACTGATTAACAACCAACCGAGAACATCAGATAAACTGATTAACAACCAGCCGAGACCATCAGATACACTGATTAACAACCAGCTTAGACCATCAGATACACTGATTAACAACCAGCTTAGACAATCAAATACATTGATTAACAACCAGCCGAGTCCATTAGATACACTGATTAACAACCAGCCGAGACCATCAGATACACTGGTTAACAACCAACCGAGTCCATCAGATAAACTGATTAACAACCAGCTTAGACAATCAAATACACTGATTAACAACCAGCTAAGACCATCAGATAAACTGATTAACAACCAACCGAGACCATCAGATACACTGATTAACAACCAGCTAAGACCATCAGATAAACTGATTAACAACCAACCGAGACCATCAGATACACTGATTAACAACCAGCTTAGTCCATCAGATACACTGATTAACAACCAGCTTAGACAATCAAATACATTGATTAACAACCAGCCGAGTCCATCAGATACACTGATTAACAACCAGTTGAGACCATAAGATACACTGATTAACAACCAGTTGAGACCATAAGATACACTGATTAACAACCAGCTTAGACCATCAGATAAACTGATTAACAACCAACCGAGAACATCAGATAAACTGATTAACAACCAGCCGAGACCATCAGATAAACTGATTAAGAACCAACCGAGAACATCAGATAAACTGATTAACAACCAGCCGAGACCATCAGATACACTGATTAACAACCAGCTTAGACCATCAGATACACTGATTAACAACCAGTTGAGACCATAAGATACACTGATTAACAACCAGCCGAGACCATCAGATACACTGATTAACAACCAGCTTAGACCATCAGATACACTGGTTAACAACCAACAAAGACCATCAGATACACTGGTTAACAACCAGCCGAGACCATCAGATAAACTGATTAACAACCAACCGACACCATCAGATACACTGATTAACAACCAGCTTAGACCATCAGATACACTGATTAACAACCAGCTTAGACCATCAGATACACTGGTTAACAACCAGCTTAGACCATCAGATACACTGATTAACAACCAGCTTAGACCATCAGATACACTGGTTAACAACCAACCGAGACCATCAGATACACTGGTTAACAACCAACCGAGACCATCAGATACACTGATTAACAACCAACTGAGACCATCAGATACACTGATTAACAACCAGCTTAGACCATCAGATACACTGATTAACAACAAACCGAGACCATCAGATACACTGATTAACAACCAGCCTAGACCATCAGATACACTGATTAACAACCAGCCGAGTCCATCAGATACACTGATTAACAACCAACTGAGACCATCAGATACACTGATTAACAACCAGCTTAGACCATCAGATACACTGATTAACAACAAACCGAGACCATCAGATACACTGATTAACAACCAGCTTAGACCATCAGATACACTGATTAACAACCAGCCGAGTCCATCAGATACACTGGTTAACAACCAGCTGAGACCATCAGATACACTGATTAACAACCAGCTGAGACCATCAGATACACTGATTAACAACCAGCTTAGACAATCAAATACATTGATTAACAACCAGCCGAGTCCATCAGATACACTGATTAACAACCAGTTGAGACCATAAGATACACTGATTAACAACCAGTTGAGACCATCAGATACACTGATTAACAACCAGCTTAGACCATCAGATACACTGATTAACAACCAGCCGAGACCATCAGATAAACTGATTAACAACACACCGAGTCCATCAGATAAACTGATTAACAACCAACCGAGACCATCAGATACACTGATTAACAACCAGCTTAGACCATCAGATACACTGATTAACAACCAATCGAGACCATCAGATACACTGATTAACAACCAGCTTAGACCATCAGATACACTGATTAACAACCCACCGAGTCCATTAGATACACTGATTAACAACCAGCTTAGACCATCAAATACACTGGTTAACAACCAACCGAGTCCATCAGATAAACTGATTAACAACCAACCGAGACCATCAGATAAACTGATTAACAACCAACCGAGACCATCAGATACACTGATTAACAACCAGCTTAGTCCATCAGATACACTGATTAACAACCAGCCGAGTCCAACCGAGTCCATCAGATATACTGATTAACAACCAGTTGAGACCATAAGATACACTGATTAACAACCAGTTGAGACCATAAGATACACTGATTAACAACCAGTTGAGAACATCAGATACACTGATTAACAACCAACCAAGACCATCAAATACACTGATTAACAACCAGTTGAGACCATAAGATACACTGATTAACAACCAGCCGAGACCATCAGATAAACTGATTAACAACCAACCGAGACCATCAGATACACTGATTAACAACCAGCTTAGACCATCAGATACACTGATTAACAACCAGTTGAGACCATAAGATACACTGATTAACAACCAGTTGAGACCATCAGATACACTGATTAACAACCAGCTTAGACCATCAGATACACTGATTAACAACCAGCCGAGTCCATCAGATACACTGATTAACAACCAGCTTAGACCATCAAATACACTGGTTAACAACCAACCGAGTCCATCAGATAAACTGATTAACAACCAGCTTAGACAATCAAATACACTGATTAACAACCAGTTGAGACCATCAGATACACTGATTAACAACCAACCAAGACCATCAAATACACTGATTAACAACCAGTTGAGACCATAAGATACACTGATTAACAACCAGCCGAGACCATCAGATAAACTGATTAACAACCAACCGAGAACATCAGATAAACTGATTAACAACCAGCTTAGACCATCAGATACACTGATTAACAACCAGCCGAGACCATCAGATACACTGATTAACAACCAGCTTAGACCATCAGATACACTGATTAACAACCAACCGAGACCATCAGATACACTGATTAACAACCAGCCGAAACCATCAGATACACTGATTAACAACCAGTTGAGACCATCAGATACACTGATTAACAACCAGCTTAGACCATCAGATACACTGATTAACAACCCACCGAGTCCATTAGATACACTGATTAACAACCAGCTTAGACCATCAGATAAACTGGTTAACAACCAGCCGAGACCATCAGATACACTGATTAACAACCAGCTTAGACCGTCAGATAAACTGGTTAACAACCAATCGAGACCATCAGATACACTGGTTAACAACCAGCCGAGACCATCAGATACACTGATTAACAACCAGCTTAGACCGTCAGATAAACTGGTTAACAACCAATCGAGACCATCAGATAAACTGGTTAACAACCAGCCGAGACCATCAGATACACTGATTAACAACCAGCTTAGACCATCAGATAAACTGATTAACAACCAGCTTAGACCATCAGATACACTGATTAACAACCAATCGAGACCATCAGATACACTGATTAACAACCAGCTTAGACCATCAGATACACTGATTAACAACCCACCGAGTCCATTAGATACACTGATTAACAACCAGCTTAGACCATCAGATAAACTGGTTAACAACCAATCGAGACCATCAGATACACTGGTTAACAACCAGCCGAGACCATCAGATACACTGATTAACAACCAGCTTAGACCATCAGATAAACTGATTAACAACCAGCCGAGACCATCAGATACACTGAATAACAACCAGCTTAGTCCATCAGATACACTGATTAACAACCAGCTTAGACAATCAAATACATTGATTAACAACCAGCCGAGTCCATCAGATACACTGATTAACAACCAGTTGAGACCATCAGATACACTGATTAACAACCAGTTGAGACCATCAGATACACTGATTAACAACCAGCTTAGACAATCAAATACACTGGTTAACAACCAACCGAGTCCATCAGATAAACTGATTAACAACCAGCTTAGACAATCAAATACACTGATTAACAACCAGCTAAGTCCATCAGATACACTGATTAACAACCAGTTGAGACCATAAGATACACTGATTAACAACCAGTTGAGACCATAAGATACACTGATTAACAACCAGTTGAGACCATCAGATACACTGATTAACAACCAACCGAGACCATCAAATACACTGGTTAACAACCAGCTTAGACCATCAGATACACTGATTAACAACCAGCCGAGACCATCAGATACACTGATTAACAACCAGCTTAGACCATCAGATACACTGATTAACAACCAGTTGAGACCATAAGATACACTGATTAACAACCAGTTGAGACCATCAGATACACTGATTAACAACCAGCTTAGACCATCAGATACACTGATTAACAACCAGCCGAGACCATCAGATAAACTGATTAACAACACACCGAGTCCATCAGATAAACTGATTAACAACCAACCGAGACCATCAGATGCACTGATTAACAACCAACTGAGACCATCAGATACACTGATTAACAACCAGCTGAGACCATCAGATACACTGATTAACAACCAGTTGAGACCATCAGATACACTGATTAACAACCAGCTGAGACCATCAGATACACTGATTAACAACCAGCTTAGACCATCAGATAAACTGATTAACAACCAACCGAGACCATCAGATACACTGATTAACAACCATCTTAGACCATCAAATACACTGGTTAACAACCAACCGAGTCCATCAGATAAACTGATTAACAACCAACCGAGAAAATCAGATACACTGATTAACAACCAACTGAGACCATCAGATACACTGATTAACAACCAACCGAGACCATCAGATACACTGATTAACAACCAGTTGAGACCATCAGATACACTGATTAACAACCAGCTGAGACCATCAGATACACTGATTAACAACCAGCTTAGACCATCAGATAAATTGATTAACAACCAACCGAGACCATCAGATACACTGATTAACAACCAGCTTAGTCCATCAGATACACTGATTAACAACCAGCTTAGACAATCAAATACATTGATTAACAACCAGCCGAGTCCATCAGATACACTGATTAACAACCAACCGAGTCCATCAGATACACTGATTAACAACCAGTTGAGACCATCAGATACACTGATTAACAACCAACCAAGACCATCAAATACACTGGTTAACAACCAGCCGAGACCATCAGATAAACTGATTACCAACCAACCGAGAACATCAGATAAACTGATTAACAACCAGCCGAGACCATCAGATACACTGATTAACAACCAGCTTAGACCATCAGATACACTGATTAACAACCAGTTGAGACCATCAGATACACTGATTAACAACCAGCTTAGACCATCAGATACACTGATTAACAACCAGCTTAGACCATCAGATACACTGATTAACAACCAACCGAGACCATCAGATAAACTGATTAACAACCAGCTTAGACAATCAAATACACTGATTAACAACCAGCTAAGACCATCAGATAAACTGATTAACAACCAACCGAGACCATCAGATACACTGATTAACAACCAGCTAAGACCATCAGATAAACTGATTAACAACCAGCTTAGACCATCAGATACACTGATTAACAACCAGCTTAGACCATCAGATACACTGATTAACAACCAGCTTAGACCATCAGATACACTGATTAACAACCAGTTGAGACCATCAGATACACTGATTAACAACCAGCTTAGACCATCAGATAAACTGATTAACAACCAGCTTAGACCATCAGATACACTGATTAACAACCAGCTTAGACCATCAGATACACTGATTAACAACCAGTTGAGACCATCAGATACACTGATTAACAACCAGCTTAGACCATCAGATACACTGATTAACAACCAGCTTAGACCATCAGATACACTGATTAACAACCAACCGAGACCATCAGATAAACTGATTAACAACCAGCTTAGACAATCAAATACACTGATTAACAACCAGCTAAGACCATCAGATAAACTGATTAACAACCAACCGAGACCATCAGATACACTGATTAACAACCAGCTAAGACCATCAGATAAACTGATTAACAACCAACCGAGACCATCAGATACACTGATTAACAACCAGCTTAGTCCATCAGATACACTGATTAACAACCAGCTAAGACAATCAAATACATTGATTAACAACCAGCCGAGACCATCAGATACACTGGTTAACAACCAACCGAGTCCATCAGATAAACTGATTAACAACCAGCCGAGACCATCAGATAAACTGATTAACAACCAGCCGAGACCATCAGATAAACTGATTAACAACCAACCGAGAACATCAGATAAACTGATTAACAACCAGCCGAGTCCATCAGATACACTGATTAACAACCAACCGAGTCCATCAGATACACTGATTAACAACCAGTTGAGACCATCAGATACACTGATTAACAACCAGTTGAGACCATCAGATACTCTGATTAACAACCAACCAAGACCATCAAATACACTGGTTAACAACCAGCCGAGACCATCAGATAAACTGATTAACAACCAACCGAGAACATCAGATAAACTGATTAACAACCAGCCGAGTCCATCAGATACACTGATTAACAACCAACCGAGTCCATCAGATACACTGATTAACAACCAGTTGAGACCATCAGATACACTGATTAACAACCAGTTGAGACCATCAGATACACTGATTAACAACCAACCGAGTCCATCAGATACACTGATTAACAACCAGTTGAGACCATAAGATACACTGATTAACAACCAGTTGAGACCATAAGATACACTGATTAACAACCAGTTGAGACCATCAGATACACTGATTAACAACAAACCGAGACCATCAGATAAACTGATTAACAACCAACCGACACCATCAGATACACTGATTAACAACCAACCGAGAACATCAGATAAACTGATTAACAACCAACCGACACCATCAGATACACTGGTTAACAACCAGCTTAGACCATCAGATACACTGATTAACAACAAACCGAGACCATCAGATACACTGATTAACAACCAGCTTAGACCATCAGATACACTGATTAACAACCAGCTTAGACCATCAGATACACTGATTAACAACCAGCCGAGACCATCAGATAAACTGATTAACAACACACCGAGTCCATCAGATAAACTGATTAACAACCAGCCGAGACCATCAGATAAACTGATTAACAACCAGTTGAGACCATCAGATACACTGATTAACAACCAGCTTAGACCATCAGATACACTGATTAACAACCAATCGAGACCATCAGATACACTGATTAACAACCAGCTTAGACCATCAGATACACTGATTAACAACCCACCGAGTCCATTAGATACACTGGTTAACAACCAGCCGAGACCATCAGATACACTGATTAACAACCAGCTTAGACCATCAGATAAACTGATTAACAACCAGCTAAGACCATCAGATAAACTGATTAACAACCAACCGAGACCATCAGATACACTGATTAACAACCAGCTTAGACCATCAAATACACTGGTTAACAACCAACCGAGTCCATCAGATACACTGATTAACAACCAACCGAGACCATCAGATAAACTGATTAACAACCAGCTTAGACAATCAAATACACTGATTAACAACCAGCTAAGACCATCAGATAAACTGATTAACAACCAACCGAGACCATCAGATACACTGATTAACAACCAGCTAAGACCATCAGATAAACTGATTAACAACCAACCGAGACCATCAGATACACTGATTAAAAACCAGCTTAGTCCATCAGATACACTGATTAACAACCAGCTAAGACAATCAAATACATTGATTAACAACCAGCCGAGACCATCAGATACACTGGTTAACAACCAACCGAGTCCATCAGATAAACTGATTAACAACCAGCTTAGACAATCAAATACACTGATTAACAACCAGCTAAGACCATCAGATAAACTGATTAACAACCAACCGAGACCATCAGATACACTGATTAACAACCAGCTAAGACCATCAGATAAACTGATTAACAACCAACCGAGACCATCAGATACACTGATTAACAACCAGCTTAGTCCATCAGATACACTGATTAACAACCAGCTTAGACAATCAAATACATTGATTAACAACCAGCCGAGTCCATCAGATACACTGATTAACAACCAACCGAGTCCATCAGATACACTGATTAACAACCAGTTGAGACCATAAGATACACTGATTAACAACCAGTTGAGACCATAAGATACACTGATTAACAACCAGTTGAGACCATAAGATACACTGATTAACAACCAACCAAGACCATCAAATACACTGGTTAACAACCAGCCGAGACCATCAGATAAACTGATTAACAACCAACCGAGAACATCAGATAAACTGATTAACAACCAGCCGAGTCCATCAGATACACTGATTAACAACCAACCGAGTCCATCAGATACACTGATTAACAACCAGTTGAGACCATCAGATACACTGATTAACAACCAGTTGAGACCATCAGATACTCTGATTAACAACCAACCAAGACCATCAAATACACTGGTTAACAACCAGCCGAGACCATCAGAAACTGATTAACAACCAACCGAGAACATCAGATAAACTGATTAACAACCAGCCGAGTCCATCAGATACACTGATTAACAACCAACCGAGTCCATCAGATACACTGATTAACAACCAGTTGAGACCATCAGATACACTGATTAACAACCAGTTGAGACCATCAGATAAACTGATTAACAACCAGCCGAGACCATCAGATAAACTGATTAACAACCAGCCGAGACCATCAGATAAACTGATTAACAACCAGCCGAGACCATCAGATAAACTGATTAACAACCAACCGAGACCATCAGATACACTGATTAACAACCAGCTTAGACCATCAAATACACTGGTTAACAACCAACCGAGTCCATCAGATAAACTGATTAACAACCAACCGAGAACATCAGATAAACTGATTAACAACCAGCCGAGTCCATCAGATACACTGATTAACAACCAACCGAGTCCATCAGATACACTGATTAACAACCAGTTGAGACCATCAGATACACTGATTAACAACCAGTTGAGACCATCAGATACTCTGATTAACAACCAACCAAGACCATCAAATACACTGGTTAACAACCAGCCGAGACCATCAGAAACTGATTAACAACCAACCGAGAACATCAGATAAACTGATTAACAACCAGCCGAGTCCATCAGATACACTGATTAACAACCAACCGAGTCCATCAGATACACTGGTTAACAACCAGCTTAGACAATCAAATACATTGATTAACAACCAGCTAAGACCATCAGATAAACTGATTAACAACCAACCGAGACCATCAGATACACTGATTAACAACCAGCTTAGACCATCAGATACACTGATTAACAACCAGCTTAGACAATCAAATACATTGATTAACAACCAGCTAAGACCATCAGATAAACTGATTAACAACCAACCGAGACCATCAGATACACTGATTAACAACCAGCTTAGACCATCAGATACACTGATTAACAACCAGCTAAGACCATCAGATAAACTGATTAACAACCAACCGAGACCATCAGATACACTGATTAACAACCAGCTTAGACCATCAGATACACTGATTAACAACCAACCGAGTCCATCAGATACACTGATTAACAACCAGTTGAGACCATAAGATACACTGATTAACAACCAGTTGAGACCATAAGATACACTGATTAACAACCAGTTGAGACCATCAGATACACTGATTAACAACCAACCGAGACCATCAGATAAACTGATTAACAACCAGCTTAGACAATCAAATACACTGATTAACAACCAGCTAAGACCATCAGATAAACTGATTAACAACCAACCGAGACCATCAGATACACTGATTAACAACCAGCTAAGACCATCAGATAAACTGATTAACAACCAACCGAGACCATCAGATACACTGATTAAAAACCAGCTTAGTCCATCAGATACACTGATTAAAAACCAGCTAAGACAATCAAATACATTGATTAACAACCAGCCGAGACCATCAGATACACTGGTTAACAACCAACCGAGTCCATCAGATAAACTGATTAACAACCAGCTTAGACAATCAAATACACTGATTAACAACCAGCTAAGACCATCAGATAAACTGATTAACAACCAACCGAGACCATCAGATACACTGATTAACAACCAGCTAAGACCATCAGATAAACTGATTAACAACCAACCGAGACCATCAGATACACTGATTAACAACCAGCTTAGTCCATCAGATACACTGATTAACAACCAGCTTAGACAATCAAATACATTGATTAACAACCAACCGAGTCCATCAGATACACTGATTAACAACCAGTTGAGACCATAAGATACACTGATTAACAACCAGTTGAGACCATAAGATACACTGATTAACAACCAGTTGAGACCATAAGATACACTGATTAACAACCAACCAAGACCATCAAATACACTGGTTAACAACCAGCCGAGACCATCAGAAACTGATTAACAACCAACCGAGAACATCAGATAAACTGATTAACAACCAGCCGAGTCCATCAGATACACTGATTAACAACCAACCGAGTCCATCAGATACACTGATTAACAACCAGTTGAGACCATCAGATACACTGATTAACAACCAGTTGAGACCATCAGATACTCTGATTAACAACCAACCAAGACCATCAAATACACTGGTTAACAACCAGCCGAGACCATCAGAAACTGATTAACAACCAACCGAGAACATCAGATAAACTGATTAACAACCAGCCGAGTCCATCAGATACACTGATTAACAACCAACCGAGTCCATCAGATACACTGATTAACAACCAGTTGAGACCATCAGATACACTGATTAACAACCAGTTGAGACCATCAGATAAACTGATTAACAACCAGCCGAGACCATCAGATAAACTGATTAACAACCAGCCGAGACCATCAGATAAACTGATTAACAACCAGCTTAGACCATCAGATAAACTGATTAACAACCAACCGAGACCATCAGATACACTGATTAACAACCAGTTGAGACCATCAGATAAACTGATTAACAACCAACCGAGACCATCAGATACACTGATTAACAACCAGCTTAGACCATCAAATACACTGGTTAACAACCAACCGAGTCCATCAGATAAACTGATTAACAACCAACCGAGAACATCAGATAAACTGATTAACAACCAGCCGAGTCCATCAGATACACTGATTAACAACCAACCGAGTCCATCAGATACACTGATTAACAACCAGTTGAGACCATCAGATACACTGATTAACAACCAGTTGAGACCATCAGATACTCTGATTAACAACCAACCAAGACCATCAAATACACTGGTTAACAACCAGCCGAGACCATCAGAAACTGATTAACAACCAACCGAGAACATCAGATAAACTGATTAACAACCAGCCGAGTCCATCAGATACACTGATTAACAACCAACCGAGTCCATCAGATACACTGATTAACAACCAGCTTAGTCCATCAGATACACTGATTAACAACCAGCTTAGACAATCAAATACATTGATTAACAACCAGCTAAGACCATCAGATAAACTGATTAACAACCAACCGAGACCATCAGATACACTGATTAACAACCAGCTTAGACCATCAGATACACTGATTAACAACCAGCTAAGACCATCAGATAAACTGATTAACAACCAACCGAGACCATCAGATACACTGATTAACAACCAGCTTAGACCATCAGATACACTGATTAACAACCAACCGAGTCCATCAGATACACTGATTAACAACCAGTTGAGACCATAAGATACACTGATTAACAACCAGTTGAGACCATAAGATACACTGATTAACAACCAGTTGAGACCATCAGATACACTGATTAACAACAAACCGAGACCATCAGATAAACTGATTAACAACCAACCGACACCATCAGATACACTGATTAACAACCAACCGAGAACATCAGATAAACTGATTAACAACCAACCGACACCATCAGATACACTGGTTAACAACCAGCCGAGACCATCAGATAAACTGATTAACAACCAACCGACACCATCAGATACACTGATTAACAACCAGCTTAGTCCATCAGATACACTGATTAACAACCAGCTTAGACAATCAAATACATTGATTAACAACCAGCTAAGACCATCAGATACACTGATTAACAACAAACCGAGACCATCAGATAAACTGATTAACAACCAACCGACACCATCAGATACACTGATTAACAACCAACCGAGAACATCAGATAAACTGATTAACAACCAACCGACACCATCAGATACACTGGTTAACAACCAGCCGAGACCATCAGATAAACTGATTAACAACCAACCGAGTCCATCAGATACACTGATTAACAACCAGCTTAGTCCATCAGATACACTGATTAACAACCAGCTTAGACAATCAAATACATTGATTAACAACCAGCTAAGACCATCAGATAAACTGATTAACAACCAACCGAGACCATCAGATACACTGATTAACAACCAGCTTAGACCATCAGATACACTGATTAACAACCAGCTAAGACCATCAGATAAACTGATTAACAACCAACCGAGACCATCAGATACACTGATTAACAACCAGCTTAGACCATCAGATACACTGATTAACAACCAACCGAGTCCATCAGATACACTGATTAACAACCAGTTGAGACCATAAGATACACTGATTAACAACCAGTTGAGACCATAAGATACACTGATTAACAACCAGTTGAGACCATCAGATACACTGATTAACAACAAACCGAGACCATCAGATAAACTGATTAACAACCAACCGACACCATCAGATACACTGATTAACAACCAACCGAGAACATCAGATAAACTGATTAACAACCAACCGACACCATCAGATACACTGGTTAACAACCAGCCGAGACCATCAGATAAACTGATTAACAACCAACCGACACCATCAGATACACTGGTTAACAACCAGCTTAGACCATCAGATACACTGATTAACAACAAACCGAGACCATCAGATACACTGATTAACAACCAGCTTAGACCATCAGATACACTGATTAACAACCAGTTGAGACCATAAGATACACTGATTAACAACCAGTTGAGACCATCAGATACACTGATTAACAACCAGCTTAGACCATCAGATACACTGATTAACAACCAGCCGAGACCATCAGATAAACTGATTAACAACACACCGAGTCCATCAGATAAACTGATTAACAACCAGCCGAGACCATCAGATAAACTGATTAACAACCAGTTGAGACCATCAGATACACTGATTAACAACCAGCTTAGACCATCAGATACACTGATTAACAACCAATCGAGACCATCAGATACACTGATTAACAACCAGCTTAGACCATCAGATACACTGATTAACAACCCACCGAGTCCATTAGATACACTGGTTAACAACCAGCCGAGACCATCAGATACACTGATTAACAACCAGCTTAGACCATCAGATAAACTGATTAACAACCAGCTAAGACCATCAGATAAACTGATTAACAACCAACCGAGACCATCAGATACACTGATTAACAACCAGCTTAGACCATCAAATACACTGGTTAACAACCAACCGAGTCCATCAGATACACTGATTAACAACCAACCGAGACCATCAGATACACTGATTAACAACCAGCTTAGACAATCAAATACATTGATTAACAACCAGCCGACTCCATCAGATACACTGATTAACAACCAACCGATTCCATCAGATACACTGATTAACAACCAGTTGAGACCATCAGATACACTGATTAACAACAAACCGACACCATCAGATACACTGGTTAACAACCAGCTTAGACCATCAGATACACTGATTAACAACCAAACGACACCATCAGATACACTGGTTAACAACCAGCCGAGACCATCAGATAAACTGATTAACAACCAACCGAGAACATCAGATAAACTGATTAACAACCAACCGACACCATCAGATACACTGGTTAACAACCAGCTTAGACCATCAGATACACTGATTAACAACAAACCGAGACCATCAGATACACTGATTAACAACCAGCTTAGACCATCAGATACACTGATTAACAACCAGCCGAGACCATCAGATACACTGGTTAACAACCAGCCGAGTCCATCAGATACACTGGTTAACAACCAGCTGAGACCATCAGATACACTGATTAACAACCAGCCTAGACCATCAGATACACTGATTAACAACCAGCTGAGACCATCAGATACACTGATTAACAACCAGCTTAGACCATCAGATACACTGGTTAACAACCAACCAAGACCATCAGATACACTGATTAACAACCAACCGAGACCATCAGATACACTGATTAACAACCAGCTGAGACCACCAGATACACTGGTTAACAACCAGCTGAGACCATCAGATACACTGATTAACAACCAACCGAGACCATCAGATACACTGATTAACAACCAGCTGAGACCATCAGATACACTGATTAACAACCAACCGAGACCATCAGATACACTGATTAACAACCAGCTGAGACCATCAGATACACTGGTTAACAACCAGCCGAGACCATCAGATAAACTGATTAACAACCAACAGAGAACATCAGATAAACTGATTAACAACCAACCGACACCATCAGATACACTGATTAACAACCAGCTTAGACCATCAGATACACTGATTAACAACCAACCGAGAACATCAGATAAACTGATTAACAACCAACCGAGACCATCAGATACACTGGTTAACAACCAACCGAGACCATCAGATACACTGGTTAACAACCAGCTGAGACCATCAGATACACTGGTTAACAACCAGCTGAGACCATCAGATACACTGATTAACAACCAGCTGAGACCATCAGATACACTGATTAACAACCAGCCGAGACCATCAGATAAACTGATTAACAACCAACCGAGAACATCAGATAAACTGATTAACAACCAACCGAGAACATCAGATAAACTGATTAACAACCAGCTGAGACCATCAGATACACTGATTAACAACCAACCGAGAACATCAGATACACTGATTAACAACCAGCTGAGACCATCAGATACACTGATTAACAACCAGCTGAGACCATCAGATACACTGATTAACAACCAGCTTAGACCATAAGATACACTGATTAACAACCAGTTGAGACCATCAGATACACTGATTAACAACCAGCTTAGACCATCAGATACACTGATTAACAACCAGCCGAGACCATCAGATAAACTGATTAACAACACACCGAGTCCATCAGATAAACTGATTAACAACCAGCCGAGACCATCAGATAAACTGATTAACAACCAGTTGAGACCATCAGATACACTGATTAACAACCAGCTTAGACCATCAGATACACTGATTAACAACCAATCGAGACCATCAGATACACTGATTAACAACCAGCTTAGACCATCAGATACACTGATTAACAACCCACCGAGTCCATTAGATACACTGGTTAACAACCAGCCGAGACCATCAGATACACTGATTAACAACCAGCTTAGACCATCAGATAAACTGATTAACAACCAGCTAAGACCATCAGATAAACTGATTAACAACCAACCGAGACCATCAGATACACTGATTAACAACCAGCTTAGACCATCAAATACACTGGTTAACAACCAACCGAGTCCATCAGATAAACTGATTAACAACCAGCTTAGACAATCAAATACACTGATTAACAACCAGCTAAGACCATCAGATAAACTGATTAACAACCAACCGAGACCATCAGATACACTGATTAACAACCAGCTTAGACCATCAGATACACTGATTAACAACCAACCGAGACCATCAGATACACTGATTAACAACCAGCTTAGACAATCAAATACATTGATTAACAACCAGCCGACTCCATCAGATACACTGATTAACAACCAACCGATTCCATCAGATACACTGATTAACAACCAGTTGAGACCATCAGATACACTGATTAACAACAAACCGACACCATCAGATACACTGGTTAACAACCAGCTTAGACCATCAGATACACTGATTAACAACCAAACGACACCATCAGATACACTGGTTAACAACCAGCCGAGACCATCAGATAAACTGATTAACAACCAACCGAGAACATCAGATAAACTGATTAACAACCAACCGACACCATCAGATACACTGGTTAACAACCAGCCGAGTCCATCAGATACACTGGTTAACAACAAACCGAGACCATCAGATACACTGATTAACAACCAGCCGAGACCATCAGATACACTGGTTAACAACCAGCCGAGTCCATCAGATACACTGGTTAACAACCAGCTGAGACCATCAGATACACTGATTAACAACCAGCCTAGACCATCAGATACACTGATTAACAACCAGCTGAGACCATCAGATACACTGATTAACAACCAGCTTAGACCATCAGATACACTGGTTAACAACCAACCAAGACCATCAGATACACTGATTAACAACCAACCGAGACCATCAGATACACTGATTAACAACCAGCTGAGACCACCAGATACACTGGTTAACAACCAGCTGAGACCATCAGATACACTGATTAACAACCAACCGAGACCATCAGATACACTGATTAACAACCAGCTGAGACCATCAGATACACTGGTTAACAACCAGCTTAGACCATCAGATACACTGATTAACAACAAACCGAGACCATCAGATACACTGATTAACAACCAGCTTAGACCATCAGATACACTGATTAACAACCAGCCGAGACCATCAGATACACTGGTTAACAACCAGCCGAGTCCATCAGATACACTGGTTAACAACCAGCTGAGACCATCAGATACACTGATTAACAACCAGCCTAGACCATCAGATACACTGATTAACAACCAGCTGAGACCATCAGATACACTGATTAACAACCAGCTTAGACCATCAGATACACTGGTTAACAACCAACCAAGACCATCAGATACACTGATTAACAACCAACCGAGACCATCAGATACACTGGTTAACAACCAGCTGAGACCATCAGATACACTGATTAACAACCAACCGAGACCATCAGATACACTGATTAACAACCAGCTGAGACCATCAGATACACTGATTAACAACCAACCGAGACCATCAGATACACTGATTAACAACCAGCTGAGACCATCAGATACACTGGTTAACAACCAGCCGAGACCATCAGATAAACTGATTAACAACCAACAGAGAACATCAGATAAACTGATTAACAACCAACCGACACCATCAGATACACTGATTAACAACCAGCTTAGACCATCAGATACACTGATTAACAACCAACCGAGAACATCAGATAAACTGATTAACAACCAACCGAGACCATCAGATACACTGGTTAACAACCAACCGAGACCATCAGATACACTGGTTAACAACCAGCTGAGACCATCAGATACACTGGTTAACAACCAGCTGAGACCATCAGATACACTGATTAACAACCAGCTGAGACCATCAGATACACTGATTAACAACCAGCCGAGACCATCAGATAAACTGATTAACAACCAGCCGAGACCATCAGATACACTGATTAACAACCAACCGAGAACATCAGATACACTGATTAACAACCAACCGAGACCATCAGATACACTGGTTAACAACCAGCTGAGACCATCAGATACACTGATTAACAACCAGCTGAGACCATCAGATACACTGATTAACAACCAGCTTAGACCATAAGATACACTGATTAACAACCAGTTGAGACCATCAGATACACTGATTAACAACCAGCTTAGACCATCAGATACACTGATTAACAACCAGCCGAGACCATCAGATAAACTGATTAACAACACACCGAGTCCATCAGATAAACTGATTAACAACCAGCCGAGACCATCAGATAAACTGATTAACAACCAGTTGAGACCATCAGATACACTGATTAACAACCAGCTTAGACCATCAGATACACTGATTAACAACCAATCGAGACCATCAGATACACTGATTAACAACCAGCTTAGACCATCAGATACACTGATTAACAACCCACCGAGTCCATTAGATACACTGGTTAACAACCAGCCGAGACCATCAGATACACTGATTAACAACCAGCTTAGACCATCAGATAAACTGATTAACAACCAGCTAAGACCATCAGATAAACTGATTAACAACCAACCGAGACCATCAGATACACTGATTAACAACCAGCTTAGACCATCAAATACACTGGTTAACAACCAACCGAGTCCATCAGATAAACTGATTAACAACCAGCTTAGACAATCAAATACACTGATTAACAACCAGCTAAGACCATCAGATAAACTGATTAACAACCAACCGAGACCATCAGATACACTGATTAACAACCAGCTTAGACCATCAGATACACTGATTAACAACCAACCGAGACCATCAGATACACTGATTAACAACCAGCTTAGACAATCAAATACATTGATTAACAACCAGCCGACTCCATCAGATACACTGATTAACAACCAACCGATTCCATCAGATACACTGATTAACAACCAGTTGAGACCATCAGATACACTGATTAACAACAAACCGACACCATCAGATACACTGGTTAACAACCAGCTTAGACCATCAGATACACTGATTAACAACCAAACGACACCATCAGATACACTGGTTAACAACCAGCCGAGACCATCAGATAAACTGATTAACAACCAACCGAGAACATCAGATAAACTGATTAACAACCAACCGACACCATCAGATACACTGGTTAACAACCAGCCGAGTCCATCAGATACACTGGTTAACAACAAACCGAGACCATCAGATACACTGATTAACAACCAGCCGAGACCATCAGATACACTGGTTAACAACCAGCCGAGTCCATCAGATACACTGGTTAACAACCAGCTGAGACCATCAGATACACTGATTAACAACCAGCCTAGACCATCAGATACACTGATTAACAACCAGCTGAGACCATCAGATACACTGATTAACAACCAGCTTAGACCATCAGATACACTGATTAACAACCAGCTTAGACCATCAGATACACTGGTTAACAACCAACCAAGACCATCAGATACACTGATTAACAACCAACCGAGACCATCAGATACACTGATTAACAACCAGCTGAGACCACCAGATACACTGGTTAACAACCAGCTGAGACCATCAGATACACTGATTAACAACCAACCGAGACCATCAGATACACTGATTAACAACCAGCTGAGACCATCAGATACACTGATTAACAACCAACCGAGACCATCAGATACACTGATTAACAACCAGCTGAGACCATCAGATACACTGGTTAACAACCAGCCGAGACCATCAGATAAAATGATTAACAACCAACAGAGAACATCAGATAAACTGATTAACAACCAACCGACACCATCAGATACACTGATTAACAACCAGCTTAGACCATCAGATACACTGATTAACAACCAACCGAGAACATCAGATAAACTGATTAACAACCACCTTAGACCATCAGATACACTGATTAACAACCAGCTTAGACCATCAGATACACTGATTAACAACCAACCGAGAACATCAGATACACTGATTAACAACCAACCGAGACCATCAGATACACTGGTTAACAACCAGCTGAGACCATCAGATACACTGGTTAACAACCAGCTGAGACCATCAGATACACTGATTAACAACCAGCTGAGACCATCAGATACACTGATTAACAACCAGCCGAGACCATCAGATAAACTGATTAACAACCAACCGAGAACATCAGATAAACTGATTAACAACCAACCGAGAACATCAGATACACTGATTAACAACCAGCTGAGACCATCAGATACACTGATTAACAACCAACCGAGAACATCAGATACACTGATTAACAACCAACCGAGACCATCAGATACACTGATTAACAACCAGCTGAGACCATCAGATACACTGATTAACAACCAGCTTAGACCATCAGATAAACTGATTAACAACCAACCGAGAACATCAGATAAACTGATTAACAACCAACCGAGAACATCAGATAAACTGATTAACAACCAGCTTTGACCATCAGATACACTGATTAACAACCAGCTTAGACCATCAGATACACTGATTAACAACCAGCTTAGACCATCAGATACACTGATTAACAACCAGCTTAGACCATCAGATACACTGATTAACAACCAGCCGAAACCATCAGATACACTGATTAACAACCAGCTTAGACCATCAGATAAACTGATTAACAACCAACCGAGAACATCAGATAAACTGATTAACAACCAACCGAGAACATCAGATAAACTGATTAACAACCAGCTTTGACCATCAGATACACTGATTAACAACCAGCTTAGACCATCAGATACACTGATTAACAACCAGCTTAGACCATCAGATACACTGATTAACAACCAGCTTTGACCATCAGATACACTGATTAACAACCAGCTTAGACCATCAGATACACTGATTAACAACCAGCTTAGACCATCAGATACACTGATTAACAACCAGCCGAAACCATCAGATACACTGGTTAACAACCAACCGAGACCATAAGATACACTGATTAACAACCAGCCGAGTCGATCAGATACACTGATTAACAACAAGCTTAGACCATCAGATACACTGGTTAACAACCAACCGAGACCATCAGATACACTGATTAACAACCAGCTTAGACCATCAGATACACTGGTTAACAACCAGTTGAGACCATCAGATACACTGATTAACAACCAGCCGAAACCATCAGATACACTGATTAACAACCAGCTTTGACCATCAGATACACTGATTAACAACCAACCGAGACCATAAGATACACTGATTAACAACCAGCCGAAACCATCAGATACACTGATTAACAACCAGCCGAGTCGATCAGATACACTGATTAACAACAAGCTTAGACCATCAGATACACTGGTTAACAACCAACCGAGACCATCAGATACACTGATTAACAACCAGCTTAGACCATCAGATACACTGGTTAACAACCAGTTGAGACCATCAGATACACTGATTAACAACCAGCTTAGACCATCAGATACACTGATTAACAACCAGCTTAGACAATCAAATAAACTGATTAACAACCAACCGAGACCATCAGATACACTGATTAACAACCAACCGAGACCATCAGATACACTGGTTAACAACCAGTTGAGACCATCAGATAAACTGATTAACAACCAGCTTAGACAATCAAATACACTGATTAACAACCAACCGAGACCATCAGATACACTGATTAACAACCAGCTTAGACCATCAGATAAACTGGTTAACAACCAACCGAGACCATCAGATACACTGATTAACAACCAGCTTAGACCATCAGATAAACTGATTAACAACCAACCGAGTCCATCAGATAAACTGATTAACAACCAGCTTAGACCATCAGATACACTGATTAACAACCAACCGAGACCATCAGATACACTGATTAACAACCAGCTTAGACCATCAGATACACTGATTAACAACCAACAGAGACCATCAGATACACTGATTAACAACCAGCTTAGACCATCAGATACACTGGTTAACAACCAACCGAGACCATCAGATACACTGATTAACAACCAGTTGAGACCATCAGATACACTGATTAACAACCAGCTTAGACCATCAGATAAAGTGATTAACAACCAACCGAGAACATCAGATAAAGTGATTAACAACCAACCGAGAACATCAGATAAACTGATTAACAACCAGCTTTGACCATCAGATACACTGATTAACAACCAGCTTAGACCATCAGATACACTGATTAACAACCAGCCGAAACCATCAGATACATTGATTAACAACCAGCCGAGTCGATCAGATACACTGATTAACAACAAGCTTAGACCATCAGATACACTGGTTAACAACCAACCGAGACCATCAGATACACTGATTAACAACCAGCTTAGACCATCAGATACACTGGTTAACAACCAGTTGAGACCATCAGATACACTGATTAACAACCAGCTTAGACCATCAGATACACTGATTAACAACCAGTTGAGACCATCAGATACACTGATTAACAACCAGCTTAGACCATCAGATACACTGATTAACAACCAGCTTAGACAATCAAATAAACTGATTAACAACCAACCAAGACCATCAGATACACTGATTAACAACCAACCGAGACCATCAGATACACTGGTTAACAACCAGTTGAGACCATCAGATAAACTGATTAACAACCAGCTTAGACAATCAAATACACTGATTAACAACCAACCGAGACCATCAGATACACTGATTAACAACCAGCCGAAACCATCAGATACACTGATTAACAACCAACCGAGACCATCAGATACACTGATTAACAACCAGCTTAGACCATCAGATAAACTGGTTAACAACCAACCGAGACCATCAGATACACTGATTAACAACCAGCTTAGACCATCAGATACACTGATTAACAACCAGCTTAGACCATCAGATAAACTGATTAACAACCAACCGAGTCCATCAGATAAACTGATTACCAGCTTAGACCATCAGATACACTGATTAACAACCAACCGAAACCATCAGATACACTGATTAACAACCAGCTTACACCATCAGATACACTGATTAACAACCAGTTGAGACCATCAGATACACTGATTAACAACCAGCTTAGACCATCAGATACACTGATTAACAACACAGCCGAGACCATCAGATAAAGTGATTAACAACCAACCGAGAACATCAGATAAAGTGATTAACAACCAACCGAGAACATCAGATAAACTGATTAACAACCAGCTTTGACCATCAGATACACTGATTAACAACCAGCTTAGACCATCAGATACACTGATTAACAACCAACCGAGACCATCAGATACACTGATTAACAACCAATCGAGACCATCAGATACACTGATTAACAACCAGCTTAGACCATCAGATACACTGATTAACAACCAATCGAGATCATCAGATACACTGATTAACAACCAGCTTAGACCATCAGATAAACTGATTAACAACCAACCGAGACCATCAGATACACTGATTAACAACCAACCGAGTCCATCAGATACACTGATTAACAACCAACTGAGACCATCAGATACACTGATTAACAACCAGTTGAGACCATCAGATACACTGATTAACAACCAGTTGAGACCATCAGATACACTGATTAACAACCAGCTTAGACCATCAGATAAACTGATTAACAACACACCTAGTCCATCAGATAAACTGATTAACAACCAACCGAGAACATCAGATAAACTGATTAACAACCAGCTTTGACCATCAGATACACTGATTAACAACCAGCTTAGACCATCAGATAAACTGATTAACAACCAGCCGAAACCATCAGATACACTGATTAACAACCAGCTTAGACCATCAGATACACTGATTAACAACCAGCCGAAACCATCAGATACACTGATTAACAACCAGCCGAGTCGATCAGATACACTGATTAACAACAAGCTTAGACCATCAGATACACTGGTTAACAACCAACCGAGACCATCAGATACACTGATTAACAACCAGCTTAGACCATCAGATACACTGGTTAACAACCAGTTGAGACCATCAGATACACTGGTTAACAACCAGTTGAGACCATCAGATACACTGATTAACAACCAGCTTAGACCATCAGATACACTGGTTAACAACCAACCGAGACCATCAGATACACTGATTAACAACCAGCTTAGACAATCAAATAAACTGATTAACAACCAACCGAGACCATAAGATACACTGATTAACAACCAGCCGAAACCATCAGATACACTGATTAACAACCAGCTTAGACCATCAGATACACTGATTAACAACCAGCCGAAACCATCAGATACACTGATTAACAACCAGCCGAGACCATCAGATACACTGATTAACAACCAGCTTAGACAATCAAATAAACTGATTAACAACCAACCGAGACCATCAGATACACTGATTAACAACCAACCGACACCATCAGATACACTGGTTAACAACCAGTTGAGACCATCAGATAAACTGATTAACAACCAGCTTAGACAATCAAATACACTGATTAACAACCAACCGAGACCATCAGATACACTGATTAACAACCAGCCGAAACCATCAGATACACTGATTAACAACCAACCGAGACCATCAGATACACTGATTAACAACCAGCTTAGACCATCAGATAAACTGGTTAACAACCAACCGAGACCATCAGATACACTGATTAACAACCAGCTTAGACCATCAGATACACTGATTAACAACCAGCTTAGACAATCAGATAAACTGATTAACAACCAACCGAGTCCATCAGATAAACTGATTAAAAACCAGCTTAGACCATCAGATACACTGATTAACAACCAACCGAGACCATCAGATACACTGATTAACAACCAGCTTACACCATCAGATACACTGGTTAACAACCAACCGAGACCATCAGATACACTGATTAACTACCAGTTGAGACCATAAGATACACTGATTAACAACCAGTTGAGACCATCAGATAAACTGATTAACAACCAGCTTAGACCATCAGATACACTGATTAACAACCAGCTTTGACCATCAGATACACTGATTAACAACCAGCTTAGACCATCAGATAAACTGATTAACAACCAGCCGAAACCATCAGATAAACTGATTAACAACCAGCTTAGACCATCAGATACACTGATTAACAACCAGCCGAAACCATCAGATACACTGATTAACAACCAGCCGAGTCGATCAGATACACTGATTAACAACAAGCTTAGACAATCAGATACACTGGTTAACAACCAACCGAGACCATCAGATACACTGATTAACAACCAGCTTAGACCATCAGATACACTGGTTAACAACCAGTTGAGACCATCAGATACACTGATTAACAACCAGCTTAGACCATCAGATACACTGGTTAACAACCAACCGAGACCATCAGATACACTGATTAACAACCAGCTTAGACAATCAAATACACTGATTAACAACCAACCGAGACCATCAGATACACTGATTAACAACCAGCCGAAACCATCAGATACACTGATTAACAAACAACCGAGACCATCAGATACACTGATTAACAACCAGCTTAGACCATCAGATAAACTGGTTGACAACCAACCGAGACCATCAGATACACTGATTAACAACCAGCTTAGACCATCAGATACACTGATTAACAACCAGCTTAGACCATCAGATAAACTGATTAACAACCAACCGAGTCCATCAGATAAACTGATTAACAACCAGCTTAGACCATCAGATACACTGATTAACAACCAACCGAGACCATCAGATACACTGATTAACAACCAGCTTACACCATCAGATACACTGATTAACAACCAGTTGAGACCATCAGATACACTGATTAACAACCAGTTGAGACCATCAGATACACTGATTAACAACCAGCTTAGACCATCAGATACACTGATTAACAACCAGCCGAGACCATCAGATAAAGTGATTAACAACCAACCGAGAACATCAGATACACTGATTAACAACCAGCTTAGACCATCAGATACACTGATTAACAACCAGCTTAGACCATCAGATACACTGATTAACAACCAGCTTAGACCATCAGATACACTGATTAACAACCAACCGAGACCATCAGATACACTGATTAACAACCAATCGAGATCATCAGATACACTGATAAACAACCAGCTTAGTCCATCAGATACACTGATTAACAACCAGCTTAGACCATCAGATACACTGATTAACAACCAACCGAGACCATCAGATACACTGGTTAACAACCAACCGAGACCATCAGATACACTGATTAACAACCAGCTTAGACAATCAAATACATTGATTAACAACCAGCCGAGTCCATCAGATACACGAGTCCATCAGATACACTGATTAACAACCAACTGAGACCATCAGATAAACTGATTAACAACACACCGAGTCCATCAGATACACTGATTAACAACCAACCGAGAACATCAGATAAACTGATTAACAACCAGCTTAGACCATCAGATACACTGATTAACAACCAGCTTTGACCATCAGATACACTGATTAACAACCAGCTTAGACCATCAGATAAACTGATTAACAACCAGCCGAAACCATCAGATACACTGATTAACAACCAGCTTAGACCATCAGATACACTGATTAACAACCAGCCGAAACCATCAGATACACTGATTAACAACCAGCCGAGTCGATCAGATACACTGATTAACAACAAGCTTAGACCATCAGATACACTGGTTAACAACCAACCGAGACCATCAGATACACTGATTAACAACCAGCTTAGACCATCAAATACACTGATTAACAACCAACCGAGACCATCAGATACACTGGTTAACAACCAACCGAGACCATCAGATACACTGATTAACAACCAGCTTAGACAATCAAATAAACTGATTAACAACCAACCGAGACCATCAGATACACTGATTAACAACCAACAGAGACCATCAGATACACTGGTTAACAACCAGTTGAGACCATCAGATAAACTGATTAACAACCAGCTTAGACAATCAAATACACTGATTAACAACCAACCGAGACCATCAGATACACTGATTAACAACCAGCCGAAACAATCAGATACACTGATTAACAACCAACCGAGACCATCAGATACACTGATTAACAACCAGCTTAGACCATCAGATAAACTGGTTAACAACCAACCGAGACCATCAGATACACTGATTAACAACCAGCTTAGACCATCAGATACACTGATTAAAAACCAGCTTAGACCATCAGATAAACTGGTTAACAACCAACCGAGACCATCAGATACACTGATTAACAACCAGCTTAGACCATCAGATACACTGATTAAAAACCAGCTTAGACCATCAGATACACTGATTAACAACCAACCGAGACCATCAGATACACTGATTAACAACCAGCTTACACCATCAGATACACTGGTTAACAACCAACCGAGACCATCAGATACACTGATTAACAACCAGTTGAGACCATCAGATACACTGATTAACAACCAGCTTAGACCATCAGATACACTGATTAACAACCAGCCGAGACCATCAGATAAAGTGATTAACAACCAGCCGAGACCATCAGATAAAGTGATTAACAACCAACCGAGAACATCAGATAAACTGATTAACAACCAGCTTTGACCATCAGATACACTGATTAACAACCAGCTTAGACCATCAGATACACTGATTAACAACCAGCCGAGACCATCAGATAAAGTGATTAACAACCAGCCGAGACCATCAGATACACTGATTAACAACCAGCCGAGTCCATCAGATACACTGATTAACAACCAGCTTAGACAATCAAATACATTGATTAACAACCAGCCGAGTCCATCAGATACAATGATTAACAACCAACCGAGTCCATCAGATACACTGATTAACAACCAACTGAGACCATCAGATACACTGATTAACAACTAGTTGAGACCATAAGATACACTGATTAACAACCAGTTGAGACCATCAGATACACTGATTAACAACCAGCTTAGACCATCAGATAAACTGATTAACAACACACCGAGTCCATCAGATAAACTGATTAAAAACCAGCCGAGACCATCAGATAAACTGATTAACAACCAACCGAGAACATCAGATAAACTGATTAACAACCAACCGAGACCATCAGATACACTGATTAACAACCAGCTAAGACCATCAGATAAACTGATTAACAACCAGCCGAAACCATCAGATACACTGGTTAACAACCAACCGAGACCATCAGATACACTGATTAACAACCAGCTTAGACCATCAGATACACTGGTTAACAACCAACCGAGACCATCAGATACACTGATTAACAACCAGCTTAGACCATCAGATAAACTGATTAACAACCAACCGAGTCCATCAGATAAACTGATTAACAACCAGCCGAAACCATCAGATACACTGATTAACAACCAACCGAGACCATCAGATACACTGATTAACAACCAGCCGAGTCCATCAGATACACTGATTAACAACCAGCCGAGTCCATCAAATACACTGATTAACAACCAGCTTAGACAATCAAATACACTGATTAACAACCAACTTAGACCATCAGATACACTGATTAACAACCAGCTTAGACCATCAGATACACTGATTAACAACCAGCTTAGACCATCAGATACACTGATTAACAACCAGCCGAGACCATCAGATACACTGATTAACTACCAGTTGAGACCATAAGATACACTGATTAACAACCAGTTGAGACCATCAGATACACTGATTAACAACCAGCTTAGACCATCAGATACACTGATTAACAACCAGCCGAGACCATCAGATAAAGTGATTAACAACCAACCGAGAACATCAGATAAACTGATTAACAACCAGCCGAGTCCATCAGATACACTGATTAACAACCAGCCGAGTCCATCAAATACACTGATTAACAACGAGCTTAGACAATCAAATACACTGATTAACAACCAACTTAGACCATCAGATACACTGATTAACAACCAGCTTTGACCATCAGATACACTGATTAACAACCAGCTTAGACCATCAGATACACTGATTAAAAACAGCTTAGACCATCAGATACACTGGTTAACAACCAACCGAGACCATCAGATACACTGATTAACAACCAACCGAGACCATCAGATACACTGATTAACAACCAACCGAGACCATCAGATACACTGATTAACAACCAATCGAGATCATCAGATACACTGATTAACAACCAGCTTAGTCCATCAGATACACTGATTAACAACCAACCGAGACCATCAGATACACTGATTAACAACCAATCGAGATCATCAGATACACTGATTAACAACCAATCGAGATCATCAGATACACTGATTAACAACCAGCTTAGACCATCAGATAAACTGATTAACAACCAACCGAGTCCATCAGATAAACTGATTAACAACCAACCGAGACCATCAGATACACTGGTTAACAACCAACCGAGACCATCAGATACACTGATTAACAACCAGCCGAGTCCATCAGATACACTGATTAACAACCAGCTTAGACAATCAAATACATTGATTAACAACCAGCCGAGTCCATCAGATACAATGATTAACAACCAACCGAGTCCATCAGATACACTGATTAACAACCAACTGAGACCATCAGATACACTGATTAACAACTAGTTGAGACCATAAGATACACTGATTAACAACCAGTTGAGACCATCAGATACACTGATTAACAACCAGCTTAGACCATCAGATAAACTGATTAACAACACACCGAGTCCATCAGATAAACTGATTAAAAACCAGCCGAGACCATCAGATAAACTGATTAACAACCAACCGAGAACATCAGATAAACTGATTAACAACCAACCGAGACCATCAGATACACTGATTAACAACCAGCTAAGACCATCAGATACACTGATTAACAACCAGCTTAGACCATCAGATACACTGGTTAACAACCAACCGAGACCATCAGATACACTGATTAACAACCAGCTTAGACAATCAAATACACTGATTAACAACCAACCGAGACCATCAGATACACTGATTAACAACCAACCGAGACCATCAGATACACTGATTAACAACCAGCTTAGACCATCAGATAAACTGATTAACAACCAACCGAGACCATCAGATACACTGATTAACAACCAGCTTAGACCATCAGATACACTGATTAACAACCAACCGAGTCCATCAGATAAACTGATTAACAACCAGCCGAAACCATCAGATACACTGATTAACAACCAACCGAGACCATCAGATACACTGATTAACAACCAGCCGAGTCCATAAGATACACTGATTAACAACCAGCCGAGTCCATCAAATACACTGATTAACAACCAGCTTAGACAATCAAATACACTGATTAACAACCAACCGAGACCATCAGATACACTGATTAACAACCAGCCGAAACCATCAGATACACTGATTAACAACCAACCGAGAAAATCAGATACACTGATTAACAACCAGCCGAGACCATCAGATACACTGATTAACAACAAACCGAGACCATCAGATACACTGATTAACAACCAGCTTAGACCATCAGATACACTGGTTAACAACCAACCGAGACCATCAGATAAACTGATTAAAAACCAGCCGAGACCATCAGATACACTGATTAACAACCAGCTTAGACCATCAGATACACTGATTAACAACCAGCTTAGACCATCAGATACACTGATTAACAACCAGCCGAGACCATCAGATACACTGATTAACAACCAACCGAGACCATCAGATACACTGATTAACAACCAGCTTAGACCATCAGATACACTGGTTAACAACCAACCGGGACCATCAGATACACTGATTAACAACCAGCTTAGACAATCAAATACATTGATTAACAACCAGCCGAGTCCATCAGATACAGTGATTAACAACCAACTGAGACCATAAGATACACTGATTAACAACCAGTTGAGACCATCAGATACACTGATTAACAACCAGCTTAGACCATCAGATACACTGGTTAACAACCAGTTGAGACCATCAGATACACTGATTAACAACCAGCTTAGACCATCAGATAAACTGATTAACAACCAGCCGAGACCATCAGATAAACTGATTAACAACCAGCTTAGACAATCAAATACATTGATTAACAACCAGCCGAGTCCATCAGATACACTGATTAACAACCAACCGAGTCCATCAGATACACTGATTAACAACCAGTTGAGACCATAAGATACACTGATTAACAACCAGTTGAGACCATCAGATACACTGGTTAACAACCAACCGGGACCATCAGATACACTGATTAACAACCAGCTTAGACAATCAAATACATTGATTAACAACCAGCCGAGTCCATCAGATACAGTGATTAACAACCAACTGAGACCATAAGATACACTGATTAACAACCAGCCGAGACCATCAGATAAACTGATTAACAACACACCGAGTCCATCAGATAAACTGATTAACAACCAGCCGAGACCATCAGATAAACTGATTAACAACCAACCGAGAACATCAGATAAACTGATTAACAACCAGCTTAGACCATCAGATACACTGATTAACAACCAGCCGAGACCATCAGATAAACTGATTAACAACCAGCTTAGACCATCAGATACACTGATTAACAACCAGCCGAAACCATCAGATACACTGATTAACAACAAGCTTAGACCATCAGATACACTGGTTAACAACCAACCGAGACCATCAGATACACTGATTAACAACCAGCTTAGACCATCAGATACACTGGTTAACAACCAGTTGAGACCATCAGATACACTGATTAACAACCAGCTTAGACCATCAGATACACTGGTTAACAACCAGCCGAGTCGATCAGATACACTGATTAACAACAAGCTTAGACCATCAGATACACTGGTTAACAACCAACCGAGACCATCAGATACACTGATTAACAACCAGCTTAGACCATCAGATACACTGGTTAACAACCAGTTGAGACCATCAGATACACTGATTAACAACCAGCTTAGACCATCAGATACACTGGTTAACAACCAACCGAGACCATCAGATACACTGATTAACAACCAGCTTAGACAATCAAATACACTGATTAACAACCAACCGAGACCATCAGATACACTGATTAACAACCAACCGAGACCATCAGATACACTGATTAACAACCAACCGAGACCATCAGATACACTGATTAACAACCAGCTTAGACCATCAGATAAACTGATTAACAACCAACCGAGAACATCAGATACACTGATTAACAACCAGCTTAGACCATCAGATACACTGATTAACAACCAACCGAGAACATCAGATAAACTGATTAACAACCAGCTTAGACCATCAGATACACTGATTAACAACCAGCCGAGACCATCAGATAAACTGATTAACAACCAGCCGAGACCATCAGATAAACTGATTAACAACCAGCTTAGACCATCAGATAAACTGATTAACAACCAGCCGAAACCATCAGATACACTGATTAACAACAAGCTTAGACCATCAGATACACTGGTTAACAACCAACCGAGACCATCAGATACACTGATTAACAACCAGCTTAGACCATCAGATACACTGGTTAACAACCAGCCGAGTCGATCAGATACACTGATTAACAACAAGCTTAGACCATCAGATACACTGGTTAACAACCAACCGAGACCATCAGATACACTGATTAACAACCAGCTTAGACCATCAGATACACTGGTTAACAACCAGTTGAGACCATCAGATACACTGATTAACAACCAGCTTAGACCATCAGATACACTGGTTAACAACCAACCGAGACCATCAGATACACTGATTAACAACCAGCTTAGACAATCAAATACACTGATTAACAACCAACCGAGACCATCAGATACACTGATTAACAACCAACCGAGACCATCAGATACACTGATTAACAACCAACCGAGACCATCAGATACACTGATTAACAACCAGCTTAGACCATCAGATAAACTGATTAACAACCAACCGAGAACATCAGATACACTGATTAACAACCAGCTTAGACCATCAGATACACTGATTAACAACCAGCTGAGACCATCAGATACACTGATTAACAACCAGCTTAGACCATCAGATAAACTGATTAACAACCAACCGAGTCCATCAGATAAACTGATTAACAACCAGCCGAGACCATCAGATACACTGATTAACAACCAACCGAGACCATCAGATAAACTGATTAACAACCAGCCGAAACCATCAGATACACTGGTTAACAACCAGTTGAGACCATCAGATACACTGATTAACAACCAGCCGAGTCCATCAGATACACTGATTAACAACCAGCTTAGACAATCAGATACACTGATTAACAACCAGCCGAGTCCATCAAATACACTGATTAACAACCAGCTTAGACAATCAAATACACTGATTAACAACCAACCGAAACCATCAGATACACTGATTAACAACCAACCGAGAAAATCAGATACACTGATTAACAACCAGCCGAGACCATCAGATACACTGATTAACAACCAACCGAGACCATCAGATACACTGATTAACAACCAGCTTCGACCATCAGATACACTGATTAACAACCAGCCGAGACCATCAGATACACTGATTAACAACCAGCTTAGACCATCAGATACACTGATTAACAACCAGCATATACAATCAAATACATTGATTAACAACCAGCCGAGTCCATCAGATACACTGATTAACAACCAACTGAGACCATCAGATACACTGATTAACAACCAGTTGAGACCATAAGATACACTGATTAACAACCAGTTGAGACCATCAGATACACTGATTAACAACCAGCTTAGACCATCAGATAAACTGATTAACAACCAGCCGAGAACATCAGATAAACTGATTAACAACCAACCGAGAACATCAGATAAACTGATTAACAACCAGCTTAGACCATCAGATACACTGATTAACAACCAGCTTTGACCATCAGATACACTGATTAACAACCAGCTTAGACCATCAGATACACTGATTAACAACCAGCCGAGTCGATCAGATACACTGATTAACAACAAGCTTAGACCATCAGATACACTGGTTAACAACCAACCGAGACCATCAGATACACTGATTAACAACCAGCTTAGACCATCAGATACACTGGTTAACAACCAGTTGAGACCATCAGATAAACTGATTAACAACCAGCTTAGACAATCAAATACACTGATTAACAACCAACCGAGACCATCAGATACACTGATTAACAACCAGCCGAAACCATCAGATACACTGATTAACAACCAACCGAGACCATCAGATACACTGATTAACAACCAGCTTAGACCATCAGATAAACTGGTTAACAACCAACCGAGACCATCAAATACACTGATTAACAACCAGCTTAGACCATCAGATACACTGATTAACAACCAGCTTAGACCATCAGATAAACTGATTAACAACCAACCGAGTCCATCAGATAAACTGATTAACAACCAGCTTAGACAATCAAATACACTGATTAACAACCAACCGAGACCATCAGATACACTGATTAACAACCAACCGAGACCATCAGATACACTGATTAACAACCAGCTGACACCATCAGATACACTGGTTAACAACCAACCGAGACCATCAGATACACTGATTAACTACCAGTTGAGACCATAAGATACACTGATTAACAACCAGTTGAGACCATCAGATACACTGATTAACAACCAGCTTAGACCATCAGATACACTGATTAACAACCAGCCGAGACCATCAGATAAAGTGATTAACAACCAACCGAGAACATCAGATAAACTGATTAACAACCAGCTTTGACCATCAGATACACTGATTAACAACCAGCTTAGTCCATCAGATACACTGATTAACAACCAGCTTAGACCATCAGATACACTGATTAACAACCAACCGAGACCATCAGATACACTGATTAACAACCAATCGAGATCATCAGATACACTGATTAACAACCAGCTTAGACCATCAGATAAACTGATTAACAACCAACCGAGTCCATCAGATAAACTGATTAACAACCAACCGAGACCATCAGATACACTGGTTAACAACCAACCGAGACCATCAGATACACTGATTAACAACCAGCCGAGTCCATCAGATACACTGATTAACAACCAGCTTAGACAATCAAATACATTGATTAACAACCAGCCTAGTCCATCACATACACTGATTAACAACCAACCGAGTCCATCAGATACACTGATTAACAACCAACTGAGACCATCAGATACACTGATTAACAACCAGTTGAGACCATAAGATACACTGATTAACAACCAGTTGAGACCATCAGATACACTGATTAACAACCAGCTTAGACCATCAGATAAACTGATTAACAACACACCGAGACCATCAGATAAACTGATTAACAACCAACCGAGAACATCAGATAAACTGATTAACAACCAGCTTAGACCATCAGATACACTGATTAACAACCAGCTTTGACCATCAGATAAACTGATTAACAACCAACCGAGAACATCAGATAAACTGATTAACAACCAACCGAGACCATCAGATACACTGATTAACAACCAACCGAGACCATCAGATAAACTGATTAACAACCAGCCGAAACCATCAGATACACTGATTAACAACCAGCTTAGACCATCAGATACACTGGTTAACAACCAACCGAGACCATAAGATACACTGATTAACAACCAGCCGAGTCGATCAGATACACTGATTAACAACAAGCTTAGACCATCAGATACACTGGTTAACAACCAACCGAGACCATCAGATACACTGATTAACAACCAGCTTAGACCATCAGATACACTGGTTAACAACCAGTTGAGACCATCAGATACACTGATTAACAACCAACCGAGACCATCAGATACACTGATTAACAACCAACCGAGACCATCAGATACACTGATTAACAACCAGCTTAGACCATCAGATAAACTGATTAACAACCAACCGAGACCATCAGATACACTGATTAACAACCAGCTGAGACCATCAGATACACTGATTAACAACCAGCTGAGACCATCAGATACACTGATTAACAACCAGCTTAGACCATCAGATAAACTGATTAACAACCAGCTTAGACAATCAAATACACTGATTAACAACCAACCGAGACCATCAGATACACTGATTAACAACCAGCTTACACCATCAGATACACTGGTTAACAACCAACCGAGACCATCAGATACACTGATTAACAACCAGCCGAGTCCATCAGATACACTGATTAACAACCAGCTTAGACAATCAAATACATTGATTAACAACCAGCCGAGTCCATCAGATACACTGATTAACAACCAACCGAGTCCATCAGATACACTGATTAACAACCAACTGAGACCATCAGATACACTGATTAACTACCAGTTGAGACCATCTGATACACTGATTAACAACCAGCTTAGACCATCAGATACACTGATTAACAACCAACCGAGAACATCAGATAAACTGATTAACAACCAGCTTAGACCATCAGATACACTGATTAACAACCAGCCGAGACCATCAGATACACTGATTAACAACCAGCTTAGACCATCAGATACACTGATTAACAACCAGCCGAGACCATCAGATAAACTGATTAACAACCAACCGAGAACATCAGATAAACTGATTAACAACCAGCTTAGACCATCAGATACACTGATTAACAACCAGCTTAGTCCATCAGATAAACTGATTAAAAACCAACCGAGTCCATCAGATAAACTGATTAACAACCAGCCGAAACCATCAGATACGCTGATTAACAACCAGCTTAGACCATCAGATACACTGATTAACAACCAGCCGAGACCATCAGATACACTGATTAACAACCAAACGAGTCCATCCGATACACTGATTAACAACCAGCCGAGACCATCAGATACACTGATTAACAACCAGCCGAGACCATCAGATACACTGATTAACAACCAGCCGAGACCATCAGATACACTGATTAACAACCAGCCGAGACCATCAGATACACTGATTAACAACCAGCCGAGTCCATCAGATACACTGATTAACAACCAGCCGAGACCATCAGATACACTGATTAACAACCAGCCGAGACCATCAGATACACTGATTAACAACCAACCGAGTCCATCAGATAAACTGATTAACAACCAGCTTAGACCATGAAATACACTGGTTAACAACCAGCCGAGACCATCAGATACACTGATTAACAACCAGTTAAGACCATCAGATACACTGATTAACAACCAGCCGAGACCATCAGATACACTGATTAACAACCAGCCGAGACCATCAGATACACTGATTAACAACCAACCGAGTCCATCAGATAAACTGATTAACAACCAGCTTAGACCATCAAATACACTGGTTAACAACCAACCGAGACCATCAGATACACTGATTAACAACCAACCGAGTCCATCAGATAAACTGATTAACAACCAGCTTAGACCATCAAATACACTGGTTAACAACCAACCGAGACCATCAGATACACTGATTAACAACCAACCGAGTCCATCAGATAAACTGATTAACAACCAGCTTAGACCATGAAATACACTGGTTAACAACCAGCCGAGACCATCAGATACACTGATTAACAACCAGCCGAAACCATCAGATACACTGATTAACAACCAGCCGAGACCATCAGATACACTGGTTAACAACCAGTTGAGACCATCAGATACACTGATTAACAACCAGCTTAGACCATCAGATACACTGATTAACAACCAACCGAGTTCATCAGATAAACTGATTAACAACCAGCCGAAACCATCAGATACACTGGTTAACAACCAGCTGAGACCTTCAGATACACTGATTAACAACCAGCTTAGACCATCAGATACACTGATTAACAACCAACCGAGTCCATCAGATAAACTGATTAACAACCAGCCGAAACCATCAGATACACTGATTAACAACCAGCCGAAACCATCAGATACACTGATTAACAACCAGCCGAGACCATCAGATACACTGGTTAACAACCAGCTGAGACCTTCAGATACACTGATTAACAACCAGCTTAGACCATCAGATACACTGATTAACAACCAACCGAGTCCATCAGATAAACTGATTAACAACCAGCCGAAACCATCAGATACACTGGTTAACAACCAGTTGAGACCATCAGATACACTGATTAACAACCAGCTGAGACCATCAGATACACTGATTAACAACCAGCTGAGACCATCAGATACACTGATTAACAACCAACCGAGTCTATCAGATAAACTGATTAACAACCAGCTGAGACAATCAAATACACTGATTAACAACCAACCGAAACCATCAGATACACTGATTAACAACCAGCTGAGACCATCAGATACACTGATTAACAACCAGCTGAGACCATCAGATACACTGATTAACAACCAACCGAGTCTATCAGATAAACTGATTAACAACCAGCTGAGACAATCAAATACACTGGTTAACAACCAACCGAGACCATCAGATACACTGGTTAACAACCAGTTGAGACCATCAGATACACTGATTAACAACCAGCTGAGACCATCAAATACACTGATTAACAACCAACCGAGTCCATCAGATAAACTGATTAACAACCAGCTTAGACAATCAAATACACTTATTAACAACCAACCGAGACCATCAGATACACTGATTAACAACCAACTGAGACCATCAGATACACTGATTAACAACCAACCGAGACCATCAGATACACTGGTTAACAACCAGTTGAGACCATCAGATACACTGATTAACAACCAGCTTAGACCATCAAATACACTGATTAACAACCAACAGATTCCATCAGATAAACTGATTAACAACCAGCTTAGACAATCAAATACACTGATTAACAACCAACCGAGACCATCAGATACACTGATTAACAACCGACCGAGACCATCAGATACACTGATTAACAACCAACCGAGTCCATCAGATATACTGATTAACAACCAGCTTAGACCATCAGATACACTGATTAACAACCAACCGAGTCCATCAGATATACTGATTAACAACCAGCTTAGACCATCAGATACACTGATTAACAACCAACCGAGACCATCAGATACACTGATTAACAACCAGCTTAGACCATCAGATACACTGATTAACAACCAACCGAGTCCATTAGATAAACTGATTAACAACCAGCTTAGACAATCAAATACACTGATTAACAACCATCCGAGACCATCAGATACACTGATTAACAACCAGCTTAGACCATCAGATACACTGATTAACAACCAACCGAGTCCATTAGATACACTGATTAACAACCAGCTTAGACCTTCAGATACACTGATTAACAACCAGCTTAGACCATCAGATACACTGATTAACAACCAGCCGAGACCATCAGATACACTGATTAACAACCAACCGAGACTATCAGATACACTGATTAACAACCAGCCGAAACCATCAGATACACTGATTAACAACCAACCGAGACCATCAGATACACTGGTTAACAACCAGTTGAGACCATCAGATACACTGATTAACAACCAGCTGAGACCTTCAGATACACTGATTAACAACCAGCCGAGTCCATCAGATAAACTGATTAACAACCAGCTTAGACAATCAAATACACTGATTAATAACCAACCGAAACCATCAGATACACTGATTAACAACCAGCCGAGTCAATCAGATACACTGATTAACAACCAGCCGAGTCTATCAGATAAACTGATTAACAACCAGCTTAGACCATCAGATACACTGATTAACAACCAACCGAGACCATCAGATACACTGGTTAACAACCAGTTGAGACCATCAGATACACTGATTAACAACCAGCTTAGACAATCAAATACACTTATTAACAACCAACCGAGACCATCAGATACACTGATTAACAACCAACTGAGACCATCAGATACACTGATTAACAACCAACTGAGACCATCAGATACACTGGTTAACAACCAGTTGAGACCATCAGATACACTGATTAACAACCAGCTTAGACAATCAAATACACTTATTAACAACCAACCGAGACCATCAGATACACTGATTAACAACCAACCGAGACCATCAGATACACTGATTAACAACCAGCTTAGACAATCAAATACACTTATTAACAACCAACCGAGACCATCAGATACACTGATTAACAACCAACTGAGACCATCAGATACACTGATTAACAACCAACCGAGACCATCAGATACACTGGTTAACAACCAGTTGAGACCATCAGATACACTGATTAACAACCAGCTTAGACCATCAAATACACTGATTAACAACCAACCGAAACCATCAGATACACTGATTAACAACCAGCCGAGTCCATCAGATACACTGATTAACAACCAGCCGAGTCCATCAGATATACTGATTAACAACCAGCTTAGACAATCAAATACACTGATTAACAACCAACCGAGACCATCAGATACACTGATTAACAACCGACCGAGACCATCAGATACACTGATTAACAACCAACCGAGTCCATCAGATATACTGATTAACAACCAGCTTAGACCATCAGATACACTGATTAACAACCAACCGAGTCCATCAGATATACTGATTAACAACCAGCTTAGACCATCAGATACACTGATTAACAACCAACCGAGACCATCAGATACACTGATTAACAACCAGCTTAGACCATCAGATACACTGATTAACAACCAACCGAGTCCATTAGATACACTGATTAACAACCAGCTTAGACCATCAGATACACTGATTAACAACCAACCGAGACCATCAGATACACTGATTAACAACCAGCTTAGACCATCAGATACACTGATTAACAACCAACCGAGACCATTAGATAAACTGATTAACAACCAGCTTAGACCATCAGATACACTGATTAACAACCAACCGAGTCCATCAGATACACTGATTAACAACCAACTGAGACCATCAGATACACTGATTAACAACCAGTTGAGACCATAAGATACACTGATTAACAACCAGTTGAGACCATCAGATACACTGATTAACAACGAGCTTAGACCATCAGATAAACTGATTAACAACCAGCCCAGACCATCAGATACACTGATTAACAACCAACCGAGACCATCAGATACACTGATTAACAACCAGCTTAGACAATCAAATACATTGATTAACAACCAACCGAGACCATCAGATACACTGATTAACAACCAGCCGAAACCATCAGATACACTGATTAACAACCAACCGAGACCATCAGATAAACTGGTTAACAACCAGTTGAGACCATCAGATACACTGATTAACAACCAGCTGAGACCATCAGATACACTGGTTAACAACCAGCCGAGACCATCAGATACACTGATTAAGAACCAGCCGAGACCATCAGATACACTGATTAACAACCAACCGAAACCATCAGATATACTGGTTAACAACCAGTTGAGACCATCAGATACACTGGTTAACAACCAACCGAGACCATCAGATACACTGATTAACAACCAGCCGAGACCATCAGATACACTGATTAAAAACCAACCGAGACCATCAGATACACTGATTAACAACCAGCCGAGACCATCAGATACACTGATTAAAAACCAACCGAGACCATCAGATACACTGGTTAACAACCAGTTGAGACCATCAGATACACTGATTAACAACCAGCTTAGACAATCAAATACACTGATTAACAACCAACCGAGTCCATCAGATAAACTGATTAACAACCAGCTTAGACAATCAAATACACTGATTAACAACCAACTGAGACCATCAGATACACTGATTAACAACCAACCGAGACCATCAGATACACTGGTTAACAACCAGTTGAGACCATCAGATACACTGATTAACAACCAGCTTAGACCATCAAATACACTGATTAACAACCAACCGAGTCCATCAGATAAACTGATTAACAACCAGTTGAGACCATCAGATACACAGATTAACAACCACCTTAGACCATCAGATACACTGATTAACAACCAACCGAGTCCATCAGATATACTGATTAACAACCAGCTTAGACAATCAAATACACTGATTAACAACCAACCGAGACCATCAGATACACTGATTAACAACCGACCGAGACCATCAGATACACTGATTAACAACCAACCGAGTCCATCAGATATACTGATTAACAACCAGCTTAGACCATCAGATACACTGATTAACAACCAACCGAGACCATCAGATACACTGATTAACAACCAGCTTAGACCATCAGATACACTGATTAACAACCAGCCGAGACCATCAGATACACTGATTAACAACCAACCGAGACCATCAGATACACTGATTTACAACCAGCTTAGACCATCAGATACACTGATTAACAACCAACCAAGTCCATTAGATAAACTGATTAACAACCAGCCGAGTCCATCAGATACACTGATTAACAACCAACCGAGTCCATCAGATACACTGATTAACAACCAGCTTAGACCATCAGATACACTGATTAACAACCAGCCGAGACCACCAGATACACTGATTAACAACCAGCCGAGACCATCAGATACACTGATTAACAACCAGCCGAGACCATCAGATACACTGGTTAACAACCAGCTTAGACCATCAGATATACTGATTAACAACCAGCTTAGACCATCAAATACACTGATTAACAACCAACCGAGTCCATCAGATAAACTGATTAACAACCAGCTTAGACAATCAAATACACTGATTAACAACCAACCGAGACCATCAGATACACTGATTAACAACCAACCGAGTCCATCAGATATACTGATTAACAACCAGCTTAGACCATCAGATACACTGATTAACAACCAACCGAGTCCATCAGATATACTGATTAACAACCAGCTTAGACCATCAGATACACTGATTAACAACCAACCGAGTCCATCAGATATACTGATTAACAACCAGCTTAGACCATCAGATACACTGATTAACAACCAGCTTAGACCATCAGATACACTGATTAAAAACCAACCGAGTCCATTAGATAAACTGATTAACAACCAGCTTAGACAATCAAATACATTGATTAACAACCAGCCGAGTCCATCAGATACACTGATTAACAACCAACCGAGTCCATCAGATACACTGATTAACAACCAGCTTAGACCATCAGATACACTGATTAACAACCAGCCGAGACCATCAGATACACTGATTAACAACCAGCCGAGACCATCAGATACACTGATTAACAACCAGCCGAGACCATCAGATACACTGGTTAACAACCAACCGAGACCATCAGATACACTGGTTAACAACCAACCGAGACCATCAGATACACTGGTTAAGAACAAGCCGAGACCAACAGATACACTGATTAACAACCAGCTTAGACCATCAGATACACTGGTTAACAACCAGCCGAGACCATCAGATACACTGATTAACAACCAGCTTAGACCATCAGATACACTGGTTAACAACCAGCCGAGACCATCAGATAAACTGGTTAACAACCAGCCGAGACCATCAGATAAACTGATTAACATCCAACCGAGGACATCAGATAAACTGATTAACAACCAACCGAGACCATCAGATACACTGATTAACAACCAGCTTAGACCATCAGATACACTGATTAACAACGACCTTAGACCATCAGATACACTGATTAACAACCAGCTTAGACCATCAGATACACTGGTTAACATCCAGCTTAGACCATCAGATACACTGGTTAACAACCAGCTTAGACCATCAGATACACTGGTTAACAACCAGCTTAGACCATCAGATACACTGATTAACATCCAGCTTAGACCATCAGATACACTGGTTAACAACCAGCTTAGACCATCAGATACACTGATTAAAAACCAATCGAGACCATCAGATACACTGATTAACAACCAGCTTAGACAATCAGATACACTGATTAACAACCAGCTTAGACCATCAGATAAACTGATTAAAAACCAACCGAGTCCATCAGATAAACTAATTAACAACCAGCTTAGACCATCAGATACACTGATTAACAACCAGCCGAAACCATAAGATGCACTGATTAACAACCAGCCGAGTCCATCAGATACACTGATTAACAACCAGTTGAGAACATCAGATACACTGATTAACAACCAACCGAGACCATCAGATACACTGGTTAACAACCAGTTGAGACCATCAGATACACTGATTAACAACCAGTTGAGACCATCAGATACACTGATTAACAACCAGCTTAGACCATGAGATACACTGATTAACAACCAGCTTAAACCATCAGATACACTGATTAACAACCAGCTTAGTCCATCAGATAAACTGATTAAAAACCAACCGAGTCCATCAGATAAACTGATTAACAACCAGCTTAGACCATCAGATACACTGGTTAAAAACAAGCCAAGTCCATCAGATAAACTGATTAACAACCAAACGAGTCCATCAGATACACTGATTAACAACCAACCGAGACCATCAGATACACTGGTTAACAACCAGTTGAGACCATCAGATACACTGATTAACAACCAACCGAGACCATCAGATACACTGGTTAACAACCAGCTGAGACCATCAGATACACTGATTAATAACCAATCGAGTCCATCAGATAAACTGATTAATAACCAGCCGAGACCATCAGATACACTGATTAACAACCAGCCAAGTCCATCAGATAAACTGATTAACAACCAGCTAAGACTATCAGATACACTGGTTAACAACCAACCGAGACCATCAGATACACTGATTAACAACCAACCGAGACCATCAGATACACTGGTTAACAACCAGTTGAGACCATCAGATACACTGATTAACAACCAGTTGAGACCATCAGATACACTGATTAACAACCAGTTGAGACCATCAGATACACTGATTAACAACCAGCTTAGACCATCAGATACACTGGTTAACAACCAACCGAGACCATCAGATACACTGATTAAAAACCAACCGAAACCATCAGATACACTGGTTAACAACCAGTTGAGACCATCAGATACACTGATTAACAACCAGCTTAGACAATCAAATACATTGATTAACAACCAGCCGAGTCCATCAGATACACTGATTAACAACGAGCTTAGACCATCAGATAAACTGATTAACAACCAGCCGAGACCATCAGATACACTGATTAACAACCAGCTTAGACAATCAAATACATTGATTAACAACCAACCGAGACCATCAGATACACTGATTAACAACCAGCCGAAACCATCAGATACACTGATTAACAACCAACCGAGAACATCAGATACACTGGTTAACAACCAGTTGAGACCATCAGATACACTGATTAACAACCAGCTGAGACCATCAGATACACTGGTTAACAACCAGCCGAGACCATCAGATACACTGATTAACAACCAGCCGAGACCATCAGATACACTGATTAACAACCAACCGAGACCATCAGATATACTGATTAACAACCAACCGAGTCCATCAGATAAACTGATTAACAACCAGCTTAGACAATCAAATACACTGATTAACAACCAACCGAGACCATCAGATACACTGATTAACAACCAACTGAGACCATCAGATACACTGATTAACAATCAACCGAGACCATCAGATACACTGGTTAACAACCAGTTGAGACCATCAGATACACTGATTAACAACCAGCTTAGACCATCAAATACACTGATTAACAACCAACCGAGTCCATCAGATAAACTGATTAACAACCAGCTTAGACAATCAAATACACTGATTAACAACCAACCGAGACCATCAGATACACTGATTAACAACCAACCGAGACCATCAGATATACTGATTAACAACGAGCTTAGACCATCAGATACACTGATTAACAACCAGCTTAGACCATCAGATACACTGATTAACAACCAACCGAGTCCATTAGATAAACTGATTAACAACCAGCTTAGACAATCAAATACACTGATTAACAACCAGCCGAAACCATCAGATACACTGATTAACAACCAACCGAGACCATCAGATACACTGGTTAACAACCAGTTGAGACCATCAGATACACTGGTTAACAACCAGCCGAGACCATCAGATACACTGATTAACAACCAACCGAGACCATCAGATATACTGGTTAACAACCAGTTGAGTCCATCAGATACACTGATTAACAACCAACCGAGTCCATCAGATACACTGATTAACAACCAGCTTAGACCATCAGATACACTGATTAACAACCAGCCGAGACCATCAGATACACTGATTAACAACCAGCCGAGACCATCAGATACACTGATTAACAACCAGCCGAGACCATCAGATACACTGATTAACAACCAGCCGAGACCATCAGATACACTGGTTACAACCAACCGAGACCATCAGATACACTGGTTAACAACCAACCGAGACCATCAGATACACTGATTAACAACCAGCTTAGACCATCAGATACACTGGTTAACAACCAGCCGAGACCATCAGATACACTGATTAACAACCAGCTTAGACCATCAGATACACTGGTTAACAACCAGCCGAGACCATCAGATAAACTGGTTAACAACCAGCCGAAACCATCAGATAAACTGATTAACATCCAACCGAGGACATCAGATAAACTGATTAACAACCAACCGAGACCATCAGATACACTGATTAACAACCAGCTTAGACCATCAGATACACTGGTTAACATCCAGCTTAGACCATCAGATACACTGGTTAACAACCAGCTTAGACCATCAGATACACTGGTTAACAACCAGCTTAGACCATCAGATACACTGATTAACATCCAGCTTAGACCATCAGATACACTGGTTAACAACCAGCTTAGACCATCAGATACACTGATTAACATCCAGCTTAGACCATCAGATACACTGGTTAACAACCAGCTTAGACAATCAGATACACTGATTAACAACCAGCTTAGACCATCAGATAAACTGATTAAAAACCAACCGAGTCCATCAGATAAACTAATTAACAACCGGCTTAGACCATCAGATACACTGATTAACAACCAGCCGAAACCATAAGATGCACTGATTAACAACCAGCCGAGTCCATCAGATACACTGATTAACAACCAACCGAGACCATCAGATACACTGGTTAACAACCAGTTGAGACCATAAGATACACTGATTAACAACCAGTTGAGACCATCAGATACACTGATTAACAACCAGCTTAGACCATGAGATACACTGATTAACAACCAGCTTAAACCATCAGATACACTGATTAACAACCAGCTTAGTCCATCAGATAAACTGATTAAAAACCAACCGAGTCCATCAGATAAACTGATTAACAACCAGCTTAGACCATCAGATACACTGGTTAAAAACAAGCCAAGTCCATCAGATAAACTGATTAACAACCAAACGAGTCCATCAGATACACTGATTAACAACCAACCGAGACCATCAGATACACTGGTTAACAACCAGTTGAGACCATCAGATACACTGATTAACAACCAACCGAGACCATCAGATACACTGGTTAACAACCAGCTGAGACCATCAGATACACTGATTAATAACCAATCGAGTCCATCAGATAAACTGGTTAACAACCAACCGAGACCATCAGATACACTGATTAACAACCAACCGAGACCATCAGATACACTGGTTAACAACCAGTTGAGACCATCAGATACACTGATTAACAACCAGTTGAGACCATCAGATACACTGATTAACAACCAGTTGAGACCATCAGATACACTGATTAACAACCAGCTTAGACCATCAGATACACTGGTTAACAACCAACCGAGACCATCAGATACACTGATTAAAAACCAACCGAAACCATCAGATACACTGGTTAACAACCAGTTGAGACCATCAGATACACTGATTAACAACCAGCTTAGACAATCAAATACATTGATTAACAACCAGCCGAGTCCATCAGATACACTGATTAACAACGAGCTTAGACCATCAGATAAACTGATTAACAACCAGCCGAGACCATCAGATACACTGATTAACAACCAGCTTAGACAATCAAATACATTGATTAACAACCAACCGAGACCATCAGATACACTGATTAACAACCAGCCGAAACCATCAGATACACTGATTAACAACCAACCGAGAACATCAGATACACTGGTTAACAACCAGTTGAGACCATCAGATACACTGATTAACAACCAGCTGAGACCATCAGATACACTGGTTAACAACCAGCCGAGACCATCAGATACACTGATTAACAACCAGCCGAGACCATCAGATACACTGATTAACAACCAACCGAGACCATCAGATATACTGATTAACAACCAACCGAGTCCATCAGATAAACTGATTAACAACCAGCTTAGACAATCAAATACACTGATTAACAACCAACCGAGACCATCAGATACACTGATTAACAACCAACTGAGACCATCAGATACACTGATTAACAACCAACCGAGACCATCAGATACACTGATTAACAACCAGCTTAGACAATCAAATACACTGATTAACAACCAACCGAGACCATCAGATACACTGATTAACAACCAACTGAGACCATCAAATACACTGATTAACAACCAACCGAGTCCATCAGATAAACTGATTAACAACCAGCTTAGACAATCAAATACACTGATTAACAACCAACCGAGACCATCAGATACACTGATTAACAACCAACCGAGACCATCAGATACACTGATTAACAACCAACCGAGACCATCAGATACACTGATTAACAACCAGCTTAGACCATCAGATACACTGATTAACAACCAACCGAGTCCATTAGATAAACTGATTAACAAGCAGCTTAGACAATCAAATACACTGATTAACAACCAGCCGAAACCATCAGATACACTGGTTAACAACCAGTTGAGACCATCAGATACACTGGTTAACAACCAACCGAGACCATCAGATATACTGGTTAACAACCAGTTGAGACCATCAGATACACTGATTAACAACCAGCTTAGACAATCAAATACACTGATTAACAACCAACCGAGACCATCAGATACACTGATTAACAACCAGCTTAGACCATCAGATACACTGGTTAACAACCGACCGAGACCATCAGATACACTGGTTAACAACCAGTTGAGACCATCAGATACACTGATTAACAACCAGCTGAGACCATCAAATACACTGATTAACAACCAACCGAGACCATCAGATACACTGGTTAACAACCAGTTGAGACCATCAGATACACTGATTAACAACCAGCTTAGACCATCAAATACACTGATTAACAACCAACCGAGTCCATCAGATAAACTGATTAACAACCGACCGAGACCATCAGATACACTGATTAACAACCAACCGAGTCCATCAGATATACAGATTAACAACCAGCTTAGACCATCAGATACACTGATTAACAACCAGCCGAGACCATCAGATACACTGATTAACAACCAGCTTAGACCATCAGATACACTGATTAACAACCAACCGAGACCATCAGATACACTGATTAACAACCAGCTTAGACCATCAGATACACTGATTAACAACCAACCGAGACCATCAGATACACTGATTAACAACCAGCTTAGAACATCAGATACACTGATTAACAACCAACCGAGTCCATCAGATAAACTGATTAACAACCAGCTTAGACAATCAAATACACTGATTAACAACCATCCGAGACCATCAGATACACTGATTAACAACCAGCTTAGACCATCAGATACATTGATTAACAACCAACCGAGTCCATTAGATACACTGATTAACAACCAGCTTAGACCATCAGATACACTGGTTAACAACCAACCGAGACCATCAGATACACTGATTAACAACCAACCGAGACCATCAGATACACTGGTTAACAACCAGTTGAGACCATCAGATACACTGATTAACAACCAGTTGAGACCATCAGATACACTGATTAACAACCAGTTGAGACCATCAGATACACTGATTAACAACCAGCTTATACCATCAGATACACTGGTTAACAACCAACCGAGACCATCAGATACACTGATTAAAAACCAACCGAAACCATCAGATACACTGGTTAACAACCAGTTGAGACCATCAGATACACTGATTAACAACCAGCTTAGACAATCAAATACATTGATTAACAACCAGCCGAGTCCATCAGATACACTGATTAACAACGAGCTTAGACCATCAGATAAACTGATTAACAACCAGCCGAGACCATCAGATACACTGATTAACAACCAGCTTAGACAATCAAATACATTGATTAACAACCAACCGAGACCATCAGATACACTGATTAACAACCAGCCGAAACCATCAGATACACTGATTAACAACCAACCGAGACCATCAGATACACTGGTTAACAACCAGTTGAGACCATCAGATACACTGATTAACAACCAGCTGAGACCATCAGATACACTGGTTAACAACCAGCCGAGACCATCAGATACACTGATTAACAACCAGCCGAGACCATCAGATACACTGATTAACAACCAACCGAGTCCATCAGATAAACTGATTAACAACCAGCTTAGACAATCAAATACACTGATTAACAACCAACCGAGACCATCAGATACACTGATTAACAACCAACTGAGACCATCAGATACACTGATTAACAACCAACCGAGACCATCAGATACACTGGTTAACAACCAGTTGAGACCATCAGATACACTGATTAACAACCAGCTTAGACCATCAAATACACTGATTAACAACCAACCGAGTCCATCAGATAAACTGATTAACAACCAGCTTAGACAATCAAATACACTGATTAACAACCAACCGAGACCATCAGATACACTGATTAACAACCAACCGAGACCATCAGATACACTGATTAACAACCAACCGAGACCATCAGATACACTGATTAAAAACCAACCGAGTCCATCAGATATACTGATTAACAACGAGCTTAGACCATCAGATACACTGATTAACAACCAGCTTAGACCATCAGATACACTGATTAACAACCAGCTTAGACAATCAAATACACTGATTAACAACCAGCCGAAACCATCAGATACACTGATTAACAACCAACCGAGACCATCAGATACACTGGTTAACAACCAGTTGAGACCATCAGATACACTGGTTAACAACCAGCCGAGACCATCAGATACACTGGTTAACAACCAGTTGAGACCATCAGATACACTGGTTAACAACCAGCCGAGACCATCAGATACACTGATTAACAACCAACCGAGACCATCAGATATACTGGTTAACAACCAGTTGAGACCATCAGATACACTGATTAACAACCAGCTTAGACCATCAGATACACTGGTTAACAACCAACCGAGACCATCAGATACACTGATTAACAACCAGCTTAGACAATCAAATACACTGATTAACAACCAACCGAGACCATCAGATACACTGATTAACAACCAGCTTAGACCATCAGATACACTGGTTAACAACCGACCGAGACCATCAGATACACTGGTTAACAACCAGTTGAGACCATCAGATACACTGATTAACAACCAGCTGAGACCATCAAATACACTGATTAACAACCAACCGAGACCATCAGATACACTGGTTAACAACCAGTTGAGACCATCAGATACACTGATTAACAACCAGCTTAGACCATCAAATACACTGATTAACAACCAACCGAGTCCATCAGATATACTGATTAACAACCAGCCGAGACCATCAGATAAACTGATTAACAACCAGCTTTGACCATCAGATACACTGATTAACAACCAGCCGAGACCATCAGATACACTGATTAACAACCAGCCGAGACCATCAGATACACTGATTAACAACCAGCTTTGACCATCAGATACACTGATTAACAACCAACCGAATCCATCAGATACACTGATTAACAACCAGCTTAGACCATCAGATACACTGATTAACAACCAACCGAGTCCATTAGATAAACTGATTAACAACCAGCTTAGACAATCAAATACACTGATTAACAACCATCCGAGACCATCAGATACACTGATTAACAACCAGCTTAGACCATCAGATACACTGATTAACAACCAACCGAGTCCATTAGATACACTGATTAACAACCAGCTTAGACCATCAGATAAACTGATTAACAACCAACCGAGACCATCAGATACACTGATTAACAACCAGCTTAGACCATCAGATACACTGATTAACAACCAACCGAGACCATCAGATACACTGGTTAACAACCAGTTGAGACCATCAGATACACTGATTAACAACCAGCTTAGACCATCAAATACACTGATTAACAACCAACCGAGACCATCAGATACACTGATTAACAACCGACCGAGACCATCAGATACACTGATTAACAACCAACCGAGTCCATCAGATATACTGTTTAACAACCAGCTTAGACCATCAGATACACTGATTAACAACCAGCTTAGACCATCAGATACACTGATTAAAAACCAACCGAGTCCATCAGATATACTGATTAACAACCAGCTTAGACCATCAGATACACTGATTAACAACCAGCTTAGACCATCAGATACACTGATTAACAACCAACCGAGACCATCAGATACACTGATTAACAACCAGCTTAGACCATCAGATACACTGATTAACAACCAACCGAGTCCATTAGATAAACTGATTAACAACCAACCGAGTCCATCAGATACACTGATTAACAACCAGCTTAGACCATCAGATACACTGATTAACAACCAGCTTAGACCATCAGATACACTGATTAACAACCAGCCGAGACCATCAGATACACTGATTAACAACCAGCCGAGACCATCAGATACACTGATTAACAACCAGCTTAGACCATCAGATACACTGATTAACAACCAACCGAGTCCATTAGATAAACTGATTAACAACCAGCCGAGTCCATCAGATACACTGATTAACAACCAACCGAGTCCATCAGATACACTGATTAACAACCAGCTTAGACCATCAGATACACTGATTAACAACCAGCCGAGACCATCAGATACACTGATTAACAACCAGCCGAGACCATCAGATACACTGATTAACAACCAGCCGAGACCATCAGATACACTGGTTAACAACCAGCTTAGACCATCAGATACACTGATTAACAACCAGCTTAGACCATCAAATACACTGATTAACAACCAACCGAGTCCATCAGATAAACTGATTAACAACCAGCTTAGACAATCAAATACACTGATTAACAACCAACCGAGACCATCAGATACACTGATTAACAACCAACCGAGTCCATCAGATATACTGATTAACAACCAGCTTAGACCATCAGATACACTGATTAACAACCAACCGAGTCCATCAGATATACTGATTAACAACCAGCTTAGACCATCAGATACACTGATTAACAACCAACCGAGACCATCAGATACACTGATTAACAACCAGCTTAGACCATCAGATACACTGATTAACAACCAACCGAGACCATCAGATACACTGATTAAAAACCAACCGAGTCCATTAGATAAACTGATTAACAACCAGCTTAGACAATCAAATACATTGATTAACAACCAGCCGAGTCCATCAGATACACTGATTAACAACCAACCGAGTCCATCAGATAAACTGATTAACAACCAGCCGAGACCATCAGATACACTGATTAACAACCAACCGAGACCATCAGATACACTGATTAACAACCAACCGAGACCATCAGATACACTGATTAACAACCAGCCGAGACCATCAGATACACTGATTAACAACCAGCCGAGACCATCAGATACACTGATTAACAACCAACCGAGACCATCAGATACACTGATTAACAACCAGCCGAGACCATCAGATACACTGATTAACAACCAGCGGAGTCCATCAGATACACTGGTTAACAACCAGCTTAGACCATCAGATACACTGATTAACAACCAGCCGAGACCATCAGATACACTGGTTAACAACCAGCTTAGACCATCAGATACACTGATTAACAACCAGCCGAGACCATCAGATACACTGATTAACAACCAGCTTAGACAATCAAATACATTGATTAACAACCAGCCGAGTCCATCAGATACACTGATTAACAACCAACCGAGACCATCAGATACACTGATTTACAACCAGCCGAGACCATCAGATACACTGATTAACAACCAGCCGAGACCATCAGATACACTGATTAACAACCAGCCGAGACCATCAGATACACTGGTTAACAACCAACCGAGACCATCAGATACACTGATTAACAACCAACCGAGACCATCAGATACACTGGTTAACAACCAGTTGAGACCATCAGATACACTGATTAACAACCAGTTGAGACCATCAGATATACTGATTAACAACCAGCTAAGACCATCAGATACACTGGTTAACAACCAACCGAGACCATCAGATACACTGGTTAAGAACAAGCCGAGACCAACAGATACACTGATTAACAACCAGCTTAGACCATCAGATACACTGGTTAACAACCAGCCGAGACCATCAGATACACTGATTAACAACCAGCTTAGACCATCAGATACACTGGTTAACAACCAGCCGAGACCATCAGATAAACTGGTTAACAACCAGCCGAGACCATCAGATAAACTGGTTAACAACCAGCCGAGACCATCAGATAAACTGGTTAACAACCAGCCGAGACCATCAGATAAACTGGTTAACAACCAGCTTAGACCATCAGATACACTGATTAACAACGACCTTAGACCATCAGATACACTGATTAACAACCAGCTTAGACCATCAGATACACTGATTAACATCCAGCTTAGACCATCAGATACACTGGTTAACAACCAACCGAGAACATCAGATAAACTGATTAACAACCAGCTTAGACCATCAGATACACTGATTAACAACCAGCTTAGACCATCAGATACACTGATTAAAAACCAATCGAGACCATCAGATACACTGATTAAGAACCAGCTTAGACAATCAGATACACTGATTAACAACCAGATTAGTCCATCAGATAAACTGATTAAAAACCAACCGAGTCCATCAGATAAACTAATTAACAACCAGCTTAGACCATCAGATACACTGATTAACAACCAGCCGAAACCATAAGATGCACTGATTAACAACTAGCCGAGTCCATCAGATACACTGATTAACAACCAGTTGAGAACATCAGATACACTGATTAACAACCAACCGAGACCATCAGATACACTGGTTAACAACCAGTTGAGACCATAAGATACACTGATTAACAACCAGTTGAGACCATCAGATACACTGATTAACAACCAGTTGAGACCATCAGATACACTGGTTAACAACCAACCGAGACCATCAGATACACTGGTTAACAACCAGCTTAGACCATCAGATACACTGGTTAACAACCAGCCGAGACCATCAGATAAACTGGTTAACAACCAGCCGAGACCATCAGATAAACTGATTAACAACCAACCGAGGACATCAGATAAACTGATTAACAACCAACCGAGACCATCAGATACACTGATTAACAACCAGCTTAGACCATCAGATACACTGATTAACAACCAGCTTAGACCATCAGATACACTGATTAACAACCAGCTTAGACCATCAGATACACTGATTAACAACCAGCTTAGACCATCAGATACACTGATTAACAACCAGCCGAGTCCATCAGATACACTGATTAACAACCAAACGAGTCCATCAGATACACTGATTAACAACCAGCCAAGTCCATCAGATACACTGATTAACAACCAGTTGAGAACATCAGATACACTGATTAACAACCAACCGAGACCATCAGATACACTGGTTAACAACCAGTTGAGACCATAAGATACACTGATTAACAACCAGTTGAGACCATCAGATACACTGATTAACAACCAGCTTAGACCATCAGATACACTGGTTAACAACCAACCGAGACCATCAGATAAACTGATTAACAACCAACCGAGAACATCAGATAAACTGATTAACAACCAGCTTAGACCATCAGATAAACTGATTAACAATCAAACGAGTCCATCAGATAAACTGATTAACAACCAGTTGAGACCATCAGATACACTGATTAACAACCAACCGAGACCATCAGATACACTGGTTAACAACCAGTTGAGACCATAAGATACACTGATTAACAACCAGTTGAGACCATCAGATACACTGATTAACAACCAACCGAGACCATCAGATACACTGATTAACAACCAACGTACACCATCAGATACACTGGTTAACAACCAACCAAGACCATCAGATACACTGGTTAACAACCAGCCGAGACCATCAGATAAACTGATTAACAACCAACCGAAAACATCAGATAAACTGATTAACAACCAGCTTTGACCATCAGATACACTGATTAACAACCAGCTTAGACCATCAGATACACTGATTAACAACCAGTTGAGACCATAAGATAAACTAATTAACAACCAGTTGAGACCATCAGATACACTGATTAACAAGCAGCTTAGACCATCAGATACACTGATTAACAACCAGCCGAAACCATCAGATACACTGATTAACAACCAGCTTAAACCATCAGATACACTGATTAACAACCAGCTTAGACCATCAGATACACTGATTAACAACCAGTTGAGACCATAAGATACACTAATTAACAACCAGTTGAGACCATCAGATACACTGATTAACAACCAGCTTAGACCATCAGATACACTGATTAACAACCAGCTTAGACCATCAGATACACTGACTAACAACCAGCTTAGACCATCAGATACACTGGTTAACAACCAACCGAGACCATCAGATAAACTGATTAACAACCAGCTTAGACCATCAGATACACTGATTAACAACCAGCTTAGACCATCAGATACACTGATTAACAACCAGCCGAAACCATAAGATACACTGATTAACAACCAGTTGAGACCATAAGATACACTAATTAACAACCAGTTGAGACCATCAGATACACTGATTAACAACCAGCTTAGACCATCAGATACACTGATTAACAACCAGCTTAGACCATCAGATACACTGATTAACAACCAGCTTAGACCATCAGATACACTGGTTAACAACCAACCGAGACCATCAGATAAACTGATTAACAACCTACCGAGAACATCAGATAAACTTATTAACAACCAGCTTAGACCATCAGATACACTGATTAACAACCAGCCGAAACCATAAGATACACTGGTTAACAACCAGTTGAGACCATAAGATACACTAATTAACAACCAGTTGAGACCATCAGATACACTGATTAAAAACCAGCTTAGACCATCAGATACACTGATTAACAGCCAGCCGAGTCCATCAGATACACTGATTAACAACCAAACGAGTCCATCAGATACACTGATTAACAACCAAACGAGTCCATCAGATACACTGATTAACAACCAACCGAGTCCATCAGATAAACTGATTAACAACCAGCTTAGACAATCAAATACACTGATTAACAACCAACCGAGACCATCAGATACACTGGTTAACAACCAACCGAGACCATCAGATACACTGGTTAAAAACAAGCCAAGTCCATCAGATACACTGATTAACAACCAGCCGAGACCATCAGATACACTGATTAACAACCAGCTTAGACCATCAGATACACTGGTTAACAACCAACCGAGACCATCAGATACACTGGTTAAAAACAAGCCAAGTCCATCAGATACACTGATTAACAACCAGCCGAGACCATCAGATAAACTGATTAACAACCAACCGAGACCATCAGATACACTGATTGACAACCAGCTTAGACCATCAGATAAACTGATTAACAACCAGCTTAGACCATCAGATACACTGATTAACAACCAGCCGAGACCATCAGATACACTGATTAACAACCAGTTGAGACCATAAGATAAACTGATTAACAACCAACCGAGAACATCAGATACACTGATTAACAACCAGCTTAGACCATCAGATACACTGATTAACAACCAGCCGAGACCATCAGATACACTGATTAACAACCAGTTGAGACCATAAGATACACTAATTAACAACCAGTTGAGACCATCAGATAAACTGATTAACAACCAACCGAAAACTTCAGATAAACTGATTAACAACCAGCTTAGACCATCAGATACACTGATTAACAACCAGCTTAGACCATCAGATACACTGATTAACAACCAGCCGAGACCTTCAGATACACTGGTTAACAACCAGTTGAGACCATAAGATACACTAATTAACAACCAGTTGAGACCATCAGATACACTGATTAACAACCAGCTTAGACCATCAGATACACTGATTAACAACCAGCCGAGTCCATCAGATACACTGATTAACAACCAACCGAGACCATCAGATACACTGGTTAACAACCAGTTGAGACCATAAGATACACTGATTAACAACCAGTTGAGACCATCAGATACACTGATTAATAACCAATCGAGTCCATCAGATAAACTGATTAATAACCAGCCGAGACCATCAGATACACTGATTAACAACCAGCCAAGTCCATCAGATAAACTGATTAACAACCAAACGAGTCCATCAGATACACTGATTAACAACCAGCCAAGTCCATCAGATAAACTGATTAACAACCAAACGAGTCCATCAGATACACTGATTAACAACCAGCCGAGACCATCAGATACACTGATTAACAACCAGCTTAGACTATCAAATACACTGATTAACAACCAGCTTAGACCATCAGATACACTGGTTAACAACCAACCGAGACCATCAGATACACTGATTAACAACCAGCTTAGTCCATCAGATACACTGGTTAACAACCAGCGGAGACCATCAGATAAACTGGTTAACAACCAGCCGAGACCATCAGATAAACTGATTAACAACCAACCGAGGACATCAGATAAACTGATTAACAACCAACCGAGACCATCAGATACACTGATTAACAACCAGCTTAGACCATCAGATACACTGATTAACAACGACCTTAGACCATCAGATACACTGATTAACAACCAGCTTAGACCATCAGATACACTGATTAACAACCAGCTTAGACCATCAGATACACTGATTAACAACCAGCTTAGACCATCAGATACACTGATTAACAACCAGCTTAGACCATCAGATACACTGGTTAACAACCAGCCGAGAACATCATATAAACTGGTTAACAACCAGCCGAGGACATCAGATAAACTGATTAACAACCAACCGAGACCATCAGATACACTGATTAACAACCAGCTTAGACCATCAGATACACTGATTAACAACGACCTTAGACCATCAGATACACTGATTAACAACCAGCTTAGACCATCAGATACACTGATTAACAACCAGCTTAGACCATCAGATACACTGATTAACAACCAGCTTAGACCATCAGATACACTGATTAACAACCAGCCGAAACCATAAGATGCACTGATTAACCACCAGCCGAGTCCATCAGATACACTGATTAACAACCAAACGAGTCCATCAGATACACTGATTAACAACCAGCCAAGTCCATCAGATACACTGATTAACAACCAGTTGAGAACATCAGATACACTGATTAACAACCAACCGAGACCATCAGATACACTGGTTAACAACCAGTTGAGACCATAAGATACACTGATTAACAACCAGTTGAGACCATCAGATACACTGATTAACAACCAACCGAGACCATCAGATAAACTGATTAACAACCAACCGAGAACATCAGATACACTGATTAACAACCAGCTTAAACCATCAGATACACTGATTAACAACCAGCTTAAACCATCAGATACACTGATTAACAACCAGCTTAGACCATCAGATACACTGATTAACAACCAGCTTAAACCATCAGATACACTGATTAACAACCAGCTTAGTCCATCAGATAAACTGATTAACAACCAGCTTAGACCATCAGATAAACTGATTAACAATCAAACGAGTCCATCAGATAAACTGATTAACAACCAGTTGAGACCATCAGATACACTGATTAACAACCAACCGAGACCATCAGATACACTGGTTAACAACCAGTTGAGACCATAAGATACACTGATTAACAACCAGCTTAGACCATCAGATACACTGATTAACAACCAGTTGAGACCATCAGATACACTGATTAACAACCAGCTTAGACCATCAGATACACTGATTAACAACCAGCCGAGACCATCAGATACACTGATTAACAACCAACGTAGACCATCAGATACACTGGTTAACAACCAACCAAGACCATCAGATACACTGGTTAACAACCAGCCGAGACCATCAGATAAACTGATTAACAACCAACCGAGAACATCAGATAAACTGATTAACAACCAACCGAGACCATCAGATAAACTGATTAACAACCAGCTTAGACCATCAGATACACTGATTAACAACCAGCTTAGACCATCAGATACACTGATTAACAACCAGTTGAGACCATCAGATACACTGATTAACAACCAGTTGAGACCATCAGATACACTGATTAACAACCAGCTTAGACCATCAGATACACTGATTAACAACCAGCTTAGACCATCAGATACACTGATTAACAACCAGCTTAGACCATCAGATACACTGATTAACAACCAGCCGAGTCCATCAGATACACTGATTAACAACCAAACGAGTCCATCAGATACACTGATTAACAACCAGCCAAGTCCATCAGATACACTGATTAACAACCAGTTGAGAACATCAGATACACTGATTAACAACCAACCGAGACCATCAGATACACTGGTTAACAACCAGTTGAGACCATAAGATACACTGATTAACAACCAGTTGAGACCATCAGATACACTGATTAACAACCAGCTTAGACCATCAGATACACTGATTAACAACCAGTTGAGAACATCAGATACACTGATTAACAACCAACCGAGACCATCAGATACACTGGTTAACAACCAGTTGAGACCATAAGATACACTGATTAACAACCAACCGAGACCATCAGATAAACTGATTAACAACCAACCGAGAACATCAGATACACTGATTAACAACCAGCTTAGACCATCAGATACACTGATTAACAACCAGCTTAAACCATCAGATACACTGATTAACAACCAGCTTAGTCCATCAGATAAACTGATTAAAAACCAACCGAGTCCATCAGATAAACTGATTAACAACCAGCTTAGACCATCAGATAAACTGATTAACAATCAAACGAGTCCATCAGATAAACTGATTAACAACCAGTTGAGACCATCAGATACACTGATTAACAACCAACCGAGACCATCAGATACACTGGTTAACAACCAGTTGAGACCATAAGATACACTGATTAACAACCAGTTGAGACCATCAGATACACTGATTAACAACCAACCGAGACCATCAGATACACTGATTAACAACCAACGTACACCATCAGATACACTGGTTAACAACCAACCAAGACCATCAGATACACTGGTTAACAACCAGCCGAGACCATCAGATAAACTGATTAACAACCAGCCGAGACCATCAGATAAACTGATTAACAACCAACCGAGAACATCAGATAAACTGATTAACAACCAACCGAGACCATCAGATAAACTGATTAACAACCAGCTTAGACCATCAGATACACTGATTAACAACCAGTTGAGACCATAAGATAAACTAATTAACAACCAGTTGAGACCATCAGATACACTGATTAACAAGCAGCTTAGACCATCAGATACACTGATTAACAACCAGCCGAAACCATCAGATACACTGATTAACAACCAGCTTAAACCATCAGATACACTGATTAACAACCAGCTTAGACCATCAGATACACTGATTAACAACCAGCTTAGACCATCAGATACACTGATTAACAACCAGCTTAGACCATCAGATACACTGATTAACAACCAGTTGAGACCATAAGATACACTAATTAACAACCAGTTGAGACCATCAGATACACTGATTAACAACCAGCTTAGACCATCAGATACACTGATTAACAACCAGCTTAGACCATCAGATACACTGACTAACAACCAGCTTAGACCATCAGATACACTGGTTAACAACCAACCGAGACCATCAGATAAACTGATTAACAACCAGCTTAGACCATCAGATACACTGATTAACAACCAGCTTAGACCATAAGATACACTGATTAACAACCAGCCGAAACCATAAGATACACTGATTAACAACCAGCTTAGACCATCAGATACACTGATTAAAAACCAGCTTAGACCATCAGATACACTGATTAACAGCCAGCCGAGTCCATCAGATACACTGATTAACAACCAAACGAGTCCATCAGATACACTGATTAACAACCAGCCGAGACCATCAGATACACTGATTAACAACCAACCGAGTCCATCAGATAAACTGATTAACAACCAGCTTAGACAATCAAATACACTGATTAACAACCAACCGAGACCATCAGATACACTGGTTAACAACCAACCGAGACCATCAGATACACTGGTTAAAAACAAGCCAAGTCCATCAGATACACTGATTAACAACCAACCGAGAACATCAGATAAACTGATTAACAACCAACCGAGACCATCAGATAAACTGATTAACAACCAACTGAGACCATCAGATACACTGATTAACAACCAGCCGAGACCATCAGATACACTGATTAACAACCAACCGAGACCATCAGATACACTGATTAACAACCAACGTAGACCATCAGATACACTGGTTAACAACCAACCAAGACCATCAGATACACTGGTTAACAACCAGCCGAGACCATCAGATAAACTGATTAACAACCAACCGAGAACATCAGATAAACTGATTAACAACCAACCGAGACCATCAGATACACTGATTAACAACCAGCTTAGACCATCAGATACACTGATTAACAACCAGCTTAAACCATCAGATACACTGATTAACAACCAGCTTAGTCCATCAGATAAACTGATTAAAAACCAACCGAGTCCATCAGATAAACTGATTAACAACCAGCTTAGACCATCAGATACACTGATTAACAACCAACAGAAACCATCAGATACACTGGTTAACAACCAGTTGAGACCATAAGATAAACTAATTAACAACCAGTTGAGACCATCAGATACACTGATTAACAAGCAGCTTAGACCATCAGATACACTGATTAACAACCAGCCGAAACCATCAGATACACTGATTAACAACCAGCTTAGACCATCAGATACACTGATTAACAACCAGCTTAGACCATCAGATACACTGATTAACAACCAGCTTAGACCATCAGATACACTGATTAACAACCAGCTTAGACCATCAGATACACTGATTAACAACCAGCTTAGACCATCAGATACACTGATTAACAACCAACCGAGACCATCAGATACACTGATTAACAACCAGTTGAGACCATAAGATACACTGATTAACAACCAGTTGAGACCATCAGATACACTGATTAATAACCAATCGAGTCCATCAGATAAACTGATTAATAACCAGCCGAGACCATCAGATACACTGATTAACAACCAGCCAAGTCCATCAGATAAACTGATTAACAACCAAACGAGTCCATCAGATACACTGATTAACAACCAGCCAAGTCCATCAGATAAACTGATTAACAACCAAACGAGTCCATCAGATACACTGATTAACAACCAGCCGAGACCATCAGATACACTGATTAACAACCAGCTTAGACTATCAAATACACTGATTAACAACCAGCTTAGACCATCAGATACACTGGTTAACAACCAACCGAGACCATCAGATACACTGATTAACAACCAGCTTAGTCCATCAGATACACTGGTTAACAACCAGCCGAGACCATCAGATAAACTGGTTAACAACCAGCCGAGACCATCAGATAAACTGATTAACAACCAACCGAGGACATCAGATAAACTGATTAACAACCAACCGAGACCATCAGATACACTGATTAACCATCAGCTTAGACCATCAGATACACTGATTAACAACGACCTTAGACCATCAGATACACTGATTAACAACCAGCTTAGACCATCAGATACACTGATTAACAACCAGCTTAGACCATCAGATACACTGATTAACAACCAGCTTAGACCATCAGATACACTGATTAACAACCAGCTTAGACCATCAGATACACTGGTTAACAACCAGCCGAGAACATCAGATAAACTGGTTAACAACCAGCCGAGGACATCAGATAAACTGATTAACAACCAACCGAGACCATCAGATACACTGATTAACAACCAGCTTAGACCATCAGATACACTGATTAACAACGACCTTAGACCATCAGATACACTGATTAACAACCAGCTTAGACCATCAGATACACTGATTAACAACCAGCTTAGACCATCAGATACACTGATTAACAACCAGCTTAGACCATCAGATACACTGATTAACAACCAGCCGAAACCATAAGATGCACTGATTAACAACCAGCCGAGTCCATCAGATACACTGATTAACAACCAAACGAGTCCATCAGATACACTGATTAACAACCAGTTGAGAACATCAGATACACTGATTAACAACCAACCGAGACCATCAGATACACTGGTTAACAACCAGTTGAGACCATAAGATACACTGATTAACAACCAGTTGAGACCATCAGATACACTGATTAACAACCAGCTTAGACCATCAGATACACTGGTTAACAACCAACCGAGACCATCAGATAAACTGATTAACAACCAACCGAGAACATCAGATACACTGATTAACAACCAGCTTAAACCATCAGATACACTGATTAACAACCAGCTTAAACCATCAGATACACTGATTAACAACCAGCTTAGACCATCAGATACACTGATTAACAACCAGCTTAAACCATCAGATACACTGATTAACAACCAGCTTAGTCCATCAGATAAACTGATTAAAAACCAACCGAGTCCATCAGATAAACTGATTAACAACCAGCTTAGACCATCAGATAAACTGATTAACAATCAAACGAGTCCATCAGATAAACTGATTAACAACCAGTTGAGACCATCAGATACACTGATTAACAACCAACCGAGACCATCAGATACACTGGTTAACAACCAGTTGAGACCATAAGATACACTGATTAACAACCAGTTGAGACCATCAGATACACTGATTAACAACCAGCTTAGACCATCAGATACACTGATAATAACCAATCGAGTCCATCAGATAAACTGATTAATAACCAGCCGAGACCATCAGATACACTGATTAACAACCAGCCGAGACCATCAGATACACTGATTAACAACCAGCCGAGACCATCAGATACACTGATTAACAACCAGCCGAGACCATCAGATAAACTGATTAACAACCAACCGAGAACATCAGATAAACTGATTAACAACCAACCGAGACCATCAGATAAACTGATTAACAACCAGCTTAGACCATCAGATACACTGATTAACAACCAGCTTAGACCATCAGATACACTGATTAACAACCAGCTTAAACCATCAGATACACTGATTAACAACCAGCTTAGTCCATCAGATAAACTGATTAAAAACCAACCGAGTCCATCAGATAAACTGATTAACAACCAGCTTAGACCATCAGATACACTGATTAACAACCAGCCGAGACCATCAGATACACTGATTAACAACCAACCGAGACCATCAGATACACTGATTAACAACCAACGTAGACCATCAGATACACTGGTTAACAACCAACCAAGACCATCAGATACACTGGTTAACAACCAGCCGAGACCATCAGATAAACTGATTAACAACCAACCGAGAACATCAGATAAACTGATTAACAACCAACCGAGACCATCAGATAAACTGATTAACAACCAACTGAGACCATCAGATACACTGATTAACAACCAGCCGAGACCATCAGATACACTGATTAACAACCAACCGAGACCATCAGATACACTGATTAACAACCAACGTAGACCATCAGATACACTGGTTAACAACCAACCAAGACCATCAGATACACTGGTTAACAACCAGCCGAGACCATCAGATAAACTGATTAACAACCAACCGAGAACATCAGATAAACTGATTAACAACCAACCGAGACCATCAGATACACTGATTAACAACCAGCTTAGACCATCAGATACACTGATTAACAACCAGCTTAGTCCATCAGATAAACTGATTAAAAACCAACCGAGTCCATCAGATAAACTGATTAACAACCAGCTTAGACCATCAGATACACTGATTAACAACCAACAGAAACCATCAGATACACTGGTTAACAACCAGTTGAGACCATAAGATAAACTAATTAACAACCAGTTGAGACCATCAGATACACTGATTAACAAGCAGCTTAGACCATCAGATACACTGATTAACAACCAGCCGAAACCATCAGATACACTGATTAACAACCAGCTTAGACCATCAGATACACTGATTAACAACCAGCTTAGACCATCAGATACACTGATTAACAACCAGCTTAGACCATCAGATACACTGATTAACAACCAGCTTAGACCATCAGATACACTGATTAACAACCAACCGAGACCATCAGATAAACTGATTAACAACCAGCTTAGACCATCAGATACACTGATTAACAACCAGCTTAGACCATCAGATACACTGATTAACAACCAGCCGAAACCATAAGATACACTGATTAACAACCAGTTGAGACCATAAGATACACTAATTAACAACCAGTTGAGACCATCAGATACACTGATTAACAACCAGCTTAGACCATCAGATACACTGATTAACAACCAGCTTAGACCATCAGATACACTGATTAACAACCAGCTTAGACCATCAGATACACTGGTTAACAACCAACCGAGACAATCAGATAAACTGATTAACAACCAACCGAGAACATCAGATAAACTGATTAACAACCAGCTTAGACCATCAGATACACTGATTAACAACCAGCTTAGACTATCAGATACACTGATTAACAACCAGCTTAAACCATCAGATACACTGATTAACAACCAGCTTAGTCCATCAGATAAACTGATTAAAAACCAACCGAGTCCATCAGATAAACTGATTAACAACCAGCTTAGACCATCAGATACACTGATTAACAACCAGCTTAGACCATCAGATACACTGATTAACAACCAGCCGAAACCATAAGATACACTGGTTAACAACCAGTTGAGACCATAAGATACACTAATTAACAACCAGTTGAGACCATCAGATACACTGATTAACAACCAGCTTAGACCATCAGATACACTGATTAACAACCAGCCGAGTCCATCAGATACACTGATTAACAACCAAACGAGTCCATCAGATACACTGATTAACAACCAAACGAGTCCATCAGATACACTGATTAACAACCAGCCGAGACCATCAGATACACTGATTAACAACCAGCCGAGTCCATCAGATACACTGATTAACAACCAACCGAGTCCATCAGATAAACTGATTAACAACCAGCTTAGACAATCAAATACACTGATTAACAACCAACCGAGACCATCAGATACACTGGTTAAAAACAAGCCAAGTCCATCAGATACACTGATTAACAACCAGCCGAGACCATCAGATACACTGATTAACAACCAGCTTAGACCATCAGATACACTGGTTAACAACCAACCGAGACCATCAGATACACTGGTTAAAAACAAGCCAAGTCCATCAGATACACTGATTAACAACCAGCCGAGACCATCAGATAAACTGATTAACAACCAACCGAGACCATCAGATACACTGATTAACAACCAGCTTAGACCATCAGATAAACTGATTAACAACCAGCCGAGACCATCAGATAAACTGATTAACAACCAACCGAGACCATCAGATAAACTGATTAACAACCAACCGAGAACATCAGATAAACTGATTAACAACCAGCTTAGACCATCAGATACACTGATTAACAACCAGCTTAGACCATCAGATACACTGATTAACAACCAGTTGAGACCATAAGATACACTAATTAACAACCAGTTGAGACCATCAGATAAACTGATTAACAACCAACCGAGAACATCAGATAAACTGATTAACAACCAGCTTAGACCATCAGATACACTGATTAACAACCAGCTTAGACCATCAGATACACTGATTAACAACCAGCCGAGACCATCAGATACACTGGTTAACAACCAGTTGAGACCATAAGATACACTAATTAACAACCAGTTGAGACCATCAGATACACTGATTAACAACCAGCTTAGACCATCAGATACACTGATTAACAACCAACCGAGACCATCAGATACACTGGTTAACAACCAGTTGAGACCATAAGATACACTGATTAACAACCAGTTGAGACCATCAGATACACTGATTAACAACCAGCTTAGAACATCAGATAAACTGATTAATAACCAGCCGAGACCATCAGATACACTGATTAACAACCAGCCAAGTCCATCAGATAAACTGATTAACAACCAAACGAGTCCATCAGATACACTGATTAACAACCAGCCGAGACCATCAGATACACTGATTAACAACCAGCTTAGACAATCAAATACACTGATTAACAACCAACCGAGACCATCAGATACACTGATTAACAACCAACCGAGACCATCAGATACACTGGTTAAAAACAAGCCAAGTCCATCAGACACTGATTAACAACCAGCCAAGTCCATCAGATAAACTGATTAACAACCAGCCGAGACCATCAGATACACTGATTAACAACCAGCTTAGACCATCAGATACACTGGTTAAAAACAAGCCAAGTCCATCAGATACACTGATTAACAACCAGCCGAGACCATCAGATACACTGGTTAAAAACAAGCCAAGTCCATCAGATACACTGATTAACAACCAGTCGAGACCATCAGATAAACTGATTAACAACCAACCGAGACCATCAGATACACTGATTAACAACCAGCCGAGACCATCAGATAAACTGATTAACAACCAACCGAGACCATCAGATACACTGGTTAAAAACAAGCCAAGTCCATCAGATACACTGATTAACAACCAGCTTAGACCATCAGATAAACTGATTAACAACCAAACGAGTCCATCAGATACACTGATTAACAACCAGCTTAGACCATCAGATAAACTGATTAACAACCAAACGAGTCCATCAGATACACTGATTAACGACCAGCCGAGACCATCAGATAAACTGATTAACAACCAAACGAGTCCATCAGATAAACTGATTAACAACCAACCGAGACCATCAGATACACTGGTTAAAAACTAGCCGAGACCATCAGATACACTGATTAACAACCAGCCGAGACCATCAGATACACTGATTAACAACCAACCGAGACCATCAGATACACTGGTTAACAACCAACCAAGACCATCAGATACACTGATTAACAACCAACCGAGAACATCAGATAAACTGATTAACAACCAACCGAGACCATCAGATAAACTGATTAACAACCAGCTTAGACCATCAGATACACTGATTAACAACCAGCTTAGACCATCAGATACACTGGTTAACAACCAACCGAGACCATCAGATAAACTGATTAACAACCAACCGAGAACATCAGATAAACTGATTAACAACCAGCTTAGACCATCAGATACACTGATTAACAACCAGCTTAGACCATCAGATACACTGATTAACAACCAGCTTAAACCATCAGATACACTGATTAACAACCAGCTTAGTCCATCAGATAAACTGATTAAAAACCAACCGAGTCCATCAGATAAACTGATTAACAACCAGCTTAGACCATCAGATACACTGATTAACAACCAGCCGAAACCATAAGATACACTGATTAACAACCAACAGAAACCATCAGATACACTGGTTAACAACCAGTTGAGACCATAAGATAGACTGATTAACAACCAGCTTAGACCATCAGATACACTGATTAACAACCAGTTGAGACCATCAGATACACTGATTAACAACCAGCTTAGACCATCAGATACACTGAGTAACAAGCAGCCGAAACCATCAGATACACTGATTAACAACCAACAGAAACCATCAGATACACTGGTTAACAACCAGTTGAGACCATAAGATACACTGATTAACAACCAGTTGAGACCATCAGATACACTGATTAACAACCAGCTTAGACCATCAGATACACTGATTAATAACCAGCTGAGACCATCAGATACACTGATTAACAACCAGCCAAGTCCATCAGATAAACTGATTAACAACCAAACGAGTCCATCAGATACACTGATTAACAACCAACCGAGACCATCAGATAAACTGACTAACAACCAACCGAGAACATCAGATACACTGATTAACAACCAGCTTAGACCATCAGATACACTGATTAACAACCAGCTTAAACCATCAGATACACTGATTAACAACCAGCTTAGTCCATCAGATAAACTGATTAAAAACCAACCGAGTCCATCAGATAAACTGATTAACAACCAGCTTAGACCATCAGATACACTGATTAACAACCAGCTTAGACCATCAGATACACTGATTAACAACCAGCCGAAACCATAAGATACACTGATTAACAACCAACAGAAACCATCAGATACACTGATTAACAACCAGCTGAGACCATCAGATACACTGATTAACAACCAGCCAAGTCCATCAGATAAACTGATTAACAACCAAACGAGTCCATCAGATACACTGATTAACAACCAGCCGAGACCATCAGATACACTGATTAACAACCAACCGTGTCCATCAGATAAACTGATTAACAACCAGCTTAAACCATCAGATACACTGATTAACAACCAGCTTAGTCCATCAGATAAACTGATTAAAAACCAACCGAGTCCATCAGATAAACTGATTAACAACCAGCTTAGACCATCAGATACACTGATTAACAACCAGCTTAGACCATCAGATACACTGATTAACAACCAGCTTAGACCATAAGATACACTGATTAACAACCAACAGAAACCATCAGATACACTGATTAACAACCAACCGAGACCTTCAGATACACTGATTAACAACCAGCTGAGACCATCAGATACAATGATTAACAACCAGCCAAGTCCATCAGATAAACTGATTAACAACCAAACGAGTCCATCAGATACACTGATTAACAACCAGCCGAGACCATCAGATACACTGATTAACAACCAACCGTGTCCATCAGATAAACTGATTAACAACCAGCTTAGACAATCAAATACACTGATTAACAACCAACCGAGACCATCAGATACACTGATTAACAACCAACCGAGACCATCAGATACACTGATTAACAACCAGTTGAGACCATCAGATATGCTGATTAACAACCAGCCGAGACCATCAGATAAACTGATTAACAACCAACCGAGACCATCAGATACACTGATTAACAACCAGCTTAGACCATCAGATACACTGATTAACAACCAGCTTAGACCATCAGATACACTGGTTAACAACCAACCGAGACCATCAGATACACTGATTAACAACCAGCTTAGACCATCAGATACACTGATTAACAACCAGCTTAGACCATCAGATACACTGGTTAACAACCAACCGAGACCATCAGATAAACTGATTAACAACCAACCGAGAACATCAGATGAACTGATTAACAACCAGGTTAGACCATCAGATACACTGATTAACAACCAGGTTAGACCATCAGATACACTGGTTAACAACCAACCGAGACCATCAGATACACTGGTTAAAAACAAGCCAAGTCCATCAGATACACTGATTAACAACCAGCCGAGTCCATGAGATACACTGATTAACAACCACCGTAGACCATCAGATACACTGATTAACAACCAGCTTAGACCATCAGATACACTGATTAACAACCAGCTTAGACCATCAGATACACTGATTAACAACCAGCTTAGACCATCAGATACACTGGTTAACAACCAACCGTGTCCATCAGATAAACTGATTAACAACCAGCTTAGACAATCAAATACACTGATTAACAACCAACCGAGACCATCAGATACACTGATTAACAACCAACCGAGACCATCAGATACACTGGTTAACAACCAGTTGAGACCATCAGATATACTGATTAACAACCAGCCGAGACCATCAGATAAACTGATTAACAACCAACCGAGACCATCAGATACACTGATTAACAACCAGCTTAGACCATCAGATACACTGATTAACAACCAGCTTAGACCATCAGATACACTGGTTAACAACCAACCGAGACCATCAGATAAACTGATTAACAACCAACCGAGAACATCAGATGAACTGATTAACAACCAACCGAGACCATCAGATACACTGATTAACAACCAGCTTAGACCATCAGATACACTGATTAACAACCAGCTTAGACCATCAGATACACTGGTTAACAACCAACCGAGACCATCAGATACACTGATTAACAACCAGCTTAGACCATCAGATACACTGATTAACAACCAGCTTAGACCATCAGATACACTGATTAACAACCAGCTTAGACCATCAGATACACTGGTTAACAACCAACCGAGACCATCAGATACACTGATTAACAACCACCGTAGACCATCAGATACACTGATTAACAACCAGCTTAGACCATCAGATACACTGGTTAACAACCAACCGAGACCATCAGATACACTGATTAACAACCACCGTAGACCATCAGATACACTGATTAACAACCACCGTAGACCATCAGATACACTGATTAACAACCAGCTTAGACCATCAGATACACTGATTAACAACCAGCTTAGACCATCAGATACACTGATTAACAACCAGCTTAGACCATCAGATACACTGGTTAACAACCAACCGAGAACATCAGATAAACTGATTAACAACCAACCGAGAACATCAGATGAACTGATTAACAACCAGCTTAGACCATCAGATACACTGATTAACAACCAGGTTAGACCATCAGATACACTGATTAACAACCAGCTTAGACCATCAGATACACTGATTAAAAACCAATCGAGACCATCAGATACACTGATTAACAACCAGCTTAGACAATCAGATACACTGATTAACAACCAGCTTAGTCCATCAGATAAACTGATTAAAAACCAACCGAGTCCATCAGATAAACTAATTAACAACCAGCTTAGACCATCAGATACACTGATTAACAACCAGCCGAAACCATAAGATACACTGATTAACAACCAGCCGAGTCCATCAGATACACTGATTAACAACCAAACGAGTCCATCAGATACACTGATTAACAACCAGCCGAGACCATCAGATACACTGATTAACAACCAGCCGAGACCATCAGATACACTGATTAACAACCAACCGAGACCATCAGATACACTGATTAACAACCAGCCCAGACCAACAGATACACTGATTAACAACCAACGTAGACCATCAGATACACTGGTTAACAACCAGCCGAGACCATCAGATAAACTGATTCACAACCAGCTTAGACCATCAGATACACTGATTAACAACCAGCTTAGACCATCAGATACACTGATTAACAACCAGCTTAAACCATCAGATACACTGATTAACAACCAGCCGAAACCATCAGATACACTGATTAACAACCAGTTGAGACCATAAGATACACTAATTAACAACCAGTTGAGACCATCAGATACACTGATTAACAACCAGCTTAGACCATCAGATACACTGATTAACAACCAGCTTAGACCATCAGATACACTGATTAACAACCAGGTTAGACCATCAGATACACTGATTAACAACCAGGTTAGACCATCAGATACACTGATTAACAACCAGCTTAGACCATCAGAAACACTGATTAAAAACCAATCGAGACCATCAGATACACTGATTAACAACCAGCTTAGACAATCAGATACACTGATTAACAACCAGCTTAGTCCATCAGATAAACTGATTAAAAACCAACCGAGTCCATCAGATAAACTAATTAACAACCAGCTTAGACCATCAGATACACTGATTAACAACCAGCCGAAACCATCAGATACACTGATTAACAACCAGCTTAGACCATCAGATACACTGATTAACAACCAGCTTAGACCATCAGATACACTGATTAACAACCAACGTAGACCATCAGATACACTGGTTAACAACCAGCTTAGACCATCAGATACACTGATTAACAACCAGCTTAGACCATCAGATACACTGATTAACAACCAGCTTAGACCATCAGATACACTGATTAACAACCAGCTTAAACCATCAGATACACTGATTAACAACCAGCTTAGTCCATCAGATAAACTGATTAAAAACCAACCGAGTCCATCAGATAAACTGATTAACAACCAGCTTAGACCATCAGATAAACTGATTAACAACCAAACGAGTCCATCAGATACACTGATTAACAACCAGCCGAGACCATCAGATACACTGATTAACAACCAGTTGAGACCATCAGATACACTGATTAACAACCAGCCAAGTCCATCAGATAAACTGATTAACAACCAAACGAGTCCATCAGATACACTGATTAACAACCAGCTTAGACCATCAGATAAACTGATTAACAACCAGCCGAGACCATCAGATACACTGATTAACAACCAGCCGAGACCATCAGATACACTGATTAACAACCAGTTGAGACCATCAGATACACTGATTAACAACCAAACGAGTCCATCAGAAACACTGATTAACAACCAGCCGAGACCATCAGATACACTGATTAAACACCAACCGAGACCATCAGATACACTGGTTAACAACCAGTTGAGACCATCAGATATACTGATTAACAACCAGCCGAGACCATCAGATAAACTGATTAACAACCAACCGAGACCATCAGATACACTGATTAACAACCAGCTTAGACCATCAGATACACTGGTTAACAACCAACCGAGACCATCAGATACACTGGTTAACAACCAGCCAAGTCCATCAGATAAACTGATTAACAACCAGCCGAGACCATCAGATACACTGATTAACAACCAGCTTAGACCATCAGATACACTGGTTAACAACCAACCGAGTCCATCAGATACACTGGTTAACAACCAGCCAAGTCCATCAGATAAACTGATTAACAACCAGCCGAGACCATCAGATAAACTGATTAACAACCAACCGAGACCATCAGATACACTGATTAACAACCAGCCGAGACCATCAGATACACTGGTTAAAAACAAGCCAAGTCCATCAGATACACTGATTAACAACCAGCCGAGACCATCAGATAAACTGAATAACAACCAACCGAGACCATCAGATACACTGATTAACAACCAGCTTAGACCATCAGATACACTGGTTAAAAACAAGCCAAGTCCATCAGATACACTGATTAACAACCAGCTTAGACCATCAGATACACTGATTAACAACCAGCCGAGACCATCAGATACACTGATTAACAACCAGCCGAGACCATCAGATACACTGATTAACAACCAGCCGAGTCCATCAGATACACTGATTAACAACCAGCTTAGACCATCAGATACACTGATTAACAACCAGCCGAGTCCATCAGATACACTGATTAACAACCAGCTTAGACCATCAGATAAACTGATTAACAACCAAACGAGTCCATCAGATACACTGATTAACAACCAAACGAGTCCATCAGATACACTGATTAACAACCACCTTAGACCATCAGATACACTGATTAACAACCAGCTTAGACCATCAGATACACTGATTAAAAACCAGCTTAGACCATCAGATACACTGATTAACAACCAGCTTAGACAATCAAATACACTGATTAACAACCAACCTAGACCATCAGATACACTGATTAAAAACCAGCCGAAACCATCAGATACACTGATTAACAACCAACCGAGACCATCAGATACACTGGTTAACAACCAGCCGAGACCATCAGATACACTGATTAACAACCAACCGAGTCCATCAGATAAACTGATTAACAACCAGCTTAGACAATCAAATACACTGATTAACAACCAACCGAGACCATCAGATACACTGATTAACAACCAGCTTTGACTATCAAATACACTGATTAACAACCAACCGAGTCCATCAGATAAACTGATTAAAAACCAGCTTAGACCATCAGATACACTGATTAACAACCAGCTTAGACAATGAAATACATTGATTAACAACCAGCCGAGTCCATCAGATACACTGATTAACAACCAGTTGAGACCATCAGATACATTGATTAACAACCAGTTGAGACCATCAGATACACTGATTAACAACCAGCCGAGACCATCAGATACACTGATTAACAACCAGCTTAGACCATCAGATAAACTGATTAACAACCCACCGAGTCCATCAGATAAACTGATTAACAACCAGCCGAGACCATCAGATAAACTGATTAACAACCAACCGAGAACATCAGATAAACTGATTAACAACCAGCTTAGACCATCAGATACACTGATTAACAACCAGCTTAGACCATCAGATACACTGATTAACAACCAGCTTAGACCATCAGATACACTGATTAACAACCAACCGAGACCATCAGATACACTGATTAACAACCAATCGAGATCATCAGATACACTGATTAATAACCAGCTTAGTCCATCAGATAAACTGATTAACAACCAGCTAAGACCATCAGATAAACTGATTAACAACCAGCCGAAACCATCAGATAAACTGATTAACAACCAGCTTAGACCATCAGATACACTGATTAACAACCCACCGAGAACATCAGATAAACTGATTAACAACCAACCGAGACCATCAGATAAACTGATTAACAACCAGCTTAGACCATCAGATACACTGATTAACAACCAGCTTAGACCATCAGATACACTGGTTAACAACCAACCGAGACCATCAGATAAATTGATTAACAACCAACCGAGAACATCAGATAAACTGATTAACAACCAGCCTAGACCATCAGATACACTGATTAACAACCAGCTTAAACCATCAGATACACTGATTAACAACCAGCTTAAACCATCAGATACACTGATTAACAACCAGCTTAGTCCATCAGATAAACTGATTAAAAACCAACCGAGTCCATCAGATAAACTGATTAACAACCAGCTTAGACCATCAGATACACTGATTAAAAACCAGCTTAGACCATCACATACACTGATTAACAACCAGCCGAAACCATAAGATACACTGATTAACAACCAACAGAAACCATCAGATACACTGGTTAACAACCAGTTGAGACCATAAGATACACTAATTAACAACCAGTTTAGACCATCAGATACACTGATTAACAACCAGCCGAGACCATCAGATACACTGGTTAACAACCAGCTTAGACCATCAGATACACTGATTAACAACCAGCTTAGACCATCAGATACACTGGTTAACAACCAACCGAGACCATCAGATACACTGGTTAACAACCAACCGAGACCATCAGATACACTGGTTAACAACCAGTTGAGACCATAAGATACACTAATTAACAACCAGTTGAGACCATCAGATACACTGATTAACAACCAGCTTAGACCATCAGATACACTGATTAACAACCAGCTTAGACCATCAGATACACTGATTAACAACCAGCTTAGACCATCAGATACACTGATTAACAACCAGCCGAAACCATCAGATACACTGATTAATAACCAGCTTAGACCATCAGATACACTGATTAACAACCAGCTTAGACCATCAGATACACTGATTAACAACCAGCTTAGACCATCAGATACACTGATTAACAACCAGCCGAAACCATCAGATACACTGGTTAACAACCAGCCGAGACCATCAGATACACTGATTAACAACCAGCCGAGACCATCAGATACACTGATTAACAACCAGCCAAGTCCATCAGATAAACTGATTAACAACCAAACGAGTCCATCAGATACACTGATTAACAACCAACCGAGACCATCAGATACACTGATTAACAACCAGCTTAGACCATCAGATACACTGGTTAACAACCAACCGAGACCATCAGATACACTGGTTAACAACCAGCCAAGTCCATCAGATAAACTGATTAACAACCAGCCGAGACCATCAGATACACTGATTAACAACCAGCTTAGACCATCAGATACACTGGTTAACAACCAACCGAGACCATCAGATACACTGGTTAACAACCAGCCAAGTCCATCAGATAAACTGATTAACAACCAGCCGAGACCATCAGATAAACTGATTAACAACCAACCGAGACCATCAGATACACTGATTAACAACCAGCCGAGAACATCAGATAAACTGATTAACAACCAACGGAGACCATCAGATACACTGATTAACAACCAGCTTAGACCATCAGATACACTGGTTAACAACCAACCGAGACCATCAGATACACTGGTTAAAAACAAGCCAAGTCCATCAGATACACTGATTAACAACCAGCCGAGTCCATCAGATACACTGATTAACAACCAACCGAGACCATCAGATACACTGGTTAAAAACAAGCCGAGACCAATAGATACACTGATTAACAACCAGCTTAGACCATCAGATACACTGATTAAAAACCAGCTTAGACCATCAGATAAACTGATTAAAAACCAGCCGAGACCATCAGATACACTGATTAACAACCAACCGAGACCATCAGATACACTGGTTAACAACCAGCTTAGACCATCAGATACACTGATTAAAAACCAGCTTAGACCATCAGATAAACTGATTAAAAACCAGCCGAGACCATCAGATACACTGATTAACAACCAACCGAGACCATCAGATACACTGGTTAACAACCAGCTGAGACCATCAGATACACTGATTAACAACCAACCGAGTCCATCAGATAAACTGATTAACAACCAGCTTAGACAATCAAATACACTGATTAACAACCAACCGAGACCATCAGATACACTGATTAACAACCAACCGAGACCATCAGATACACTGGTTAACAACCAGCTGAGACCATCAGATACACTGATTAACAACCAACCGAGTCCATCAGATAAACTGATCAACAACCAGCTTTGACTATCAAATACACTGATTAACAACCAACCGAGTCCATCAGATAAACTGATTAACAACCAGCTTAGACCATCAGATACACTGATTAACAACCAGCTTAGACAATGAAATACATTGATTAACAACCAGCCGAGTCCATCAGATACACTGATTAACAACAAACCGAGTCCATCAGATACACTGATTAACAACCAGTTGAGACCATAAGATACATTGATTAACAACCAGTTGAGACCATCAGATACACTGATTAAAAACCAGCCGAGACCATCAGATACACTGATTAACAACCAGCTTAGACCATCAGATAAACTGATTAACAACCCACCGAGTCCATCAGATAAACTGATTAACAACCAGCCGAGACCATCAGATAAACTGATTAACAACCAACCGAGAACATCAGATAAACTGATTAACAACCAGCTTAGACCATCAGATACACTGATTAACAACCAGCTTAGACCATCAGATACACTGATTAACAACCAACCGAGACCATCAGATACACTGATTAACAACCAGCCGAGACCATCAGATACACTGATTAACAACCAGCTTAGACCATCAGATACACTGATTAACAACCAGCTTAGACCATCAGATACACTGATTAACAACCAGCCGAGTCCATCAGATACACTGATTAACAACCAGCCGAGACCATCAGATACACTGATTAACAACCAGCCGAGACCATCAGATACACTGATTAACAACCAGCCGAGACCATCAGATACACTGGTTAACAACCAGCCGAGACCATCAGATAAACTGATTAACAACCAGCTTAGATCATCAGATACACTGGTAAACAACCAACCGAGACCATCAGATACACTGATTAACAACCAGCTTAGACCATCAGATACACTGGTTAACAACCAACCGAGATCATCAGATACACTGATTAACAACCAACCGAGTCCATCAGATACACTGATTAACAACCAGCTTAGACAATCAAATACACTGATTAACAACCAGCCGAGAAGATCAGATAAACTGATTAACAACCAGCCGAGTCCATCAGATACACTGATTAACAACCAGCTTAGACCATCAGATACACTGATTAACAACCAGCCGAGACCATCAGATAAACTGATTAACAACCAGCCGAGACCATCTGATACACTGATTAACAACCAGCCGAGACCATCAGATACACTGGTTAACAACCAGCTTAGACCATCAGATACACTGATTAACAACCAGCTTAGACCATCAGATACACTGATTAACAACCAGCCGAGACCATCAGATACACTGGTTAACAACCAGCCGAGACCATCAGATATACTGATTAACAACCAGCCGAGACCATCAGATATACTGATTAACAACCAACCGAGACCATCAGATACACTGATTAACAACCAGCCGAGACCATCAGATACACTGATTAACAACCAGCCGAGACCATCAGATACACTGGTTAACAACCAGCCGAGACCATCAGATATACTGATTAACAACCAACCGAGACCATCAGATACACTGATTAACAACCAGCTTAGATCATCAGATACACTGGTAAACAACCAACCGAGACCATCAGATACACTGATTAACAACCAGCTTAGACCATCAGATACACTGGTTAACAACCAACCGAGATCATCAGATACACTGATTAACAACCAACCGAGTCCATCAGATACACTGATTAACAACCAGCTTAGACAATCAAATACACTGATTAACAACCAGCCGAGAAGATCAGATAAACTGATTAACAACCAGCCGAGTCCATCAGATACACTGATTAACAACCAGCTTAGACCATCAGATACACTGATTAACAACCAGCCGAGACCATCAGATAAACTGATTAACAACCAGCCGAGACCATCTGATACACTGATTAACAACCAGCCGAGACCATCAGATACACTGGTTAACAACCAACCGAGACCATCAGATACACTGGTTAACAACCAACCGAGACCATCAGATACACTGGTTAACAACCAGTTGAGACCATAAGATACACTGATTAACAACCAGCTTAGACCATCAGATACACTGATTAACAACCAACCGAGTCCATCAGATACACTGATTAACAACCAATCGAGACCATCAGATACACTGATTAACAACCAGCTTAGACCATCAGATACACTGATTAACAACCAGCTTAGACCATCAGATACACTGATTAACAACCAGCCGAGACCATCAGATACACTGGTTAACAACCAGCTTAGAACATCAGATACACTGATTAACAACCAGCTTAGACCATCAGATACACTGATTAACAACCAGCTTAGACCATCAGATACACTGATTAACAACCAGCTTAGACCATCAGATACACTGGTTAACAACCAACCGAGAACATCAGATAAACTGATTAACAACAACCTTAGACCATCAGATACACTGATTAACAACCAGCTTAGACAATCAAATACACTGATTAACAACCAACCGAGACCATCAGATACACTGATTAACAACCAGCTTAGAGAATCAAATACATTGATTAACAACCAGCTTAGATCATCAGATACACTGGTTAACAACCAGCTTAAATCATCAGATACACTGGTTAACAACCAACCGAGACCATCAGATACACTGATTAACAACCAGCTTAGACCATCAGATACACTGATTAACAACCAACCGAGACCATCAGATACACTGATTAACAACCAACTGAGACCATCAGATACACTGATTAACAACCAGCTTAAATCATCAGATACACTGATTAACAACCAGCTTAGACCATCAGATACACTGATTAACAACCAACCGAGACCATCAGATAAACTGATTAACAACCAGCCGAGACAATCAGATACACTGATTAACAACCAGCCGAGACCATCAGATACACTGATTAACAACCAGCCGAAACCATCAGATACACTGATTAACAACCAACCGAGACCATCAGATACACTGATTAACAACCAGCCGAAACCATCAGATACAGTGATTAACAACCAGCCGAAACCATCAGATACACTGATTAACAACCAACCGAGACCATCAGATACACTGATTAACAACCAGCCGAAACCATCAGATACAGTGATTAACAACCAATCGAGACCATCATATACACTGGTTAACAACCAGCTTAGACCATCAGATACACTGGTTAACAACCAACCGAGAACATCAGATAAACTGATTAACAACCAGCCGAGACCATCAGATACACTGGTTAACAACCAGCCGAGACCATCATATACACTGATTAACAACCAACTGAGACCATCAGATAAACTGATTAACAACCAACTGAGACCATCAGATACACTGATTAACAAACAGCTGAGACCATCAGATACACTGATTAACAACCAACCGAGACCATCAGATACACTGGTTAACAACCAGCTTAGACCATCAGATACACTGATTAACAACCAGCTTAGACCATCAGATACACTGGTTAAAAACAAGCCGAGACCATCAGATACACTGTTTAACAACCAGCCGAGACCATCAGATACACTGGTTAACAACCAGCCGAGACCATCAGATAAACTGATTAACAACCAACCGAGAACATCAGATAAACTGATTAACAACCAACCGAGACCATCAGATACACTGATTAACAACCAGCTTAGACCATCAGATACACTGATTAACAACCACCTTAGACCATCAGATACACTGATTAACAACCAGCTTAGACCATCAGATACACTGATTAACAACCAGCTTAGACCATCAGATACACTGATTAACAACCAACCGAGAACATCAGATAAACTAATTAACAACCAACCGAGACCATCAGATACACTGATTAAAAACCAGCTTAGACCATCAGATAAACTGATTAAAAACCAACCTAGTCCATCAGATAAACTGATTAACAACCAGCCGAGACCATCAGATACACTGATTAACAACCAGCTTAGACCATCAGATAAACTGATTAACAACCAACCGAGACCATCAGATACACTGATTAACAACCAGCCGAGACCATCAGATACACTGATTAACAACCAGCCGAGACCATCAGATACACTGATTAACAACCAGTTGAGACCATCAGATACACTGATTAACAACCAGCTTAGACCATCAGATACACTGATTAACAACCAGCCGAGACCATCATATACACTGGTTAACAACCAGCTTAGACCATCAGATATACTGGTTAACAACCAGCCGAGACCATCATATACACTGATTAACAACCAACCGAGAACATCAGATAAACTGATTAACAACCAGCCGAGACCATCAGATACACTGGTTAACAACCAGCCGAGACCATCATATACACTGATTAACAACCAACTGAGACCATCAGATAAACTGATTAACAACCAACTGAGACCATCAGATACACTGGTTAACAACCAACTGAGACCATCAGATACACTGATTAACAACCAACTGAGACCATCAGATACACTGGTTAACAACCAACTGAGACCATCAGATACACTGATTAACAACCAACTGAGACCATCAGATACACTGGTTAACAACCAACTGAGACCATCAGATACACTGGTTAAAAACCAGCTGAGACCATCAGATACACTGATTAACAACCAACCGAGACCATCAGATACACTGATTAACAACCAGCTGAGACCATCAGATACACTGATTAACAACCAGCTTACACCATCAGATACACTGGTTAAAAACCAGCTGAGACCATCAGATACACTGATTAACAACCAACCGAGACCATCAGATACACTGATTAACAACCAGCTTAGACCATCAGATACACTGATTAACAACCAGCTGAGACCATCAGATACACTGATTAACAACCAGCTTAGACCATCAGATACACTGATTAACATCCAGCTTAGACCATCAGATACACTGATTAACAACCAACCGAGACCATCAGATACACTGATTAACAACCAGCTGAGACCATCAGATACACTGGTTAACAACCAGCTTAGACAATCAGATACACTGATTAACAACCAGCTTAGACCATCAGATACACTGATTAACAACCAACCGAGACCATCAGATACACTGATTAAAAACCAGCCGAGACCATCAGATACACTGATTAACAACCAGCTTAGACCATCAGATACACTGATTAACAACCAACCGAGTCCATCAGATAAACTGATTAACAACCAGCCGAGACAATCAGATACACTGATTAACAACCAGCCGAGACCATCAGATACACTGATTAACAACCAACCGAGACCATCAGATACACTGATTAACAACCAGCCGAGACCATCAGATACACTGATTAACAACCAACCGAGACCATCAGATACACTGATTAACAACCAACCGAGTCCATCAGATACACTGATTAACAACCAGCTGAGACCATCAGATACACTGATTAACAACCAGCTTAGACCATCAGATACACTGATTAACAACCAGCTTAGACCATCAGATACACTGATTAACAACCAGCTGAGACCATTAGATACACTGATTAACAACCAGCTTAGACCATCAGATACACTGATTAACAACCAACCGAGTCCATCAGATACACTGATTAACAACCAGCTTAGACCATCAGATAAACTGATTAACAACCAACCGAGTCCATCAGATACACTGATTAACAACCAGCTTAGACCATCAGATACACTGATTAACAACCAGCTGAGACCATTAGATACACTGATTAACAACCAGCTTAGACCATCAGATACACTGATTAACAACCAACCGAGTCCATCAGATACACTGATTAACAACCAGCTTAGACCATCAGATAAACTGATTAACAACCAACCGAGTCCATCAGATACACTGATTAACAACCAGCCGAGACCATCAGATACACTGTTTAACAACCAGCCGAGACCATCAGATACACTGATTAACAACCAACCGAGAACATCAGATACACTGATTAACAACCAGCCGAGTCCATCAGATACACTGTTTAACAACCAGCCGAGACCATCAGATACACTGATTAACAACCAACCGAGACCATCAGATACACTGATTAACAACCAGCTGAGACCATCAGATACACTGATTAACAACCAGCTTAGACCATCAGATACACTGGTTAAAAACAAGCCGAGACCATCAGATACACTGTTTAACAACCAGCCGAGACCATCAGATACACTGGTTAACAACCAGCCGAGACCATCAGATAAACTGATTAACAACCAACCGAGAACATCAGATAAACTGATTAACAACCAACCGAGACCATCAGATACACTGGTTAACAACCAGCTTAGACCATCAGATACACTGATTAACAACCAGCTTAGACCATCAGATACACTGGTTAAAAACAAGCCGAGACCATCAGATACACTGTTTAACAACCAGCCGAGACCATCAGATACACTGGTTAACAACCAGCCGAGACCATCAGATAAACTGATTAACAACCAACCGAGAACATCAGATAAATTGATTAACAACCAACCGAGACCATCAGATACACTGATTAACAACCAGCTTAGACCATCAGATACACTGATTAACAACCACCTTAGACCATCAGATACACTGATTAACAACCAGCTTAGACCATCAGATACACTGATTAACAACCAGCTTAGACCATCAGATACACTGATTAACAACCAACCGAGAACATCAGATAAACTAATTAACAACCAACCGAGACCATCAGATACACTGATTAAAAACCAGCTTAGACCATCAGATAAACTGATTAAAAACCAACCTAGTCCATCAGATAAACTGATTAACAACCAGCCGAGACCATCAGATACACTGATTAACAACCAGCTTAGACCATCAGATAAACTGATTAACAACCAACCGAGACCATCAGATACACTGATTAACAACCAGCCGAGACCATCAGATACACTGATTAACAACCAGTTGAGACCATCAGATACACTGATTAACAACCAGCTTAGACCATCAGATACACTGATTAACAACCAGCCGAGACCATCATATACACTGGTTAACAACCAGCTTAGTCCATCAGATATACTGGTTAACAACCAATCGAGACCATCAGATACACTGATTAACAACCAGCTTAGACCATCAGATAAACTGGTTAACAACCAATCGAGACCATCATATACACTGGTTAACAACCAGCTTAGACCATCAGATACACTGGTTAACAACCAGCCGAGACCATCATATACACTGATTAACAACCAACCGAGAACATCAGATAAACTGATTAACAACCAACCGAGACCATCAGATACACTGATTAACAACCAGTTGAGACCATCAGATACACTGATTAACAATCAGCTTAGACCATCAGATACACTGGTTAACAACCAACCGAGAACATCAGATAAACTGATTAACAACCAGCCGAGACCATCAGATACACTGATTAACAACCAACTGAGACCATCAGATAAACTGATTAACAACCAACTGAGACCATCAGATACACTGGTTAACAACTAACTGAGACCATCAGATACACTGATTAACAACCAACTGAGACCATCAGATACACTGGTTAACAACCAACTGAGACCATCAGATACACTGATTAACAACCAGCTGAGACCATCAGATACACTGATTAACAACCAGCTTAGACCATCAGATACACTGATTAACAACCAGCTTAGACCATCAGATACACTGATTAACAACCAGCTGAGACCATCAGATACACAGATTGACAACCAACCGAGTCCATCAGATACACTGATTAACAACCAGCTTAGACCATCAGATACACTGATTAACAACCAGCTGAGACCATCAGATACACTGATTAACAACCAGCTTAGACCATCAGATACACTGATTAACAACCAGCTGAGACCATCAGATACACAGATTAACAACCAACCGAGACCATCAGATACACTGATTAACAACCAGCTGAGACCATCAGATACACTGATTAACAACCAGCTTAGACAATCAGATACACTGATTAACAACCAGCTGAGACCATCAGATACACTGATTAACAACCAGCTTAGACAATCAGATACACTGATTAACAACCAGCTTAGACCATCAGATACACTGATTAACAACCAACCGAGACCATCAGATACACTGATTAAAAACCAGCTTAGACCATCAGATACACTGATTAACAACCAACCGAGTCCATCAGATAAACTGATTAACAACCAGCCGAGACCATCAGATACACTGATTAACAACCAGCCGAGACCATCAGATACACTGATTAACAACCAGGCGAAACCATCAGATACACTGATTAACAACCAACCGAGACCATCAGATACACTGATTAACAACCAGCTGAGACCATCAGATACACTGATTAACAACCAGCTGAGACCATCAGATACACTGATTAACAACCAGCTTAGACCATCAGATAAACTGATTAACAACCAACCGAGTCCATCAGATACACTGATTAACAACCAGCTTAGACCATCAGATACACTGGTTAACAACCAGCCGAGACCATCAGATACACTGATTAACAACCAGCCGAGTCCATCAGATACACTGTTTAACAACCAGCCGAGACCATCAGATACACTGATTAACAACCAACCGAGACCATCAGATACACTGATTAAAAACCAGCCGAGTCCATCAGATACACTGTTTAACAACCAGCCGAGACAATCAGATACACTGATTAACAACCAACCGAGACCATCAGATACACTGATTAACAACCAGCCGAGACCATCAGATACACTGATTAACAACCAGCCGAGACCATCAGATACACTGATTAACAACCAACCGAGTCCATCAGATAAACTGATTAACAACCAACCGAGACCATCAGATACACTGATTAACAACCAGCCGAGACCATCAGATACACTGATTAACAACCAGCCGAGACCATCAGATACACTGATTAACAACCAGCCGAGACCATCAGATACACTGATTAACAACCAGTTGAGACCATCAGATACACTGATTAACAACCAGCCGAAACCATCATATACACTGGTTAACAACCAGCTTAGACCATCAGATACACTGGTTAACAACCAGCTTAGACCATCAGATAAACTGATTAACCAGCCGAGACCATCAGATAAACTGATTAACAACCAGCCGAGTCCATCAGATACACTGATTAACAACCAGCTTAGACCATCAGATAAACTGATTAACAACCAACCGAGACCATCAGATACACTGATTAACAACCAGCCGAGTCCATCAGATACACTGATTAACAACCAGCCGAGACCATCAGATAAACTGATTAACAACCAGCCGAGTCCATCAGATACACTGATTAACAACCAGCCGAGACCATCAGATACACTGATTAACAACCAGCCGAGACCATCAGATACACTGATTAACAACCAGCCGAGACCATCAGATACACTGATTAACAACCAACCGAGAACATCAGATACACTGATTAACAACCAGCTTAGACCATCAGATACACTGATTAACAACCAGCTTAGACCATCAGATACACTGATTAACAACCAGCCGAAACCATCAGATACAGTGATTAACAACTAACCGAGACCATCAGATAAACTGATTAACAACCAACCGAGAACATCAGATAAACTGGTTAACAACCAACCGAGACCATCAGATACACTGGTTAAAAACAAGCCGAGACCATCAGAAACACTGTTTAACAACCAGCTTAGACAATCAGATACACTGATTAACAACCAGCCGAGACCATCAGATACACTGATTAACAACCAGCCGAGACCATCAGATACACTGATTAACAACCAGCCGAGACCATCAGATACACTGATTAACAACCAACCGAGTCCATCAGATACACTGATTAACAACCAGCTGAGACCATCAGATACACTGATTAACAACCAGCTTAGACCATCAGATACACTGATTAACAACCAGCTTAGACCATCAGATACACTGATTAACAACCAGCTGAGACCATTAGATACACTGATTAACAACCAGCTTAGACCATCAGATACACTGATTAACAACCAACCGAGTCCATCAGATACACTGATTAACAACCAGCTTAGACCATCAGATAAACTGATTAACAACCAACCGAGTCCATCAGATACACTGATTAACAACCAGCTTAGACCATCAGATACACTGGTTAACAACCAGCCGAGACCATCAGATACACTGTTTAACAACCAGCCGAGACCATCAGATACACTGATTAACAACCAACCGAGAACATCAGATACACTGATTAACAACCAGCCGAGTCCATCAGATACACTGTTTAACAACCAGCCGAGACCATCAGATACACTGATTAACAACCAACCGAGACCATCAGATACACTGATTAACAACCAGCTGAGACCATCAGATACACTGATTAACAACCAGCTTAGACCATCAGATACACTGGTTAAAAACAAGCCGAGACCATCAGATACACTGTTTAACAACCAGCCGAGACCATCAGATACACTGGTTAACAACCAGCCGAGACCATCAGATAAACTGATTAACAACCAACCGAGAACATCAGATAAACTGATTAACAACCAACCGAGACCATCAGATACACTGGTTAACAACCAGCTTAGACCATCAGATACACTGATTAACAACCAGCTTAGACCATCAGATACACTGGTTAAAAACAAGCCGAGACCATCAGATACACTGTTTAACAACCAGCCGAGACCATCAGATACACTGGTTAACAACCAGCCGAGACCATCAGATAAACTGATTAACAACCAACCGAGAACATCAGATAAATTGATTAACAACCAACCGAGACCATCAGATACACTGATTAACAACCAGCTTAGACCATCAGATACACTGATTAACAACCACCTTAGACCATCAGATACACTGATTAACAACCAGCTTAGACCATCAGATACACTGATTAACAACCAGCTTAGACCATCAGATACACTGATTAACAACCAACCGAGAACATCAGATAAACTAATTAACAACCAACCGAGACCATCAGATACACTGATTAAAAACCAGCTTAGACCATCAGATAAACTGATTAAAAACCAACCTAGTCCATCAGATAAACTGATTAACAACCAGCCGAGACCATCAGATACACTGATTAACAACCAGCTTAGACCATCAGATAAACTGATTAACAACCAACCGAGACCATCAGATACACTGATTAACAACCAGCCGAGACCATCAGATACACTGATTAACAACCAGTTGAGACCATCAGATACACTGATTAACAACCAGCTTAGACCATCAGATACACTGATTAACAACCAGCCGAGACCATCATATACACTGGTTAACAACCAGCTTAGTCCATCAGATATACTGGTTAACAACCAATCGAGACCATCAGATACACTGATTAACAACCAGCTTAGACCATCAGATAAACTGGTTAACAACCAATCGAGACCATCATATACACTGGTTAACAACCAGCTTAGACCATCAGATACACTGGTTAACAACCAGCCGAGACCATCATATACACTGATTAACAACCAACCGAGAACATCAGATAAACTGATTAACAACCAACCGAGACCATCAGATACACTGATTAACAACCAGTTGAGACCATCAGATACACTGATTAACAATCAGCTTAGACCATCAGATACACTGGTTAACAACCAACCGAGAACATCAGATAAACTGATTAACAACCAGCCGAGACCATCAGATACACTGATTAACAACCAACTGAGACCATCAGATAAACTGATTAACAACCAACTGAGACCATCAGATACACTGGTTAACAACTAACTGAGACCATCAGATACACTGATTAACAACCAACTGAGACCATCAGATACACTGGTTAACAACCAACTGAGACCATCAGATACACTGATTAACAACCAGCTGAGACCATCAGATACACTGATTAACAACCAGCTTAGACCATCAGATACACTGATTAACAACCAGCTTAGACCATCAGATACACTGATTAACAACCAGCTGAGACCATCAGATACACAGATTGACAACCAACCGAGTCCATCAGATACACTGATTAACAACCAGCTTAGACCATCAGATACACTGATTAACAACCAGCTGAGACCATCAGATACACTGATTAACAACCAGCTTAGACCATCAGATACACTGATTAACAACCAGCTGAGACCATCAGATACACAGATTAACAACCAACCGAGACCATCAGATACACTGATTAACAACCAGCTGAGACCATCAGATACACTGATTAACAACCAGCTTAGACAATCAGATACACTGATTAACAACCAGCTGAGACCATCAGATACACTGATTAACAACCAGCTTAGACAATCAGATACACTGATTAACAACCAGCTTAGACCATCAGATACACTGATTAACAACCAACCGAGACCATCAGATACACTGATTAAAAACCAGCTTAGACCATCAGATACACTGATTAACAACCAACCGAGTCCATCAGATAAACTGATTAACAACCAGCCGAGACCATCAGATACACTGATTAACAACCAGCCGAGACCATCAGATACACTGATTAACAACCAGGCGAAACCATCAGATACACTGATTAACAACCAACCGAGACCATCAGATACACTGATTAACAACCAGCTGAGACGATCAGATACACTGATTAACAACCAGCTTAGACCATCAGATACACTGATTAACAACCAGCTTAGACCATCAGATACACTGATTAACAACCAGCTGAGACCATCAGATACACTGATTAACAACCAGCTTAGACCATCAGATAAACTGATTAACAACCAACCGAGTCCATCAGATACACTGATTAACAACCAGCTTAGACCATCAGATACACTGGTTAACAACCAGCCGAGACCATCAGATACACTGATTAACAACCAGCCGAGTCCATCAGATACACTGTTTAACAACCAGCCGAGACCATCAGATACACTGATTAACAACCAACCGAGACCATCAGATACACTGATTAAAAACCAGCCGAGTCCATCAGATACACTGTTTAACAACCAGCCGAGACAATCAGATACACTGATTAACAACCAACCGAGACCATCAGATACACTGATTAACAACCAGCCGAGACCATCAGATACACTGATTAACAACCAGCCGAGACCATCAGATACACTGATTAACAACCAACCGAGTCCATCAGATAAACTGATTAACAACCAACCGAGACCATCAGATACACTGATTAACAACCAGCCGAGACCATCAGATACACTGATTAACAACCAGCCGAGACCATCAGATACACTGATTAACAACCAGCCGAGACCATCAGATACACTGATTAACAACCAGTTGAGACCATCAGATACACTGATTAACAACCAGCCGAAACCATCATATACACTGGTTAACAACCAGCTTAGACCATCAGATACACTGGTTAACAACCAGCTTAGACCATCAGATAAACTGATTAACCAGCCGAGACCATCAGATAAACTGATTAACAACCAGCCGAGTCCATCAGATACACTGATTAACAACCAGCTTAGACCATCAGATAAACTGATTAACAACCAACCGAGACCATCAGATACACTGATTAACAACCAGCCGAGTCCATCAGATACACTGATTAACAACCAGCCGAGACCATCAGATAAACTGATTAACAACCAGCCGAGTCCATCAGATACACTGATTAACAACCAGCCGAGACCATCAGATACACTGATTAACAACCAGCCGAGACCATCAGATACACTGATTAACAACCAGCCGAGACCATCAGATACACTGATTAACAACCAACCGAGAACATCAGATACACTGATTAACAACCAGCTTAGACCATCAGATACACTGATTAACAACCAGCTTAGACCATCAGATACACTGATTAACAACCAGCCGAAACCATCAGATACAGTGATTAACAACTAACCGAGACCATCAGATAAACTGATTAACAACCAACCGAGAACATCAGATAAACTGGTTAACAACCAACCGAGACCATCAGATACACTGGTTAAAAACAAGCCGAGACCATCAGAAACACTGTTTAACAACCAGCTTAGACAATCAGATACACTGGTTAACAACCAGCCGAGACCATGAGATAAACTGATTAACAACCAACCGAGACCATCAGATACACTGATTAACAACCAGCTTAGACCATCAGATACACTGATTAACAACCACCTTAGACCATTAGATACACTGATTAACAACCAGCTTAGACCATCAGATACACTGATTAACAACCAGCTTAGACCATCAGATACACTGATTAACAACTAACCGAGACCATCAGATAAACTGATTAACAACCAACCGAGAACATCAGATAAACTGATTAACAACCAGCTTAGACCATCAGATACACTGATTAATTACCAGCTTAGACCATCAGATAAACTGATTAAAAACCAACCTAGTCAATCAGATAAACTGATTAACAACCAGCCGAGACAATCAGATACACTGATTAACAACCAGCCGAGACCATCAGATACACTGATTAACAACCAGCCGAGACCACCAGATACACTGATTAACAACCAGCCGAAACCATCAGATACACTGATTAACAACCAACCGAGACCATCAGATACACTGATTAACAACCAGCCGAGACCATCAGATAAACTGATTAACAACCAGCCGAAACCATCAGATACACTGATTAACAACCAGCCGAAACCATCAGATACAGTGATTAACAACCAGCCGAGACCATCAGATACACTGATTAACAACCAGCCGAGACCATCAGATACACTGATTAACAACCAGGCGAAACCATCAGATACACTGATTAACAACCAACCGAGACCATCAGATACACTGATTAACAACCAGCTTAGACCATCAGATACACTGATTAACAACCAGTTGAGACCATAAGATACACTGATTAACAACCAGCTTAGACCATCAGATACACTGGTTAACAACCAGCTTAGACCATCAGATACACTGGTTAACAACCAATCGAGACCATCATATACACTGGTTAACAACCAGCTTAGACCATCAGATACACTGGTTAACAACCAGCTTAGACCATCAGATTCACTGGATAACAACCAACCGAGAACATCAGATAAACTGATTAACAACCAGCCGAGACCATCATATACACTGATTAACAACCAACTGAGACCATCAGATACACTGATTAACAACCAGCAAAGACCATCAGATACACTGATTAACAACCAGCTTAGACCATCAGATACACTGATTAATAACCAGCTGAGACCATCAGATACACTGATTAACAACCAGCTTAGACCATCAGATACACTGAGTAACAACCAGCTTAGACCATCAGATAAACTGATTAACAACCAGCTTAGACCATCAGATACACTGGTTAACAACCAGCTTAGACCATCAGATAAACTGATTAACAACCAGCCGAGACCATCAGATACACTGATTAACAACCAGCTTAGACCATCAGATAAACTGATTAACAACCAGCTTAGACCATCAGATACACTGGTTAACAACCAACCGAGAACATCAGATAAACTGATTAACAACCAGCTTAGACCATCAGATACACTGATTAACAACCAGCTTAGACCATCAGATAAACTGATTAACAACCAGCTTAGACCATCAGATACACTGGTTAACAACCAACCGAGACCATCAGATACACTGATTAACAACCAGCCGAGACCATCAGATACACTGATTAACAACCAGCTTAGACCATCAGATACACTGATTAACAACCAGCTGAGACCATCAGATAAACTGATTAACAACCAGCTTAGACCATCAGATACACTGGTTAACAACCAGCTGAGACCATCAGATAAACTGATTAACAACAAACCGAGACCATCAAATACACTGATTAACAACCAGCCGAGTCCATCAGATACACTGATTAACAACCAGCCGAGTCCATCAGATACACTGATTAACAACCAGCTTAGACCATCAGATAAACTGATTAACAACCAAACGAGTCCATCAGATACACTGATTAACAACCAGCTTAGACCATCAGATACACTGGTTAACAACCAGCCGAGACCATCAGATACACTGATTAACAACCAGCCGAGACCATCAGATACACTGATTAACAACCAGCTTAGACCATCAGATACACTGGTTAAAAACAAGCCGAGACCATCAGATACACTGTTTAACAACCAGCCGAGACCATCAGATACACTGTTTAACAACCAGCCGAGACCAACAGATACACTGATTAATAACCAACGTAGACTATCAGATACACTGGTTAACAACCAACCAAGACCATCAGATACACTGGTTAACAACCAGCCGAGTCCATCAGATACACTGGTTAACAACCAGCCGAGACCAACAGATACACTGATTAATAACCAACGTAGACTATCAGATACACTGGTTAACAACCAACCAAGACCATCAGATACACTGGTTAACAACCAGCCGAGTCCATCAGATACACTGGTTAACAACCAACCGAGAACATCAGATAAACTGATTAACAACCAACCGAGACCATCAGATACACTGATTAACAACCAGCTTAGACCATCAGATACACTGATTAACAACCAGCTTAGACCATCAGATACACTGATTAACAACTAACCGAGACCATCAGATAAACTGATTAACAACCAACCGAGAACATCAGATAAACTGATTAACAACCAACCTAGACCATCAGATACACTGATTAAAAACCAGCTTAGACCATCAGATACACTGATTAACAACCAGCTTAGGCCATCAGATACACTGATTAACAACCAACCGAGACCATCAGATACACTGATTAACAACCAGCCGTGACCACCAGATACACTGATTAACAACCAGCCGAAACCATCAGATACACTGATTAACAACCAGCCGAGACAATCAGATACACTGATTAACAACCAACCGAGACCATCAGATACACTGATTAACAACCAGCCGTGACCACCAGATACACTGATTAACAACCAGCCGAAACCATCAGATACACTGATTAACAACCAGCCGAGACCAGCAGATACACTGATTAACAACCAGCCGAGACCACCAGATACACTGATTAACAACCAGCCGAAACCATCAGATACACTGATTAACAACCAGCCGAAACCATCAGATACACTGATTAACAACCAACTGAGACCATCAGATACACTGATTAACAACCAACCGAGACCATCAGATACACTGATTAACAACCAGCTGAGACCATCAGATACACTGATTAACAACCAGCTTAGACCATCAGATACACTGATTAACAACCAGCTTAGACCATCAGATACACTGATTAACAACCAGCTTAGACCATCAGATACACTGATTAACAACCATCCGAGACCATCAGATACACTGATTAACAACCAGCTTAGACCATCAGATAAACTGATTAACAACCAGCTTAGACCATCAGATAAACTGATTAACAACCAGCCGAGTCCATCAGATACACTGATTAACAACCAGCCGAGACCATCAGATACACTGATTAACAACCAGCCGAGACCATCAGATACACTGATTAACAACCAGCTTAGACCATCAGATACACTGATTAACAACCAGCCGAGTCCATCAGATACACTGATTAACAACCAGCCGAGACCATCAGATACACTGATTAACAACCAGCCGAGACCAACAGATACACTGATTAATAACCAACGTAGACCATCAGATACACTGGTTAACAACCAACCAAGACCATCAGATACACTGGTTAACAACCAGCCGAGTCCATCAGATAAACTGATTAACAACCAACCGAGAACATCAGATAAACTGATTAACAACCAACCGAGACCATCAGATACACTGATTAACAACCAGCTTAGACCATCAGATACACTGATTAACAACCAGCTTAGACAATCAGATACACTGATTAACAACCAGCTTAGACCATCAGATACACTGATTAACAACTAACCGAGACCATCAGATAAACTGATTAACAACCAACCGAGAACATCAGATAAACTGATTAACAACCAACCTAGACCATCAGATACACTGATTAAAAACCAGCTTAGACCATCAGATACACTGATTAACAACCAGCTTAGACCATCAGATACACTGATTAACAACCAGCCGTGACCACCAGATACACTGATTAACAACCAACCGAGACCATCAGATACACTGATTAACAACCAGCCGAGACCATCAGATACACTGATTAACAACCAGCCGAGACCATCAGATAAATTGATTAACAACCAGCCGAGACCATCAGATACACTGATTAACAACCAGCCGAGACCATCAGATACACTGATTAACAACCAGGCGAAACCATCAGATACACTGATTAACAACCAACCGAGACCATCAGATACACTGATTAACAACCAGCTTAGACCATCAGATAAACTGATTAACAACCAACCGAGACCATCAGATACACTGATTAACAACCAGGCGAAACCATCAGATACACTGATTAACAACCAACCGAGACCATCAGATACACTGGTTAACAACCAGCTTAGACCATCAGATACACTGATTAACAACCAGCAAAGACCATCAGATACACTGATTAACAACCAACCGAGACCATCAGATACACTGATTAACAACCAGCTTAGACCATCAGATACACTGATTAACAACCAGCTTAGACCATCAGATACACTGATTAACAACCAGCTTAGACCATCAGATACACTGATTAACAACCAACCGAGACCATCAGATACACTGATTAACAACCAGCTTAGACCATCAGATACACTGATTAACAACCAGCTGAGACCATCAGATACACTGATTAACAACCAACCGAGACCATCAGGTACACTGATTAACAACCAGCTTAGACCATCAGATACACTGATTAACAACCAGCTGAGACCATCAGATACACTGATTAACAACCAACCGAGACCATCAGATACACTGATTAACAACCAGCTGAGACCATCAGATACACTGATTAACAACCAACTGAGACCATCAGATAAACTGATTAACAACCAGCTTAGACCATCAGATACAGTGGTTAACAACCAACCGAGAACATCAGATAAACTGATTAACAACCAGCCGAGACCATCAGATACACTGGTTAAAAACCAGCCGAGACCATCATATATACTGATTAACAACCAACTGAGACCATCAGATAAACTGATTAACAACCAGCCGAGACCATCAGATACACTGGTTAACAACCAGCCGAGACCATCAGATACACTGGTTAACAACCAGCTGAGACCATCAGATACACTACACTGATTAACAACCAACCGAGACCATCAGATACACTGATTAACAACCAGCTGAGACCATCAGATACACTGATTAACAACCAACCGAGACCATCAGATACACTGATTAACAACCAGCTTAGACCATCAGATACACTGATTAACAACCAGCTTAGACCATCAGATACACTGATTAACAACCAGCTTAGACCATCAGATACACTGATTAACAACCAGCCGAGACCATCAGATACACTGATTAACAACCAACCGAGTCCATCAGATACACTGATTAACAACCAGCTTAGACAATCAAATACATTGATTAACAACCAGCCGAGTCCATCAGATACACTGATTAACAACCAGCTTAGACCATCAGATACACTGGTTAACAACCAGCCGAGACCATCAGATACACTGATTAACAACCAGCTTAGACCATCAGATAAACTGATTAACAACCAGCTTAGACCATCAGATACACTGATTAACAACCAGCTTAGACCATCAGATACACTGATTAACAACCAGCTTAGACCATCAGATACACTGATTAACAACCAGCTTAGACCATCAGACACACTGATTAACAACCAGCTTAGACCATCAGATACACTGATTAACAACCAACCGAGACCATCAGATACACTGATTAACAACCAGCCGAGTCCATCAGATACACTGATTAACAACTAGCCGAGACCATCAGATACACTGATTAACAACCAGCTTAGACCATCAGATAAACTGATTAACAACCAGCCGAGTCCATCAGATACACTGATTAACAACCAACCGAGACCATCAGATACACTGATTAACAACCAGCTTAGACCATCAGATACACTGATTAACAACCAGCTGAGACCATCAGATACACTGATTAACAACCAACCGAGACCATCAGGTACACTGATTAACAACCAGCTTAGACCATCAGATACACTGATTAACAACCAGCTGAGACCATCAGATACACTGATTAACAACCAACCGAGACAATCAGATACACTGATTAACAACCAGCCGAGACCACCAGATACACTGATTAAAAACCAGCCGAAACCATCAGATACACTGATTAACAACCAACCGAGACCATCAGATACACTGATTAACAACCAGCCGAGACCATCAGATACACTGATTAACAACCAGCGGAAACCATCAGATACACTGATTAACAACCAGCCGAGTCCATCAGATACACTGATTAACAACCAGCTTAGACCATCAGATAAACTGATTAACAACCAGCCGAGACCATCAGATACACTGATTAACAACCAGCCGAGTCCATCAGATACACTGATTAACAACCAGCTTAGACCATCAGATAAACTGATTAACAACCAGCTTAGACCATCAGATACACTGATTAACAACCAGCCGAAACCATCAGATACAGTGATTAACAACCAGCCGAGTCCATCAGATACACTGATTAACAACCAGCTTAGACCATCAGATACACTGATTAACAACCAGCTTAGACCATCAGATACACTGATTAACAACCAGCTTAGACCATCAGATACACTGATTAACAACCAGCTTAGACCATCAGACACACTGATTAACAACCAGCTTAGACCATCAGATACACTGATTAACAACCAACCGAGACCATCAGATACACTGATTAACAACCAGCCGAGTCCATCAGATACACTGATTAACAACTAGCCGAGACCATCAGATACACTGATTAACAACCAGCTTAGACCATCAGATAAACTGATTAACAACCAGCCGAGTCCATCAGATACACTGATTAACAACCAGCTTAGACAATCAAATACACTGATTAACAACCAACCGAGACCATCAGATACACTGATTAACAACCAGCTTAGACCATCAGATACACTGATTAACAACCAACCGAGACCATCAGATACACTGATTAACAACCAGCCGAGACCATCAGATACACTGATTAACAACCAGCCGAGTCCATCAGATACACTGATTAACAACCAGCCGAAACCATAAGATACACTGATTAACAACCAACCGAGACCATCAGATACACTGATTAACAACCAGCTGAGACCATCAGATACACTGATTAACAACCAACCGAGACCATCAGATACACTGGTTAACAACCAGCTTAGACCATCAGATACACTGGTTAACAACCAACCGAGACCATCAAATACACTGGTTAACAACCAGCCGAGACCATCAGATACACTGGTTAACAACCAACCGAGACCATCAGATACACTGGTTAAAAACAAGCCGAGACCATCAGATACACTGTTTAACAACCAGCCGAGACCATCAGATACACTGGTTAACAACCAGCCGAGTCCATCAGATACAGTGGTTAACAACCAGCCGAGACCATCAGATAAACTGATTAACAACCAACCGAGACCATCAGATACACTGATTAACAACCAGCTTAGACCATCAGATACACTGATTAACAACCAGCTTAGACCATCAGATACACTGATTAACAACCAGCTTAGACCATCAGATACACTGATTAACAACCAGCTTAGACCATCAGATACACTGATTAACAACCAACCGAGACCATCAGATACACTGATTAACAACCAGCCGAGACCATCAGATACACTGATTAACAACCAGCCGAGACCATCAGATACACTGATTAAAAACCAGCTTAGACCATCAGATACACTGATTAACAACCAACCGAGACCATCAGATACACTGATTAACAACCAACCGAGACCATCAGATACACTGATTAAAAACCAGCTTAGACCATCAGATACACTGATTAACAACCAGCTTAGACCATCAGATACACTGATTAAAAACCAACCTAGTCCATCAGATAAACTGATTAACAACCAGCCGAGACAATCAGATACACTGATTAACAACCAGCCGAGACCACCAGATACACTGATTAAAAACCAGCCGAAACCATCAGATACACTGATTAACAACCAACCGAGACCATCAGATACACTGATTAACAACCAGCCGAAACCATCAGATACACTGATTAACAACCAGGCGAAACCATCAGATACAGTGATTAACAACCAGCCGAGACCATCAGATACACTGATGAACAACCAGCCGAGACCATCAAATACACTGATTAACAACCAGGCGAGACCATCAGATACACTGATTAACAACCAGCTTAGACCATCAGATACACTGATTAACAACCAACCGAGACCATCAGATACACTGATTAACAACCAGCCGAAACCATCATATACACTGGTTAACAACCAGCTTAGACCATCAGATACACTGGTTAACAACCAATCGAGACCATCAGATACACTTATTAACAACCAGCCGAGACCATCAGATAAACTGATTAACAACCAGCTTAGACCATCAGATACACTGATTAACAACCAACCGAGACCATCAGATACACTGATTAACAACCAGCCGAGACCATCAGATACACTGATTAACAACCAGCCGAGTCCATCAGATACACTGGTTAACAACCAGCCGAGACCATCAGATAAACTGATTAACAACCAGCCGAGTCCATCAGATAAACTGATTAACAACCAGCTTAGACCATCAGATACACTGGTTAACAACCAACCGAGACCATCAGATACACTGATTAACAACCAGCTTAGACCATCAGATACACTGGTTAACAACCAACCGAGACCATCAGATAAACTGATTAACAACCAGCCGAGACCATCAGATAAACTGATTAACAACCAGCCGAGTCCATCAGATACACTGATTAACAACCAGCTTAGACCATCAGATAAACTGATTAACAACCAGCCGAGTCCATCAGATACACTGATTAACAACCAGCTTAGACCATCAGATACACTGGTTAACAACCAGCCGAGACCATCAGATAAACTGATTAACAACCAGCCGAGTCCATCAGATACACTGATTAACAACCAGCTTAGACCATCAGATACACTGATTAACAACCAGCCGAGTCCATCAGATACACTGATTAACAACCAGCTTAGACCATCAGATACACTGGTTAACAACCAGCCGAGACCATCAGATAAACTGATTAACAACCAGCCGAGTCCATCAGATACACTGATTAACAACCAGCTTAGACCATCAGATAAACTGATTAACAACCAGCCGAGACCATCAGATAAACTGATTAACAACCAGCCGAGACCATCAGATACACTGATTAACAACCAGCCGAGTCCATCAGATACACTGATTAACAACCAGCTTAGACCATCAGATACACTGGTTAACAACCAACCGAGACCATCAGATACACTGATTAACAACCAGCCGAGACCATCAGATAAACTGATTAACAACCAGCCGAGTCCATCAGATACACTGATTAACAACCAGCCGAGACCATCAGATAAACTGATTAACAACCAGCTTAGACCATCAGATACACTGGTTAACAACCAGCCGAGACCATCAGATAAACTGATTAACAACCAGCTTAGACCATCAGATACACTGATTAACAACCAACCGAGTCCATCAGATACACTGATTAACAACCAGCTTAGACCATCAGATACACTGGTTAACAACCAACCGAGACCATCAGATACACTGATTAACAACCAGCTTAGACCATCAGATACACTGATTAACAACCAGCTTAGACCATCAGATACACTGATTAACAACCAGCTTAGACCATCAGATACACTGATTAACAACCAGCTTAGACCATCAGATAAACTGATTAACAACCAGCCGAGTCCATCGGATACACTGATTAACAACCAGCTTAGACCATCAGATACACTGATTAACAACCAGCCGAGACCATCAGATACACTGATTAACAACCAGCCGAGTCCATCAGATACACTGATTAACAACCAGCCGAGTCCATCAGATACACTGGTTAACAACCAGCCGAGACCATCAGATAAACTGATTAACAACCAGCCGAGTCCATCAGATACACTGATTAACAACCAGCTTCGACCATCAGATAGACTGATTAACAACCAGCCGAGTCCATCAGATAGACTGATTAACAACCAGCTTAGACCATCAGATACACTGGTTAACAACCAGCTTAGACCATCAGATACACTGATTAACAACCAGCTTAGACCATCAGATACACTGATTAACAACCAACCGAGACCATCAGATAAACTGATTAACAACCAGCCGAGACCATCAGATAAACTGATTAACAACCAGCCGAGTCCATCAGATACACTGATTAACAACCAGCTTAGACCATCAGATACACTGGTTAACAACTAGCCGAGACCATCAGATAAACTGATTAACAACCAGCTTAGACCATCAGATACACTGATTAACAACCAACCGAGACCATCAGATACACTGGTTAACAACCAACAGAGACCATCAGATAAACTGATTAACAACCAGCCGAGTCCATCAGATACACTGGTTAACAACCAGCCGAGACCATCAGATAAACTGATTAACAACCAGCCGAGTCCATCAGATACACTGATTAACAACCAGCTCAGACCATCAGATACACTGGTTAACAACCAGCCGAGACCATCAGATAAACTGATTAACAACCAGCCGAGTCCATCAGATACACTGATTAACAACCAACTGAGACCATCAGATACACTGATTAACAACCAACCGAGACCATCAGATACACTGATTAACAACCAGCCGAGTCCATCAGATAAACTGATTAACAACCAGCTTAGACCATCAGATACACTGATTAACAACCAACCGAGACCATCAGATAAACTGATTAACAACCAGCCGAGACCATCAGATAAACTGATTAACAACCAGCCGAGTCCATCAGATAAACTGATTAACAACCAGCTTAGACCATCAGATACACTGATTAACAACCAGCCGAGACCATCAGATACACTGATTAACAACCAACCGAGACCATCAGATACACTGATTAACAACCAGCCGAGTCCATCAGATAAAGTGATTAACAACCAGCCGAGACCATCAGATACACTGATTAACAACCAACCGAGACCATCAGATACACTGATTAACAACCAGCCGAGTCCATCAGATAAAGTGATTAACAACCAGCTTAGACCATCAGATACACTGATTAACAACCAACCGAGACCATCAGATAAACTGATTAACAACCAGCCGAGACCATCAGATAAACTGATTAACAACCAACCGAGACCATCAGATACACTGATTAACAACCAGCCGAGACCATCAGATAAACTGATTAACAACCAGCTTAGACCATCAGATACACTGATTAACAACCAACCGAGACCATCAGATACACTGATTAACAACCAACCGAGACCATCAGATAAACTGATTAACAACCAACCGAGACCATCAGATAAACTGATTAACAACCAGCTTAGACCATCAGATACACTGGTTAACAACCAGCCGAGACCATCAGATACACTGGTTAACAACCAGCCGAGACCATCAGATAAACTGATTAACAACCAGCCGAGTCCATCAGATACACTGATTAACAACCAGCTTAGACCATCAGATACACTGGTTAACAACCAACCGAGACCATCAGATAAACTGATTAACAACCAGCCGAGACCATCAGATACACTGATTAACAACCAGCTTAGACCATCAGATACACTGGTTAACAACCAACCGAGACCATCAGATACACTGGTTAACAACCAGCTTAGACCATCAGATACACTGGTTAACAACCAACCGAGACCATCAGATACACTGATTAACAACCAGCTTAGACCATCAGATACACTGGTTAACAACCAACCGAGACCATCAGATACACTGATTAACAACCAGCTTAGACCATCAAATACACTGGTTAACAACCAACCGAGACCATCAGATAAACTGATTAACAACCAGCCGAGTCCATCAGATACACTGGTTTACAACCAGCCGAGACCATCAGATAAACTGATTAACAACCAGCCGAGTCCATCAGATACACTGATTAACAACCAGCTTAGGCCATCAGATACACTGATTAACAACCAGCCGAGTCCATCAGATACACTGATTAACAACCAGCTTAGACCATCAGATACACTGATTAACAACCAACCGAGACCATCAGATACACTGATTAAAGACCAGCCGAGACCATCAGATAAACTGATTAACAACCAGCTTAGACCATCAGATACACTGATTAACAACCAGCTTAGACCATCAGATACACTGATTAAGAACCAGCCGAGTCCATCAGATAAACTGATTAACAACCAGCCGAGTCCATCAGATACACTGATTAAGAACCAGCCGAGTCCATCAGATAAACTGATTAACAACCAGCTTAGACCATCAGATACACTGATTAACAACCAGCCGAGTCCATCAGATACACTGATTAACAACCAGCCGAGACCACCAGATAAACTGATTAACAACCAGCCGAGTCCATCAGATACACTGATTAACAACCAGCTTAGACCATCAGATACACTGGTTAACAACCAGCCGAGACCATCAGATAAACTGATTAACAACCAGCTTAGACCATCAGATACACTGATTAACAACCAACCGAGACCATCAGATACACTGGTTAACAACCAGCCGAGTCCATCAGATACACTGATTAACAACCAGCTTAGACCATCAGATAAACTGATTAACAACCAGCCGAGTCCATCAGATACACTGATTAACAACCAGCTTAGACCATCAGATAAACTGATTAACAACCAGCCGAGTCCATCAGATAAACTGATTAACAACCAGCCGAGTCCATCAGATACACTGATTAACAACCAGCCGAGACCATCAGATAAACTGATTAACAACCAGCCGAGTCCATCAGATAAACTGATTAACAACCAGCTTAGACCATCAGATACACTGATTAACAACCAACCGAGTCCATCAGATACACTGATTAACAACCAGCCGAGTCCATCAGATACACTGATTAACAACCAGCCGAGTCCATCAGATTAACAACCAGCCGAGTCCATCAGATACACTGATTAACAACCAGCCGAGTCCATCAGATAAACTGATTAACAACCAGCTTAGACCATCAGATACACTGATTAACAACCAACCTAGACCATCAGATAAACTGATTAACAACCAGCCGAGACCATCAGATACACTGATTAAAGACCAGCCGAGACCATCAGATAAACTGATTAACAACCAGCTTAGACCATCAGATACACTGATTAACAACCAACCGAGACCATCAGATAAACTGATTAACAACCAGCCGAGACCATCAGATACACTGATTAACAACCAACCGAGACCATCAGATACACTGATTAACAACCAGCTTAGACCATCAGATAAACTGATTAACAACCAGCCGAGACCATCAGATAAACTGATTAACAACCAGCTTAGACCATCAGATAAACTGATTAACCAGCCGAGACCATCAGATAAACTGATTAACAACCAGCCGAGACCATCAGATACACTGATTAACAACCAACCGAGACCATCAGATAAACTGATTAACAACCAGCCGAGACCATCAGATACACTGATTAACAACCAGCTTAGACCATCAGATAAACTGATTAACAACCAGCCGAGTCCATCAGATACACTGATTAACAACCAGCTTAGACCATCAGATAAACTGATTAACCAGCCGAGACCATCAGATAAACTGATTAACAACCAGCCGAGTCCATCAGATATACTGATTAACAACCAGCTTAGACCATCAGATAAACTGATTAACAACCAACCGAGACCATCAGATAAACTGATTAACAACCAGCCGAGTCCATCAGATACACTGATTAACAACCAGCCGAGACCATCAGATAAACTGATTAACAACCAGCCGAGTCCATCAGATACACTGATTAACAACCAGCCGAGACCATCAGATACACTGATTAACAACCAGCTTAGACCATCAGATACACTGATTAACAACCAGCCGAGTCCATCAGATACACTGATTAACAACCAGCCGAGACCATCAGATAAACTGATTAACAACCAGCTTAGACCATCAGATACACTGATTAACAACCAGCCGAGTCCATCAGATAAACTGATTAACAACCAGCCGAGTCCATCAGATACACTGATTAACAACCAGCCGAGTCCATCAGATACACTGATTAACAACCAGCTTAGACCATCAGATACACTGATTAACAACCAGCCGAGTCCATCAGATAAACTGATTAACAACCAGCCGAGTCCATCAGATACACTGATTAACAACCAACCGAGTCCATCAGATACACTGATTAACAACCAGCCGAGACCATCAGATACACTGATTAACAACACAGCCGAGACCATCAGATACACTGATTAACAACCAACCGAGACCATCAGATACACTGATTAACAACCAGCTTAGACCATCAGATAAACTGATTAACAACCAGCCGAGACCATCAGATAAACTGATTAACAACCAGCTTAGACCATCAGATAAACTGATTAACCAGCCGAGACCATCAGATAAACTGATTAACAACCAGCCGAGTCCATCAGATAAACTGATTAACAACCAGCTTAGACCATCAGATACACTGATTAACAACCAACCGAGTCCATCAGATACACTGATTAACAACCAGCCGAGTCCA